>NC_053416.1:7075000-7381250 GCF_016859285.1 Xiphias gladius | reverse complement strand
TACTGCTACAAGTTATGTGAATAGGCAGGCCACAACATAAAGTAGTGAGCTTTCCCAGTTGCAGTATAGACATTTTCAAATGCTCCAAAATATTTCTTTACAACCAATGACTGAAAAATATTTGGGTCTGCATATTTTTTTTTTTTACAGTATTTCATTTAAGTTGAAGTAAATGAGTGTGATCACTATGAATGTAAAAGGAGGTGAATACTGGCAGCTAATTTTTCATTTTTTTCCCCCAGCATGCCTACTTCCATATGAGTTTGGAACATAATACATGTGGTTACATGGTTCAGCAAAATTAAAATACTGCTTTAAAAGAGCATTCTGACATCCTGGCAGGGGAAGCCTTTGATCAAATTAGTGCTGTTGGCCAAGAGGAATGGCCTTAGTTCCACCTCTGTGTGTTCATTATCTGTTTATATCACTACAGTGCTTGCTAACACTAAGATATACTGTGTATGATTAGCGGAGGGTTCAGCTAAACATTGCACAGTGACTACTGAGCACAATGGGATGAAGCTGCCAGCTCTGTTTTTGGAATGCAATACAAAGTTGATTTAAAACAAAAAAAACAAGAAAGTTTTAATTTTGCAAAATGGAATCCGGTCAGGCTCTGTTGAATTGCTCTTCCTTTTTGTGTGTGTGATTTCTAATGCTTACTTTGTGAGAAAAAATAGCACATTTTATTTATTTTGAGACCTTTGGGAGAAATCCGGCTTTTTCTCAGTCCTTTCCGCGAAACTTAACGAGGCAGTCTTCATTTCCCCGTTCCCTGTATTGCAGTAATGATGCCTATCAGGCAGACAGCGAGCTGCCAGGCACCTTTGAGTACAAGGTTAACGTCATCATGACTTCATTTTGCCTGGTCTCTAGTTTTCAAAATCAGTCAGAGTCAGAGAAATCTGTAATGCTGGAAGCTCAAGGGCGCTGACATTTGTTATACAACCCAGGTGGCCTCAGCCTGCAACCTTCTCGTTTTTATTTTATTTTCTTGCTCTCACCATCTTTTCCCTCTCTGTCACACCCCTCCATTCTTAAGCGTTGCTTTTCTTTCTGAGTTTACCTCAGAGGTACGACGTAATGCTTTCTTCTGAAATATCACTGTGCCTTGCAGAGGCATTCTGTTTCATGTTGGTGAAGTGTGTCGGGCGAGGGGTGCAGGGATTTGGGGATGTTGAGGTTGTGGCAAAGGGGGTGCGTTCGTCTCTTTTCCAGGCAACCACTGGTTTATTCCCAAACTTTCCATGCATTAGGCACTTATTATTTAACTAGTTCAGCTTTCATACACTCAAACTCAAACACACCATACACATGCACACCATTATGCACAAACCATAGAGGCGTGTGTGAGCAGGGCTTACATGAGGACAGAGTGGTCACTGTGTTTCCCATCATTCCCTGCGCACACAGATAGCCCTAAATGGAAAAGCAAGGTGGTGTGTGTGCAACCGCGACCAGAAAATCTGCTGCAGCGCTTAGGATACCCACCGGCTGTCCACATCATAGTGACCACTGATTTCTGAACTCTGTAATCACCGTACACAGGACTATTTTGGTGCAATCTGACTATGGATTAGACAGCAAATTGCCAGGGATACTGAGCGTTTCCATGGAGAGGGTGGAAGTTGCTTGAAAGGAATAATAAACACAGTTAGATTAAGATTAGACGTGATGGTCTGAGAACGGTGGCAACTGGAGAAGTGTGTATTTGTGTGCATCTGTGACATCAAAGTATGTGTGTTTGTTTAAAAGCATAAGGAGGAGAACAAGGAGGTTTTATTTGGGACAGAGCATTACAAATGTGAGAAAAGACAAAACTTTTTTTTTAACTTAATTCTCAAACTTAATGACTTCCATTTGTGGATGTCTAACTGATGAATTCTTCCTCATTGACTATAAATCAGCTGGGTGCAATGACAAGCTGACATAGCCATAAATGTTTATACTCCAGCTCACACATATGTGTTGGAGACCCACAAACTTGTCCCAAATCTTCCCAAAGTTGAATTCCTTACAGAGCCTGTGGTTGTAACTGTAATGAAATTCAGCTCAACCCAGCAATTAGCTCCTTTAATCAATTAGAATATGAAAACTCTGTCAAATTCCCTCTGGTCTTAAGTGCTCCATCGTGCATTTATTAAAAGTGACGCCCCTCAGCTGGCAGACTGCTGAGAGATTGGCATACACGTACCGTACGCTTCAGCCACATATGTATACACACAGCATGGAAAGATTTAGATAGCATATGGACCGTCTCTCAGAGAATCAGGAAAATAAACTATGAAAACATGCTTACACAGACAAACAATAAAAAGTCAGTGATGATTTGAACTGGGAACCTCAACATGTATTCCTTGACATTGCCACATCATCTGTCAGTTGCTCCCTATCCACGGCAACAAAATAGAACAATTCTCACAACTTCAGCAGAATATTTCAACAACAACAATTGAAAAAGACACACATCTTTTTCTACTTTTGCGAGGAATGTTATATTAAGTTGTGATGAAATTCTACTACATGATGGATATATTAAGTATACTATTTTGCTCTGAACTTTATATCATTGCATGTCAGAGTACATCTATGAGACAAAAGATCCAGAGTGCTGGTAAACTCAGAAATTATGCAGATGGTATATAAATCATGCCAAAAAGAAAGAATCTGCTCTGGCTCCATCAGTGATAGAGGTTTACATTATTGAATGAATAACATAACAGTGCAATGAATTGTCTCAGCAGCAATTGGATATTTAAAGAGTCAATATATTAAGTTGATCTCTTGAGGTCATGCACAGAGTTTGTTTTTTTTAGTCATCAGCTTCCATGGAAAAAAAAAAAATGTTATACCAGGATACACAGAAAAAACTCTGTCTGTTTTTTGTTTTGTTTTGTTTTTCTTTAATTAAATCAAATAGAAAGTATTAACTTTTCAAACTTTTGGACTCTGACACTTGAAAGCAACATTCACTGAAAATCTAACCCAAAATCTTTCCTCTTTGTCACAACTTCATTAGATCAGTCATCAAATTCAAAGTTAGAAATGATTGATTCTGACTACGTGCTACTGCCTTAGGTGTTTGCTGATTGTTGTTCTTAGCTTCATCATATTTCATAGCAACTAATTTGGCCTAGAATCACATCTGGAATTGAGCGAATAGGCACTCACACATACATTACTACCTTACCAACAGTGGACTATTGGACCATGCCAAATAAGTGTGGACCACTATTTATAGTCATCTTAAAAAAGACAAAAAAGATACAAACATTTTTTTTCAATTTAAGGTCTTCTTCATAAAATATGTGCAAAACTGCTTTTGTAATTTTGTTTAAAAAATTCTCAAGAGGGGACTTGAAACCTGGCCGATGTCCACCTTCAAAGAGGGAACCTCCATAGCCTGCAGTAGACCTGGCTGTGATGAACTCCAACTGAAAACATACAGACACTTTCCTATTGTTGTTGAAAAATGGATCCTTTACCTATATTGTTTTAAACATTTAAACAGCTATCCTTTGAAAAGTGTTCTGAAAATAATCACTCTACTAGCACTACAGTAGCCAAAAGGCACAACTGTCTAGAAACCCAGTAAAGAATTTCTAAGTATATATAGTGTATGCAGTGTATATTAGTAGCTTTTAGTCTAGTAGGTTAACAGAGCAGTGGCTACTAGAGTACTATTATTTCATTTTAGTTGCAAGAATCTTCCTACATTTTTAAAAACCCTTGTCACACATCCCACCACTGCAGGAGGGTTGGTTTTGAAGCTCCAGGTAACAAAAATGACTTTGGGAGCTTCTCTCTTAGTGCTTTTCAATCTCTTACTTTGAGTGTTGGAATTTAAAATTTCACCGAGCCTCGTAAGTATCAGACCTACATCCTTAGAAGCCCAATGCAGACTTAATTTCCTGAACTTCAGAGAGAGCTGGGGTGGGTCTGACAACAAAGACAGGAAAGAGTTTGAAAAATTGAGGGCTTTGATAGTTATGAGCTTATTGTGCTATGCTAAGCACTCTCTCTACGTGTGCATGGATGTGTGTGAGGGGAAAAATGGGTGCCATGTGGCGTTGAAGGTGTTAGAGGAAGCCTAACAGGCCCTCTCATTTGTACACCATTTGATCTACTGCTATAGGCACACACTGAAACCACTTTGATGACTGTTAGCGAACCTCACAGTGTGCTCCAGGTGTTCAGCGTGACCATAAAAGAAACCCTTGACGCTGAACACAGGGGTTCTTGTTCATACTATTAGAATAATGCAATAATATTTCACTGTTTATTATGTCAGTGGGTTTGTATAATATGAAACACTTCCCTGAGTGCCACTTATTCCCTGTGAAGATTTACCAAGCATCCATACTTTTTATTCAGCCACTGTGATGATTGAGGCCCAATAAAGATGGCCTATGATTTTAAAAGCCCCTTCCCCTGGCTTTTACCTCCTCTTGTTCTTTCTTTCATTCTGACCATCTGTCACACTGCTGAACATGCGAGCATTGTTCAGTTCTGGCTAATGCTAAAGGTCTGACATCTTCTGATGTGGTGGTTCCCCAAGGGCAATTTTAACCGTGGTGTAAAGGGAGAAGCCCAAGGATTTCAAACTGTTGTTGAGAGGAGTCAAGTGAACAGTGAGTCCAGAAAAGCCGAGGGGACATTATCAGAAATGTACCAAAAAACACAGCGTAGTTTGTGTTTTCTGTGAGCGCAGGTCTGCCTGTGGGCTTGCATTCTGTGTGTGTGTGTGTGTGTGTGTGTGTGTGTGTGTGTGTGTGTGTGTGTGTATGAGAATGTTAATAAATGGCAGTTTTATTTGGATACAGGTTCTCATTTCAGCTGTGTATCTATCTGTTAGTTTGAGACAGTCTAATTTAGAGGTAATTCTGTAGAGAAATTGCCCCCCTCGGTCACTGTGATCAGTCCCAGGTTACTGGGAAGATTCTGTTGCTTCAGTAATTTGCAGGTGGTTTTCATTTTTGCGACAGTATCATCTTCAGATTCTTGTCCTCTTCAGCTGTCTGGCCCCTGCACTCGAACCCACCCTCTTTTTCTGTGTTACCTAACTCCTGTGTCCCCACTTACCCTCTCCAAACTCATGTTTTTTCTCCATTTCCTCACTTTTTCTCTGACTCTTCCTAAGTCTCTGAAGCTGCATTAAAAGAAGGAGGCACTGTCATTAGTCATTTCACATAGAAACACATTCAAGAGCTTTGTCAACCAATTTTAACATCAAAAAATTGTTATGACTTTAATTTTTAAGTGCTTTTATAATTGCTGTAGACAGCCCTACTTTTCAAATTTTGTGCCTTCAGGTGACAATTCACCAAACCCCCTGGTTTAGTGAAAGACTCAAATCAAGCAAAGGGCTCAGCTCTACAAATGCAAACAGAGCAATAGTTTCTTAAATTGGCAGATGGGAAGACGATTTTAAAAGACCCTCAGCAAGTCGTTGGATGTTTGTCCAATACGTTTATCAAAGACAAAAACTCTCTACCAGAAGAAATAAAGCTGCTCTATACAAAAGGAAACAGTTTATGGAAAATGTGGTCAAAATTTTAAGAAACACTTGCAGTAAAAGGCCTCTGTTGTTCAATAGAAGCTCATCTTGGCCATGGCCCCATTTTGCTATCAATAAATTTAGGCAAAAAATTATAGAAAAAAATTACGTGGACAGTGATAAGTTTGTGTTTAAAAGCACTTCATGTGTCACCTTTAAGGCAGCCTTTCCAAGTGATGAGGTCTGACATACGGAAACATGAAATATAAAAGTTAACGTAACAGTTCTAAAACCCAGCCCCAAAACACAGGCAAATCTTCCAGAGGCTTATCATTGCATTGTTCCAAATTTGTATAGCCATATAATGTTTTGGTATATTGATCCATGGAATGGCTAAAGTTGCATGTTGACAGACCTGCCTTCTCTTTTTTTTCCCTCTGTCCTTCACCTAATTGTATAATTTCCTTATTTTGTGCAGGACCAAAGGAGTCTGGAAAGGCTCATTCTCTGCAACCAACTTCCCGGTCCTGATAAAATCACCATATGTGGATAGGAGGACTGTTTGCATTGCAGGAATTCAGAAATATATCTTAACAGATATTTACAACACAATTAAGTAAATATGATGAGAAAGTACAAGGTTTAGATTTTCAGTTTTCTAAATTCCAACATATTGGAGTACACAAGAGTATTGCTGGAGCAAGGAGGGCTTCTTGTGAAGCCAGAAAGTCAAGGTTTCTTTGTCAGTGGATCAAGGGCTTCTTATCTCAACAAAACCTCCACTGGGTTTTAAGCCAGGTATCAAGGCAACGATTGTGCTTTTAGTTTTCATTCATTTTACTTCAGAGTTTTCGTTCTGAACTGATTGGAGAAACATCTTATCTTTGTCAAAACAGCAGAGAGAACCTTGAGGAAATCTGACATTTAATAACGCTGTCTTTTTTTCTCATTTGTTTGTCATTGGTACAAAGTTCCAACTTTTCCTTAAATTGTATTGTAATAAACTGCAGAGACATTTGTGAACTGTAACGTATGTGCTGCCAGGGGTTTCCAACAAACACATCAGGATCAAAGTGTCACTCAGCAGCTCCAGCTGTGTGTTCCCTCCTTCAACACAATTCTCATCCTTGGAGTGACATCAACAGGTCATCCTACACCAACACTGTCGACCTCAGTAGAACTCAGTCCACTGTACATATGCATATGTGTGTGTGTGTGTGTGTGTGTGTGCGTGCGTGCGTGCGTGCGTGCGTGCGTGCGTGTGTGTGTGTGTGTGTGTGTGTAGGCATGTGGCCTGCTTTCCACTGAACGGCATCAGAGAAAGTGTTCACTTTTGAAAGAACTCTATGTGGAGGCTGTAATTTACAAAATCTGTGTTTGGGTTGTGTGCTTGGAGCTGGTTTGCTGCATGTGCATGTGCTGGTTGGCTGCTTGGCAAAGGCTTTTTTTTTGCTTAAAATACAGAGGGCAGTAGCAGACCTCATCAAAGCTCGACTACTGTTTAAAACTCTTGCTGCCCACTAAACTTACTCGCTGGAGTATTTCAAAGGTCACGTCCATTCACGAAACCTCCTTTATAAACACCCACATGCAAAGTGATTCATATGCACACAGTATAAACCAATGCACAATAGACAGAGATAGAGAACCAAACTGGATCTTTCCCCATTACTCTTATGCTAGACTAAGCTAACCATCTCTTGGCTCCAGCTCTATAGTTGAAGGACAAATGTGAGAGTGATGGTGATAATCTCATCTAACTTGCTGGCAAATAAGCATATTTTCCAGAATGTGGAACTGTTAAGTTAATGTAAAAACTGCCTTTTAAAAAGGGGTATTTGTTTAAAACACATATTTCCTTAAACACTGCATTACGATAAACGTTTTGCTCTGATTGGATGATATTTCTTAAGCTCAGTAAGAGAGGTCGGCCAGGTACAGTCACTAAGTGGAAGGAAATATTTCAGCAGGGCTATTGATGACATATTGTCCATAAATCTCAGAGAACAATGGCGTTGAGGTTCATCTGTAGATCTGGCTTGGAGACCAGAAGGTACTTGGCTCTGAAAATTTCATGGGGTTTTTTTGTAAAGATTGGGAGTGCTGATTTTAGGAAACTCTAACCATTGTGCAGCAGAGGGAATGGAAAAACCAAGGGCATAAAACCCTTTTCTTTTCTATCCCAGCCAAACTGACCTTCCCCTTCCCTTGGAGAGTTTGGCACGATAAAGAGATCTAATGATTAAAAGTGTTTGTCAATGTTTACACAGAATTTCTCTCCTCTTAAATGTGCTGCATGTTATGCTGAAGCGCAGCGTTGGGCATTTTATTACCCATCTCTGTTTCTTGTTTTACAGAAAAGCAACACTAAACAGTGGGTACTAGTAGGCCAGGCCGATAAAGGGATGATCCATAAGGTCAAATGAAGGTTAACCACCCCTCTCCGCATCACTGCTAAACATCACAGTCAGCGCTGTGCACGCTGTATCACAAAAACTGCATCTGGTACTGGTAAGATAATACAGTCCACAGCCAGATAATTTGGGTCACATAAGTTCACTTTTTAAAATGGCAACACATGTAAAGTCTAAAACAGACGAGCAGGCAGCTTCTTTTCGGGCAAAAACATTTTCCTGTAATTGGTTGAAACCCCAAACGGTTGTTTCAACAATAACATTTAGTCCAAAAAAGGCTATATCACATGCATTTTTTAGGTTTTCTTTACATTTAGTTTATGATTAAGCTCTTTTGGCTTTATCCACCGAAGTCATTTCAATATCATTGAGTACAGTGAAGGAAAAGGATTCAATTCCTTTTTAAAGCATCTGGTTTCACCCACTAGTGTGGCAGTTAGTATGTAACAGCTGAAATCCAGGAAACATCTTGGCAGAGTTCGTACATTTCCAGGTGCAGGGAAGTCGAAAGCATCCTGCACTCCAAATTTTTTCTTGTAGGGAAATAAAAAGAAATATAATGTCTTCCAATACGACATTAAAGGCTGTGGGAATGAGCGTGCAGTCTGAGAGTGTAAAAATGTTTGCATGAAAGCTTACGTGCATTGAGGCTGCATATGTGTGTGTGTTGTGTGTATGCGTGTGTGTGCACGCTTACGTACCTATCCAGCAGCGGACCTCCCCGTCGTTACATACTCACCAACAGCGGACCAGTGAGTCAACTGGGGGCGTTTTGGAGGTCCACTGTTGGTCATCCCTTAAATCATGCTATAATTATGTCTAAAACCCTCTGATGAAGTTAGGAGAGGAGGTTATGCCTGGAATTCCACTGCATAACCTCCTGCCTCTATTTCTCTGGAGTACAGTAGGCGGCTTTAGCCTTCTGCAGCGGGATTTGTTTTGATGCTCCAGGTACTGGAAATTGGGAGGATTCAACCAGACACTGCAACGCTGTCGCCTCACAGTCACGTACAAACTCACCACACCACCAAGTCCCCTTCACACTGGGAGCTTCTCTGCGGGTGCTTTTTTAGTCTTCATTTTTGATGTTGGAAATTCACTGAGCTTCATAAGGCTCAAACTCCCAACCTCACGTTTTGGGGTTCAATCCTCAGGCACTGCACCGAATTTGAAGTCCAACACCTGAAGTAAACGCTCAAAGACTCTAAAAAAATATTTGTCAACAGTCTTTTCACAGAGGAAGTTTTGATGCTGTGGACGTTGGAAGTTTTGATGCTGTGGGTTCGATCCATATTAGGCTGACTGGATTTTGAAGTCCAACACCCAAAGAATCAAATGCTCTAAGAAATACAGCTCAGAAGTGGTTGGTCAAATGGCTCGAGGTGTTGGAAGACTTTTCCAAAGTTTTGAGGTTGTGGGTTTAACCCTGGTGGATTTTGAAGTTCAACACCCAGACGAAATACTTAAGGACTCTAAGAAATGGCTCTAAGGTGTCTGACCAAATAACTCAGTGTTATAGAGGACTGCTTGGAACTTTTGAGGAGCGGCGTTCAATACTTACAAGGCCCTCAGTGAAGTCTAACACACAAACGAAGACTGAAAAGCGCTCAGCTGCCAGTGATGCAGTGTCTGGTTTGAATCCTGCCTGTTTTCAGCAGCTGGAGCACCAAGCCCAAACCTGGTGTGACAAAGATTTTAAAAATGTTGGGAGATTTTTGCAACAATAATAATACATAAGTATTATTATTATTAGTTGTCATTAGTACTAAAATAGCCACTACTATATTAGCCTACTAAATTAAGAGCTGCTAATATACAATGTCCACACTTGGTCGGGTTAGTCGGATATTCCAACGTTGGTAAGACAGGAATGTATGTGTGTATCTGTGAGTGAGTGAGTGTGTGTGTGTGTGTGTGTGTGTGTGTGTGTGTGTGTGTGTGTGTGTGTGTGTGTGTGTGTGTGTGTGTGTGTGTGTGTGTGTGTGTGTCTTTGGTCTGAATGTGTGTTCTAGAACTGTTGTCCGACCATAATATCCAGACAAACTGAACACTATAGGCTATATAGATCAAGCAGGAGCACTATGAGACCTTGAATGAGCTGATGACTATGTGGACATTGCAGAGGAGGCAATGACCACCATTATGGTGACTTGTTATGACTGTAAAAAAGAGATGATTGATGTTTTGGGTTATCACAGGCCAATTTAGCCAAAAACATGATTGTGGTTGGGTGGGGGTTATTTATTTTTTAATTTATTTTTATTTATGTATTCATTTATTTATTTTTGCGAGCAGCTAGCCTAAACATCAAGCTATACCAAATGCTCAGAAATTTTAAATACCATTAAAAGAAGGCTTTTGTCTTTTTTTTTTTTCTGGCAGAATCACAAATTTTCACTGTGTATGTTCTCTTGTCATCCTTCTAACAGTGAAGGATAGACCTTTACCCAACCCTCTTGTACCTCTGAGAGGACTCACAATCCAAATGACAAGGAGGATTTTCACTGACTTTAAAGATGGCCACAATTATTTTTACAATGTACAGTGGATGTTGCCTCCTCAGTGATGATATTCACTTCCAAGCGGACCATTGCTGGGCCGTTTGTTAGTTAGTTAGTATGTTTCTATCTAAAAAAAATGAGTTTTGTACTTTTAACGGACTCGTTTTTTAATGTACATTAGTTTGTAATGATTCTGCCTATGGATGAATGTCTCACATTATACTGTGCATATAAAATTACTATCCACATAATTTATGAACTCCAAACTTTCAGCATGATTTCTCAGAATTTCAGAAAAGGACCACACAGTATTTGGATTGAAGACAGAATAGCTGTGGAAATAGTGTGTGAACGGTTAGTTTATGATTATATTACAGCAAGTAAAATCATTTTGAGGCAGATTATGATTAGGTAATTTGAAAAACTTTATTTAAGTTTAGGGTTAAGGTTATGGGTTTTTTGTCTTGGGTAAAATGAGGGAAAAAAAAGCTAGGTAAATTAGCAAATGTATAATACATTCCCACGCCACCAACCACAGCCGGTTTGCTTTTCACCTGGCTTATACAGTATTAAACAAAAATCCTTTGTCGTCATCATTCTTCCTTATGATATACCTCTCAAGACAGAACATGTTTACTCACTTTGAATGCACAGAAACATGCATTTTCAGTCATCAAACTACATACAAATAAAGATAGTACATACAGATATCCAGGAATTCGGGCTGTAAATATTGCAAATATGCCAAACTAAGAGCTTGAACTGTGGTGTAACAGCCAATAAAGCTACCGTGTGCACAATTCTGGTTGTCTGGATATGCTGTCATATGGGCACATGTGTTCCCTGTACTGTGAATTCGTATGTTCATGTTCATATGTGTTTTTTATATTACTGATATCACTCACATGGCTGACATCAATCACGGGCAGACATGGGACAGATGTTAGCAGTGTTCCAGTAGACAAATAAGTCTTAACAGCTGTTACAAGAGCCCTCTAAAAAGGAGATAGGGGCAAAACAGCCCTTGGGATACTATCTGTGCCCTGAGACTTTCCTTGCCTCTGCTACAAGGCTTTACATGCTCAAGGAGGTTTCTGTCCCAGTCCTTTCCTAATGGAAATGACGGTCAGAACAAAGAAAGGCTCAAGGACATGGCTGTAGCCTCACTCTGGCTCCAAATATTCCCTCCAAGAAATCTCTTATTGCTGGAGAGAAAGAGAGGAGAGAGGGAGGAAGCCCTTGGGGCTGCATGGATAATTAATTCACCATAATATCCCAGTATCCCCTCTATCCCAACCCCAACCCGTCTACTATCATCTACTACTGTACCAAATGTGATGGAGACTTCCTCTCTCATGTTTAGGTTCATGGCAGAGGCCTGATAGACAAAATACAATCCATCTCAAATAACCACCTTCATTAAAACTTGGTCCAGATGTATCATTTGACTCCATTGTTGAACATCGAGGGATTTGCTAATACAGACAAATGAAAGCAAAACAATAATATTTAAAGGGTCAGCGACAGGGGGGTTTCCAGCCAGAGATTGTTGGTTGTGGAAGTTTTGACACAAAACTGAACTTTTATGGTGGCTACAGCACTCATAGAAATGCTTGAGTAAAACATGACAGTGCCCAGCTGCTTTGGGAAATAGCTTAAAAAGATGAAACCAAATATTTGTGACAACTTTTCAAAGATTTACGTCTTTAGGAGGAGCCCAAGGGCTCGGGGCTGAGTGCCACAGGCAGGGTAGGTAAATCAGAAAGTATTGAGAAATAGGACAACACATTGTTGGTTTTGGTCTTTGAGTGGGATTTGTTGCCAATGACAGAAACATATAAAAACAAAGACTTATTCTTTAATATATGACCAGCCATTTTTTGATTTTTTTTTCATTGATGTGTTCTGAGACTGAATGTACTGGCCAATTTGTAAGAAAATAGTTTGATATATCCCGTGCTGCTAATACTGATTTTTGAACTTTTTTGCAGACAGTTTCCACTCAAGGCCATAATCAGAAACCTGATGCTTGTGAGCACTGCAGAAACCATGCTAATACAAACTGAAATGAAAATCTCTATTAATAGACCAGTGAAAACCAGACATAGCCAACTGCAGGCTGTAAAAAAATGAGCTCATTGCAAAGAACAGAGGCATGGGTTGGGTCAGAGAAAATCTGATAAATACAGATGTGCTCACATCACTCCAAAGCGTACTGGCTTACTGTTTGCCAGTGTGGCTAAACAGAAGGTCTACTGGCTCTGCGGTTGCTGTAATGTTAGACTGTAACTGGGGAGCTTCTGATTTGACCAGAGATACCTCCCTTCATCAGTTTGTGTGCTTGTGTCTGTGTGTGTTTAAGAGCACGCCCCAACCGAACGCAATTAATGTGAAACCACTTAAGACACATGTTCCTCTTAATATACCCAGGGAGACAATAAAACCTTAGGTAAAATTGAGACCGGAGAAACGACGCTGGAGACCAAAAGAAAGAAGAACCTTGACTTGTCAGTTTGTGATAATATGATGACAACTGCAAGGAAACCATGACAAGGATGATAATAACAATAACAGTGTCAGGAGGATCACAAGTGCTCACTGTAATCCCTTTGAAGTACAGACACTGAATATGGCCCATGTATCCCTGTCAGTCAAGCGTTTTTCTTTCCATTCCTCTCTGATTATCAGGTCCTGACGTTTCTTCCAATCCAGGCAGCCAACTGATTAGTCTGACACAGTGAAGCGTAACAAGGCAAACAGAGAGCACTGTATTGATTGTCACAGTGACCTTTCCTTCGCAACGGTCCCAGAGATGTGGGGGGTTGCCTTTCTTTAAGACAGCAGCCAAGGAGGCTAAAGACAGGGACGCTGCTGTGAACAAATGACATAGCCTGGCTTTCACAGACCAAATTGCAATCATTGTGGTCTCAGCGGGATGGCACCACCAAACAACAACGTTCAGCCAACAAAGTAGGGGTGGGATGGCAATCAGTGTAACTCACCTTGGTAAATGACTGCTCATGTTCATGAAAGGCAGCATTATGTTGTGTTATTTTAGAGATATAGAATTATGGACATCATTTATTTTAAGATTTTTTTTAAATATAATTCATAAGAGCGACAATTAGCACTATACTGTGTTTTTATATCTATGTCTATGTCAATCAAAAAAGCTGCGAAACATTGACCTCAAATCCACTTATCGAATCTGAATCCTTTTTGATCCCTTATTATTACAGGTTTTGTGTAGATTTTGGCAATTAAAAGCATTGTATAATTAGATTAAAAGGAACTAAAAATTTTTTTTAAAAATGTGTCTGTGTGTGTGTGTGTGTGTGTGTGTGTGTGTGTGTGTGTGTGTGTGTGTGTGTGTGTGAGCCACTGCACCCCGATAGGAATTGGTACTGTGTTGCTGTGTAGTATGAAAGCACTTCAGAGAAAAGGGAATGAAGCAGCTAAATGAAGATACTGGCATTTGGCTGTGTTTATTCATCTGAGTGTGTGAGGAAGGGGGCAGGAGACACACATACAGTAGATATGCAGGCTGGGGGAGGTGGATATTACACTGTGAAACCACTTGGATGGATGGAGATGCCATAGGAGAAGGAGAGAGGAGGGGTATGTGGTTGAGGCATGTGCCAATAATGGCGGTTGCTGATCTATATTTGAAGCAGATCATAAAAAGCAAGTCAATTCCTTTAAGTGAAGTGGTAGAGAGAAAATAAGAAGGATGTGGAGGAGGGAGGTAGTAGGGCTGACAGGAGAATACACATTATTGGCAGTAAGGACTGGTAAAAGACATCTGTACAAGGAGTGGGTAACCACATGAAGCCATGCAATACAGATGGGACAGAAACAGGTAGGGGAACGTGTTGATCTCAGTGACGAAAATGGATAAAAGAAGAAGGACAAACATGTAACAGGAATGAGGAGAAACTTGGAAATCCACAAAGTGATGTGAAAACTGAGAGTGAAAATAAATATGTAGTGGATCCTGATGTGATCAAATCATCCTCAGATGATCAAATCACCCCAGGCTGGGAAACCCCCTCTATTTCCCCCTTAGCTTCGGTCATGCAAGCCACCTCAAATGGGTTTTTATATTGTAGTGAATTATCTCATCCCGGGGAACAGAAGGTTGAGATAAAGAGAGGTCTGGATGAACATCAGAGATTAGGCTATTGGTGATGTGATGTGGTGTGGTGTAGATGATCGTATCGCTGATTCAGCTAGTTTGGAAACCAGAAACCAAAGACCCTCGATCCCCCTGCCTCCATGCTCCAACATATTCTGTCAAACTTCCCTTTAATCCTCAACGACCCCATGCGTGCCAGACACAAACAAGCCACCACCACGACTGTCTCCCCCTGAGCTCCTTACCCCTGGGAAAACAGTCTCTTCTCTCGCAATCTATCATCACTGCTCACCACACCTCCATCTCTAATTTAACCAGAAACCTCATGTATGGTGCCAAGCAAGCCCTGCCTCAAATGATCCCTAAAGTAACCTCCAATGCAGGCTTAATTCAGACTCAATGTCAACATTACCTTACAATCAAGCTGCAGTCACGGTTCTCAAGACTCGAGATGGAAATCAAATAACTGCACATTATGATCGGACGTCATTTGGGTTTCCGTGAATGCAGCCAAT
This sequence comes from Xiphias gladius, assembly GCF_016859285.1. Classification (NCBI taxonomy): domain Eukaryota; kingdom Metazoa; phylum Chordata; class Actinopteri; order Istiophoriformes; family Xiphiidae; genus Xiphias; species Xiphias gladius. The sequence goes on along the minus strand of NC_053416.1, from coordinate 7,366,188 downwards.
TCAAACTGACGCGCCATGTATAAATTTTAAAAAAGGTGGAAAAAGGAAATTACAGACACTTTCACTGGCATGTTTCTACTACAGCAATGTTCAAAAGCAACAAGATTTTATTTCTCTTAGGTGCAAGGAGTTCTGCCACGTTTTCAAACTAACCCAGCATGGTCTTCATCTTAAACAAGTTGTGTTTGCATTGCTTTTAAAAAAATTTTTTAATGTTTGTTCAGAGCAAATGGCCAACTATTCTATTCTCATGACAGTTTCCCATCCACCCAAGCCACATCTCTCAACACAGTTTAACACACAGAATCAATGTGCGGACGAAACATCCCAGCAATAAACAACCCAGTTTAAAGCTGAGCTGATAAGTCTGCCCTGTGATGCATCACGTCTACTCTGATTGTATGTGGCCTATTCAGTGCAGATTCATGTGAGGGAATTGTATTACACCGCCACCATCTAATTCTTTTTTTGTGGTTGCAGGCACTGGTTACATGTTTCTCCGCTTCCACACTAACCCATTGTCCCAGTAAGTGAGCAGCCACGCAATCTGATGGTATCCCTGTCAGTATTTCAGATGTCCATTCATCATCCATAAGGCACACATCGTTTGCGTGCTTACGCACTTTCCTTGAATGTCATTTTTCTCTTTATATGTAGAGGACAAAGACAGGAGGTGGGAACTTTGGAAAATTCAGTGCAGGAAAATCAAATAAAACAACTCAGCTGTGAGATGGATGAGGAGCTTTGCTGAGTTAAAAACTCTGTTAAGAGCACGCATTGATGGAAACATGGGCAGACATTTAAAATTTTTTTTTCAGGTTGACTTTAATCAACATTAATTGATAACCAACATAATTTCAGGTATATTAATTGCACTAGGCGATTTATATTCTGCTCAGAATATATGGTATGCTGGGGTTGAACGTAGAGTCGTTAATAGTCCCTTTGTAACCACTGAAAATACAGAGAATCTTTACAATCTACGCTTCAGCATCTATAATGAAAAGGAATCTATACATATAGGAGATTTATACTTACTGAGAAACATTTGTCTCCTTTGAGGAATTGCATGATTTAAAAAGCAACATAAAACATAAAAAAAAAAATTAAAGAAAGCTTAACAATAGTGTTATACAATATACTCTAAGTCTAGGGTGTTGGCTGATGATGATGTCGGTGTACGGCATGCCAATGCGCCTGTTTGCCTGGACCAAGAGTGGCATCTAGAGGTCAATATACAAAAATACAGCATCACTTAAACAGTTCTGTTCCTAACCTGCATGGGAATTTAAATCAGTTTATTCTTTTCCTTGGATATAGACCTATTCAAACACACTAGTACTGTGACCCATAACGCAGGTTCAAATAGGAACCAAGCCCAGCATCCATGACTTTACAGACACCCTAATAAAATGGGCACGAATTGGTGTCAAATGGTTTACAGTAACATATCTTGCCAAGCAAAGCAGGATTCCCTTCACCGCATGAGAACATTATGTATTGTGGTGAGAAGAATTTATGCCATCATTTTGTTTATCTTTACAACACTTAAATTGGGTTTTAGTGAATGAGATGCATCAAAGTTGTAGATTTGTTTGAGAGATATTATCAACTTTATATAGTAAACAAGATATGTGTTACATAGCATATTTGGTACACTGCATGAAACTGCAAATGATATCACACTGTGAAACTTAAAGAAACCACATAAAATAATTTGGAATATATTAGTAATGTCACAGTCAGGCCATTTTGAGGTATAAATAATATCTGAGAATACTCACACACCACTCTGAGTTGACGACCTTATCACCTTATATCACTAAATCATTCCTTCGCAATATCCTATTTATGCTATCATCTTCACTGCTTCAGAACCTGTTTTCCTACAAACTCCCTGTTTTATCTGCATAATATTCATGGTCAATAGCACAAACTACCAGGGCAACAAAACCTAAGAGATGAATCTGTAACCTGCATTATTATGGTACAGTGACAGTGGTACAGGTTACTTTTGGAAAAAAGCATCTTAGACTAAAGGGCTGAAGAAAAAATGAACAAAGTGCGGGTGAGGTTTTGGCAATTCACGTGGCTCAGCTAAGAAGAGGACTGTTGTCGTTCTGATCTTCAGCAGGATCCGCTTCTAGCTTTTTGACCTCTGTGGCAGCATCCACTCCTATCAGACCCACCACCCTGAAACATGGAAAAACAGTTATATGGGAGGCAGAAAAAACATGGGATACATTACTGTCTCTACCACTTCCAACTACTCTGGGCAATTGCTGAGACATTTCCAACACACATATTTTCACCTGTCAAAGTCAATAATGTTTACAATGTAACAACGGGACATAAACCACAACTGGAACATGTTGTAGAACAAGTTGCAGTAGTATAATTATCACCTGGTGCATACACAAACAGTACAAGGTGTACTTCAGTATCATTCCTTTAATCCCCTTTAGCAAAGAAACAGAATGAAGGAAGTTAAAATTAAAAAAAATACATCATTACTGTTAATGGGATAGTGATCTTAAAAATGGCTGAGACACATAGGTACATAAGTAACTATTTCTGAAAGTGTATTATACTTATATATTCTATAAGTATATAGAGTTTATGTGTTATCAAAGTAACAAAATCTAGTGTTCCAGGCTTGACAATACTGTCAAAAAATAAAAAAAACAAAGAAAAAAGAAAAAAAAAGGCTCATAGCTCAGATCTCGTGCCGGCCTGAGATTGCTGAACCAGTGGCTTTTTTATTCTATAACTACCCACTATGTAACAGAAGGAGTGCATGTGACAGAGGTGGATTCAGTCAGTTGTGTTTCACGCTATACTTCCCAGACTGACCCAGCAGCCCTAATTTTTCAAGTCAAAACAAACATAAAAACACAGTGTACCACAGATAAGTATCCTCTTATGGCCTTTCCTCCTTTTTTTGTATGACAGAGCATCAATGTTGATGGTGTATACATCAAAAAGCAAAGATAAAGACATAATGTTACCACTATTATTATCTTGCTATATGAAGGAGGAGACTTTCTGGTGAGGGAGGTTGGATGTGATGTAAGTAGGAACGAGGAACTGAGTGTTCCTGTTTTCTGAGTGCCTAAATCAAGCATAGCATTTCTCTTTTCTAGTCAAGCAAAACTGGCAGTTACTCAGCAGAAAAAAAAGAAAGAAAAAAAAAAAAAAAAAAAAAGGTGTCTGTAATGAAACTCAACCCACAGAGTACAGCCCTACACCTGAAGCATATCCACAAAGGACAAACTGTTCATAAACTGCTCTCACTTCCCATTGGTTTGATGTCAGCCTCTGTCAACAAACAACACCAAGACCCACAGCAGATTCGATTAACTGTAATTCTATGCTTTGCACAAAGCCATCTGAGATCATTAATACAGTTCTTTTACTGGGGACACTATTATTTTGTGAATGTTGGAGGGTACTTGAATGCATGCACGAGAGCTTTGAAAATGGAGAATGGTTCCAGCTTGCTGCGTGTTGCAACTTAACTTGGACAAAGAGAACGACGGAACTTTGATGAATGTGCCTGGAAGGTACAATAGGAAATTTATGATTGGATGCTTTAATTATGTAAACTTCAATTATCTGCTGGTATGGTCCTTTAATGTTGTGTTAGTGCATAGGCAACACGATGAACTTACCCTAGGACAAACAAAGGGATGACACAGAGTCCTGCAGACAACAGGAAGACGAAGCCAGGGTACCATGCCACTGTAGCAGCATAGATGCTGTTGAAGACTGCAGTTGATACATTGTTAGTTAAACTATCCAGAAAGGAAAGACAGGCAAACAGGGCTCCTGTGGAAAAACATACCCAGGAGAGAAGAAAAACAATTTTTAAGGAGTGATAGGGTGAGACTAAGGGTGACTAATGGTGCACGTTGCCTAAAATCAAGCAATACAGTTCCAAGACACCGCTTTGCTCTATGGAGCAGAAACTTGGGAGTGTTTTGTTTTCAAATGCAACATGAAGTTGCTTGGAGCGCAACTTCGGACTCTGACTCTACAAACACGCCGGCTCGACATGGTACCTTGGCTCATGGAGAGCCCTAAAGCACTCACCCTGCTCAGACTTTGAGATGATCTTTGACATCATTGAGCGCAGAACAGGGAAAGGCATGATAGACAGAAGCATTGGCACCCTCACTGTGGTAAATAAATAACAGAGGACGAACATCATATTATGCATCATAATGCAGGGACTATAATACAACAAAACCAGGTTATGTTTCAGGTTATGTTTACAAAAATTGTGCAGAATATTATAAAAGAAAAGGTACATAAGTAGAAATTTTAACATTTTGTTACATATATGCTGATTAGCGATACTGAGGCATATTAGGTGGTTATTAAACCAGCTTCAAAAGGCCACAAATCCTGTGCATTATTACACAATGCAATTTCCAATATCTGACACACAGTACAAGGTGACACTAATTTCTCATTCTGAATTGTCCTCATCAAACTATTGAACATTCTTGAACTTCTCTGAAAATAGGGCGAGAATAACATAAACCAGGTGCAATGTTTAATTCACTTTATGCATATATTTGATCTTGTAAACAACTGATTTTTTTTTTTTTTTAAACTAAAAAAGAGATTCCAAACTATTGTTCATTTTTGGTATAAGCAACACAGTAGTTGTAGTGGACTTTTTTTCTCACCTATAAACATCAGTAAAGTGGTCTTAGCAAATGCCAACAGGACCATGCCTGATGCGACAGATAGGATCCCGATCAGCACGATGAGCAGCTGTGGTACACCGCAGTATGTGAACGCTAACACTCCCACAAAACTGATCAGGAACACAGTGGTGGACAGTGCTGATCCGTAGCCAATCAAAATCTCAGTCCAGCACAGTGGTTCATTGAGCTCATATAGTGTTATCAAGGAGATCCCACCCACATAAGCGAAGGAGAAGCTGGTGAAGATGAGCAACAGGAGGACCAAAACAGTTTTACACCTGCGGCTGGCACCTGTAAACATCTTGTAGACCCCATAGGTCATCTGTTTAAGGGCCGAGGGCTGGGGGGACCCATCTAGAACAGCGGCATCAGCTGGGGTCTTCTTCACAGTCTCTTCTAGGATGAAAATTGTATAGAGTAGGATCAAACACTGACACAGCGCAGAGGTTACGAAAGGCCAGTTAAAGCCTGCAGCTCTCAGGAAGTAGCCTGTTGATATCGAAGCCACCCCAGACAACAGGCCAATCATCATGTCCAGTCCAGCCATGCGCAGCGTCTTCTGACGACCATCCTCACACAAGTCTGCTATGTAGGCAAAACAACCCCCGAAAAAAGTGCCCAAGCCGCCAAACAGCGAACTGAGAAGCGAGGAGCCAATGAGCAAGTAAATGTTCAGCTCAAAGTAGGACACGATCAGGAAGGCCAAGGTGTAGATCAACGTGCCAATCAGTGGCATGATGATGGTGATCTTGCGCCCTCCCCTGTCACTATAAGCCACAAGCAGGAGAGTGACAACCAAGGAGGGTACTGTGGAGAAGAGCTCTGTGTAAAGGGAAAAGAGAGATGCCTGTCTTTGTACCTCCTGGAAACAAAGAAATAGAGAGCATGATTAAGGCTAAAAATCATGTAGGGTGAAGTCTAAAAGTATAGAGTGGACTGACATCGGACTGTTTCCATTTGACTGTAACTGCAGGTCTTCGAAAGCAAAATAAAAAACCTCAAGTTGGCAAACATCCTACAAACCATACAAGTTTAACAGAGATAGTGGCAAACTAATGTCATGAAATCAACACAGGATGAGAGAAACTGTGCATTTTGTAAACATTTCATATGAGGCTTTCTCATTCAGGGCCAAAAGAAACAGTGCTTTTCAACAGTGCAACACCTGCAGAAGGGGTTTTTTTCAGGATCATTGTGTTAGGTCTCACTTCTGCGTTGTGTTTCCTTTTTCTTCTAAAAAAAAAAAAAAAAACTAGCCAGAAATTAAACTGTACAAACATTTTTTGCAAAGGAATATTTGTTCTAAACCCTTTTTACAATTTTGGTATGCCTTGGTGTACTGCAGACACAGTTTAGTAGTAGTAGTAAACTTTAGTCACAAGTCTCCCTTCTATATCACTTTATGATGCAGTAGCTGAATCAGTTCTTTTTACCTATGTAGTGTTGTAAGAGGGGATCTGAAAAGATTATACAGGAGATTATTTGTTGAGTCATGACAGTAAAGGTTGAATACAGACATGGATAGTTGCTTAGATACAAACTGCAGTTGTGGAAAAAAATATTTTCTTAAAATATTTCTCATATAATTTTGACAATATTAAAGCCAAAACAAAATTTCAGTGCTGAAAAATCATAAGTTGATTCTGGAAAAGTTAATATAAGTACAGCCATTGTAGGCATGTCTTAAATGGAGGGGGAAAAGAATCAACATTTTTATAATTGAGACGACTCCTTTTATCTCAAACCACTTGAGTGCATGCTCTTTTACTTCCAGTGACTAATGGCAAACCTCATTTTTGCTTGAATGGTTGCTGCTGCCGTTCGCTGCACATCTCGAGGCGTCGTCTGCGATGGGATAGGTGGTGTTGGTCAGGTCCTGCCAGAGCCTCCGGTACACATACTGCTGCACCAGAGGGTATATGAGAAAACTGGAGAAAGCGTACAGGGCCACCACAGGCTCCACAAGATAAAGGCCCTTCATTTTCACCGGCTGCAATATTCCCTGAAAAAGAGAATAAGGGAACACATTTACAGACCTAACACGAGCACAGATGATAGGGTAAAAAGACATGCTGACTGTGCATTTCTGAGCAGACATGAGCTGGGTCTGTAAGGGATATAGCAGTCTATAACTAAGATATCTCAATTTTTGTACTACAGATGAATAAATTTAACTATTTTAGGATATTAAACACCTCAGAAAAGTTTTCTTCCAACACTGATTCAAGCAATCAGGTACAGTGTGCGAGGTGAACACATGACATCCACATTACTCCTCTTTAAATAGAATATAATTAATTCAAGTCACAAGTCAGGGTCTACGTGGAAGTAGAGATAATATTTGTTTGGTTGTTTTTGCCTTTTGAGGATCATCGAGTTGGCAGCATGCGCTAAATTTATCGATCCGACATTATCTAACAACTTGAAACGTAAACTGGAATGTAAACTGATAACCCTGCATCGAAGTTGTTCTTGTTTTTGTTTTTTTTCGTGAGTACAGTCTGCTACAGGATTGGTAAGGTCGTGTCAACATTTACGGCTTAGCCCTTGCCTTAATTTTATTCTTTTCTAGGATGTTGACGAGAACGTGCAGCACAATCACCTACCTTTCAGACAGTCGCCCGGGTCATGTCTTACTCAATAAATTCGGCGCAGGTAACACATTGTACGAGCTCGGTCGGGACTGTCCTCTTTGGCGAAGACACACGGCGTTGTTATGAAAAGCAGAGGTCCCGCCCCTCGCCGTTTGCGATTGGACAGCGGGCTCTCGAGGCGTGCGTTTTCATTCGATCAAATGAACTGTCAGTCAGTGAGCAAAACTGGACGAGAGCATTTTTTTCTGACTCTCTGTAACACGGTCTTTATTGAATATTAACATGTACTTTGCGATACGTCTAAGGAACTTAGAGGTTTAGCTTGCAAAATGTTTTATTTACGTACTCTCAATGCTTTAGTGGCCCTTTTTCACAAAAGCGTACACTACCATTTTACTAGATATTACCGAAACGTCAGGTACGCGTGCCTTGCGTCGGTATGTACCATTTTGCCTACCCACCGGGAAGGATTTTGTTGTGACAGAGGAGTCACAACCCGGCAGGGGGAGACGGTAAGGAGGCATCCACAGTGTTTCCTCTGTGAAATTTAATAAAAACCAACAATTGTGAGATAAATCTGTAATTCATATGGTTATATATATATATATATATGTTAAACATGGCCGAGTCGGTCAAATGTATGTATTAGAAAATCTCTCTAGAAAATCTCATCCCGGACGTGCAGGTAGTACCACCATCAAAATATCTTAAGCTAGCGAATGATAGCTATCGCTGTGATTAATCTAGCTAACTTAGCTAACGTTACCAGCTAGCGTTAAAAAGACAGTAAGCTGTTTTCGCCTTATAATGTTATCTCTCTCGCTTTCGCAGATGCTTTTCCCCTCACACGAAATGTAGCTTTTAAAGATAGCGGGTGAACGTTAGCGATAGCTTCGCCTGCTGCAGTTGCATTCTGAAGTCGTGACTGGCCGTGTCGGGATGGATGATATTTCAGTCCCCCGGCCTAACTAACGTTATCATTCACAGTGCTCCAGCCGCTCATGATCTCCAGCGACCTGCGACATTCATTTTAAAATAAAATCGATTTGTCATATCCGTGGGCCTTGGCTGTATCTGTAATCGATAGCATGTTAGGCTTCTGATTTCGCAATGTTATTTTCTCGTCTATCGTGATCACGCAATTTATTGCCGATTAACATGACAGATTTCGTTAATGAACGGGGGATTCATTGGGAAATCAAAAAAGGCAGCCCAGTTGTCGTATTAACCGCAGTCAGGGTGGTGTAGAGTTATTCATACTTCGTCCATATCCGTCCTTACATTTGATACTAAATGTAATAACTGTACAGACGCTATAGGATCAGATCTAGGGTCAACTCTCCGTCAGACTACAGATGTTGTATCTGATTGGAATGTCTCTTGTCTGATCTGTTGTCATTCATTGTTTTTGGTTTCCAGGTCATTACATACTTTTTTTCATCTTGGACCAACGATGGCTTTCAGCAAGGGATACCGCATCTACCACAAGCTGGACCCACCCCCCTACAGTGTCATAGTGGAAACTAGGACCAGGGAAGAATGCCTCATGTTTGAATCGGGGGCTGTTGCTGTTCTGTGTAAGGCACCTTGCTTGATTGACCTGTAAAATATGACTCAAATAGTCTGTAAGCCCTTGCCCCAAATAAGGATGCTACAATGGAAATGCAGCTACAAGACATAATCTCGCCTATTAAATGATGAATGGGATTTTATGCTGTGATTAGGTCACAGGCTACACTTAACCTAAAGTTTTAGTAGAAAACTGCCATTATTTCCATTACATCCTGTTGCTTTTGTTTGTCTTCTAGCTGCAGCAGAGAAGGATGCCATTAAAAACACATACACCAAGATTGTTGATGCCTATGGAATCCTGGGTGTCCTCCGCCTAAACCTGGGTAAGCTACAGAAACATCTTCTCCATTCGTTGCTTCTTGTTGCAGAAATGTCCTCAGTCTGGTCCAGGCTCCGACCCCAAGGTTCATGTGTGACGGTGAAGGCCCTTTGGTTTGTGGCCCTGTCACTGCTTAGTCATAAGCTGCTTTCTCCTGTCCTCCATATGACCTTGAAGGCTCTTGTTATCACAACAAGGAAGACGCTGTGTAAAAGATTAAAGTTCAGTCTTAAAGATGGCTGAGATTTGACTGGCAGGGGATTTTCTGTAAACAACTGGCATCAAAGTCTCTTAATGCTTAATGTTTTAAAGTATCTTTTTGTAAGGCAGTGCTTTATGTCTGTCAAGATGCAGGTTGTTTCCATCGTTTTATCTTTACAATCCATCGTATATAATTTTTCATATTAGTGCTCGACCTTACTTTTACAGGTGACTCCATGCTCCACAGTCTGGTGGTTGTGACTGGATGCAGCTCTGTGGGGAAGGTGCAGGATTCTGAGGTTTTCAGGGTCACACAGACAGACTTTATATCGCTGAAGAATGATCCAGGGGATGAGGACCGGATCGCTGAGGTGCGAAAGGTCCTAAACTCAGGGCACTTCTACTTTGCCTGGTCTTCCACTGGAGTCAGCATGGACTTGAGTCTCAATGCACATCGCAGGATCCTAGAAGACACGACAGACAACCGCTTCTTTTGGTAAGAGTGTGAAATGATTACTGTTCCAAAGCTATATGGAGACTAGTAGGCAAGCATTTGGCTTTTAAAATCTCTAAAATTGTAGATATGAACTAAATACATGTTCTGCAATCTGCACGTTCTTCCATTTGTGAACTAGTTTCTTCTGAATGTCGGATATGGGGGCCATGTGATTTGCAACTAAGGTGTGAAAATTAACAGTTCACACTGAATTTGTTTATGTGTTTATTGTTGATTCTGTCTTTATAAATTAATAGGAACCAATCTCTCCACCTGCACCTGAAACATTATGGAGTAAACTGTGATGACTGGCTGTTGAGGCTGATGTGTGGCGGTGTGGAGATCAGGACCATCTACGCAGGTCACAAACAGGCCAAGGCCTGCATCTTCTCCCGCCTCAGCTCAGAGCGAGCTGGCACGCGATTCAATGTCCGAGGAACAAATGATGATGGACAGGTGGCCAACTTTGTGGAGACTGAACAGGTGAATCAGATCTTTTACAGTTTTATTGGGTCTCTCCTCTTGTTTGAGAGGTGTCATGATAAAAAGCTTGTGGGGGCAAACAGGACACAGAGCAGGCAACAGTGACCAACACATTGTACCACACACTGAAAAGCTTTAGTCACTTTAGGGTTTACTTAATGTATCATATGCGTTTGTTTGTAGAGTCACATGGCCTTGGTTAATACAGTCTATTTAAATACTGGTTATCTATTGACTGTTCAGGAGCAAACCTTGTGCAGTCTTGTGGTGGAACACTATTGCTCCAACAATTTGTACTGTCACTGTAAAATGAATTCGTTTAGAAATTATAATTGTAGATGCAAAGTTAATATTAAAATGTATAGGAAAACAGGATGATAGTGATAATAACAAATCAGCGTACTGATTTATTGATAAAGCTCCAGTCTGAAGCCTTTTACTTTTCAGCAGTCTAGGTTCCTTTTATTGTGTAAACTTCAGTCCAGTCAGTATTTTTATTGCTGAGTTAGCATATTGTCCGAAGACACGTGTATATTTGAATGTGCAAGCTTACGTTTCTCCTCTTCTCTGTGGAAAATGACTTGGTTGGCATTTTCCCCTTTTTAAGTGCCAGCTTGAGGAAACAAACAGGAACCTACAGGTTGGACACGATAACTGGAACTACTACAATTACAATGCAGTGTAATGCAGTACAACTACACCTATATTTGCTGCCTCGATAAATACCATAAAGGTCATTAAGTGTCCCATTTGTCAATGTCTGAATAGAAAGTAAACATTAGAAACTTCACAAGTGTAGTGGTAATTGCAGGGTTTTCATGTTGGATCATTATGTATTGTCCAGTGTTCTGTTAATTTCTGCCAGCTCCTGTGGTGTTGTATTTTCTAGTCATAGAGGAATTAACATGTTGTCACTTCCCTATGGTTTTATGTGTTTACAAAGGCAATGTTACTTTCTGTTTTTTGTTTTTGTTTTTTTTAATCAGGTCGTCATGGTTTTTTTTATTTTTTTTGAGATTAATGTCCTTTTATAAGTTCTGTTTTTTTTTTTTTTTTTTTTTGTTTTTTTGTATCTCAACCGTGGTAATTAGTCGTTTATTTTCCTGCAAATAAACTTGACAAAACTTTCCTCTTGTTTAATACAGGTTATTTTCCTGGATGACAAAGTTTCAGCTTTCATACAGATCCGTGGGTCCATTCCTCTTTTCTGGGAACAGCCAGGAATCCAGGTAATGGAAACAAAATCTATCCCATATTGCAATCCTATATGGGATTTTCATATATCAATCCGCATTAACTGAAAATCATGGAGCAGTCCTCATGTTTGTGTAGAAGTCATTACCATTTTTGTTATAGACGATGCTCACTTAGTCTGCGCTCTCTAAGTTTAAACACTTAACTTGAAGCCTACATGCGTCGAGCTCCTTCAAAATAAGGAAAGAACTTAAATAAAAATGTATTGTATTTGTATTTGTATTTGTTAAGATATTTTAAGGGGAATGAACAGTGTCCTTGTAATTATCCTGGATATCTTTATCCTATTTTAATACATTCTGTCCATGCTGTGTTCAGAAAAAGTCCATTAAGGGTGTTTTGTTGTACCTGAATGAGAATCGGCACCTTAATGGACCGGATGAAAACCCCCACCTGGTATAACCCCTTTTTTTTTTTTTTTTTTTTTTTCCCCCCCCCCCCCCTTTCGCTCTGTGGTGCTGGCGCTTTTAATACTGCAGATGGGATTTTCTCTGTGCAATGCTAAAGGCCAGGGGTGAAAACCAAGTCAATCCTAATTAGGATTTTTATCCAGAAATGCCGTTTTGGAGATTTAAAGCAGGAACTAGGATCACCCATTTAATGCGCACTTAAACATCTCCGGCCCTTGTCCTGACATTGCACAGACTGGTGGATTAGTTCAGACGTGGGGAAGGTTAATGATAGATACAGTGGTTGGTAAAGGGCATTTTTCTGTTTTCCTCAGCTCCCAGACTTCTTTGGTCAGGTGAGAACCTGGTCTGAAAACATCCCCCAACCACTTCCCTTCAGTTCGGCTGCTAATGTTCCCCAGGCAGCTGGATAGGTTTTAACTGATAATATGGAAGATTGAAATGTTCAATCTTTTAGAGGGCTACGGCAAGCCAAGACCATATTAGTCACCTATTCAGTCCCCAATGTCTTTGGTTTGGTCAAAACACGAGGTAGTTGGCTCGGGGTTGTTTTCAGACAGAGTTGTAGTCCTCCTGCTTTTAAAGCACTGATTTAGCTCTTAGACCCCACTGCGAGCTGTGGCTTGTAGGCTTACCTTCTCCTCCCATACTCTCTACTTCATTCCCTGAGCAGGATGGATACTTTCAATTTATCCAGGAGACGAGTTATTGATATTAATACAGTTAGTTTTCATTAGAAATAGTTGTGAATTAGTCTGAATGATAATTGTAGTGCAGTGCCATAAAACCCTGCTAGGAAAGCAGTAAATCAATAAGGTAGTAGGATTGCCCCATCAAAGTTGGTTAGTCATTTTGGAGTAAAACATTGTTTGAATTAGTGGAAAACGATAACTTGTGGCATCACACAATGAGGTATATTCATCAGATTTCAGTAAATCCTTCTGAACGACTGCATTCAAACATCTAATCAGTCATTTACAGATTCAAACGTCTAATACATTAGTTGAGGAAATTCTATGATTCAACGTCAACCAACAGTGTCTTTCGTCAAGGACAAACCTAGTGTGTGACATGAAATACACAACCTTGAAATATATGATGGACATTAAATGCTAGTAGTATACAACAATCAAAGTAAGTTAAAAAGATGATTTGACCAATTACACCCTAGGTGTTATTTGTTGTCTGTTGAGCTGGAGGAGGTTTTGGTCTGAGGTGTACAGCTGTAACCTAAGTCCTTTCAGATGCTATCGCTGGAAGTTATCAAATATGCATAGCATAGACCCGCACAACAGTAGAGAAAGGAACTGAGTGACAAAATGGCAGCAGCATGGAGCAAAATGTCTAGACCTGCCAAACACGGGCCTAGCCACAATAGGCACAAACAAACATTCAACCAGATGAATACAAAGCAGAGGAAAAGTTTAGCAGATGGTGCAAAAGAAAGTCAAAAACAGAAGCTGGAGGAAAAACCCCACAAGGACACAGTTAGAGTCAAAGTGCATTCATGAGAGCTCAATAATGTCCCCAGAGAAAATGCGTTGTTAATAAGGAACGACTGAATGGGTGCATGTTGCTTTGTTAACTGAACTGAGTGACGAGTAGGAGGAAGAGGAGACAGAAACAGACAGCGGCAGGAGAGTGGTGCTATTTGATTTTATTTTTTCCTGCCAATAAAAGGCTATTAGCGACAGGAAGAGAAGAGGTTTTAAAAGCAGGATAAGATAAATGAAAGTAGGGAGGGTTTGTCCACAGGCAGAGAAGGGTAGGGAACAAGTAGGGACCTGCTGTGCAGAATGAGCAAGTTTCCATGTAACAGCCTTTGGATTTGTGTCCTGCTTAGCCTGTCAGGGTGTGGTCTTGTGTGGTCTTGTGTGGTCCTGCTCTTTGGTGTTTCTCGTGATTCAGTCAGCACCAGTATACTATCAAAGTGATGTATGTAGGAGAATTAGTCAGACAGAGAGGCTAAAATGTGGAAAAATTCTATTAAAAGTTCAGATAAAGGTGTTGAAAAGATGACAGACAACAAGATTTCTCTGCTGCTCAGTGTCTTTGTCTTTGTATGAACAAATCTCCCAATGCTGCCCCCGCGTTGCTGTTGTCTTACATACTTTCCTTTTTTTTGGGGGGGGGTCACTATTAAGGTCTCATTTCTGCTGTTCAAATGTTCTCTAAGGCGTTTATCTCAAATTTATTCTTCGTCAACAGGTTTTCTGACCATTTGCAACATGTGTGCGTTTGCAAAACTTTCCATTTTGATCTTTACCAAAGAAGGACATCGTGACTTGTCTTTTTTTCTTTTCTGGCTGTCTCTGCCCTGCAGGTTGGCTCTCATCGTGTCAAACTCTCAAGGGGATTTGAGGCAAATGCGCCAGCATTCGAAAGGTAATTGAAATGTTCTGAGTACTGTGTGCACACAAGTGTGTATGTGTGTGTAGCATTTCCCAGCTGCTTTATATGGCATCCAGGAGATTACCACTCCTCCAAGGACCATATGAGACACCATAATGCTATGTCTCCTGCAGTTACTGCTCAAGCTGCAATGGAGAAAAGATCTCCAGACTCTTGGAGGAGAAGATGTTAATTGAAGTCGGTCCTCAGAGGCAGGTTTATTGCAGGGAACAGAAAGAGCACATTAGTAGCCTTTGATTAGCTGTCAACCTTAGTAACCTGTATTTTATATTTATTGCAGACAGTTTCTTTTCTGAAGTCCTTCCTTGTCTGTGTGTCTGTGTGTGTGTGTGTGTGTGTGTGTGTGTGTGTGTGTGTGTGTGTGTGTGTGTGTGTGTGTGTGTGTGTGTGTGTGTGTGTGTGTGTGTGTGTGTGTGTGTGTGTGTGTGTGTGTGTGTGTACTTCTATCTTTGTGAGGACCAGTTTGAGTTATAGACCTTATTAGTCATAGGTGCCGTGTGGTCTTGTGTGGTCTTGTGTGGTCTTGTGTGGTCTTGTGTGGTCTTGTGTGGTCTTGTGTGGTCTTGTGTGGTCTTGTGTGGTCTTGTGTGGTCTTGTGTGGTCTTGTGTGGTCTTGTGTGGTCTTGTGTGGTCTTGTGTGGTCCTGCTCTTTGGTGTTTCTCGTGATTCAGTCAGCACCAGTATACTATCAAAGTGATGTATGTAGGAGAATTAGTCAGACAGAGAGGCTAAAATGTGGAAAAATTCTATTAAAAGTTCAGATAAAGGTGTTGAAAAGATGACAGACAACAAGATTTCTCTGCTGCTCAGTGTCTTTGTCTTTGTATGAACAAATCTCCCAATGCTGCCCCCGCGTTGCTGTTGTCTTACATACTTTCCTTTTTTTTGGGGGGGGGTCACTATTAAGGTCTCATTTCTGCTGTTCAAATGTTCTCTAAGGCGTTTATCTCAAATTTATTCTTCGTCAACAGGTTTTCTGACCATTTGCAACATGTGTGCGTTTGCAAAACTTTCCATTTTTGATCTTTACCAAAGAAGGACATCGTGACTTGTCTTTTTTTCTTTTCTGGCTGTCTCTGCCCTGCAGGTTGGCTCTCATCGTGTCAAACTCTCAAGGGGATTTGAGGCAAATGCGCCAGCATTCGAAAGGTAATTGAAATGTTCTGAGTACTGTGTGCACACAAGTGTGTATGTGTGTGTAGCATTTCCCAGCTGCTTTATATGGCATCCAGGAGATTACCACTCCTCCAAGGACCATATGAGACACCATAATGCTATGTCTCCTGCAGTTACTGCTCAAGCTGCAATGGAGAAAAGATCTCCAGACTCTTGGAGGAGAAGATGTTAATTGAAGTCGGTCCTCAGAGGCAGGTTTATTGCAGGGAACAGAAAGAGCACATTAGTAGCCTTTGATTAGCTGTCAACCTTAGTAACCTGTATTTTATATTTATTGCAGACAGTTTCTTTTCTGAAGTCCTTCCTTGTGTGTGTGTGTGTGTGTGTGTGTGTGTGTGTGTGTGTGTGTGTGTGTGTGTGTGTGTGTGTGTGTGTGTGTGTGTGTGTGTGTGTGTGTGTGTGTACTTCTATCTTTGTGAGGACCAGTTTGAGTTATAGACCTTATTAGTCATAGGTGCCGTGAGGACATTTTGGGAAAGTGAGGAATTTTTCTGCCGGTCCTCACAACTTCAAAGGTCTGTTTTAGGGTTATGACTTGGTTTTAGGGTTCATGTTAGAATTAGGTTTAGGTTATGGTTAGGGAGAGGGGTTGGGGTTAGGTATTTAGTTTTGGTTAGAGGTTAAGGTAAGGGGCTAGGGAATGCAGTATGTCAGTGAGTGTCCTCACAAAGATAGTGTGTTTGAGATAGATAGAGAGAGAGAGAGAGAGAGAAATGACATCTTTGAAACTGAAATTCTTCAGTGACAAATATGTGCTTCCTAACGTAAAATCATCCAAATTATTATCTTTAAGTGATCGAAACATTTTTCTAGTTTCTTTACAGAAAAAAGTTCAGTGTTTGCAAGTACCACAACATCATTTAATTGTAAATACTCACAAAGATGTCAGTCTGATACCAAAAAAATAGTTTTTACATATACACTGATTTTGTAGCATCATAAACTTAAAAGTCTGTGAAGAGGCCTCCGAATCATTCTAACTTCACCTTAAACATTACATTTGAGGGTAAATTAATTTAAATCATAATTTTTGCAGTATTGAAAGACATATTTGTCCTTTGTTTCCCTGTTTAGACACATTACAGACAAAGGGTCAGCAACAGAGCAGCACCCTTTAGAGTTGCTAGCTTTGCTTAAGGACACTTAAGCCAGATGGACTGTCACTGCCAAAACCCAGGGCCTCTAGGGGAAAGATGATCACTCTAATCAATGTGCCACACCTTGATAGTACTGTGTCTGGCTCTATCCTTATCACCTTTCTGTAGCCACCCTTGTCTTCATCAGTCTCGTAGTAGCCATGCTGTTCACTCAGTTCAAGAAAACTTTTTGCTGGAAAGCTATGAATACAAGTAGTGGTCCTTTGATTTCCAAACATCTTGAACTTTAGAGGATGGACTCTGCAGGGCTGAGCTCACTATTTATGTCAAGTTTTCCTTTGCTTACTAGTATCTTGAACATGTCAAGACAAGCATGTCAGACTGTACAACATTAGTATCTTGTGAGTGATGAGTAATTTTGTTGTGTAGACAATTAGTTGGCAGTGCTACCATGTTTATCTAATATCTGTTCAGAGCAGGAATGATGAGTCATCCTTTGTAATATCTGACCAGTTTTCTGCCGTAACGGCCAAGTATGTCTCTGTCGACATTCTTACTTGGTGCAAGGGCAACAACAACACCTTTTTATAAAGGCATAGCAGCCTGTAGTCCCATATCTGCATTTATGAATCCTGCTATAGGGTGCTGCATTTCTATTCATATCTATTATAATTTTAAACCAGTTTGATATAGTGGTCCTAGATTTTTTTTATGTATCCCTGCTTTGCATTGTCTCTTTCTTTGTCTTACCAGACCCTACAGCTTTACAAAAACAAATATGTGCCTAAGAAATTCTCTTTGAATATCTTTTGGCCAGCGTCACCTTACCTTAAGCAGTTGTCGATGAATCAGAGACATTTTGTGTGCACAGTATTTATCAAGCTTAAGAATTGGTTCCAAGCATGAAGACTTTACTATAAAATAAGGAAAGGCTAGTTTGGGTAAACCACTAGTCTGTGATGTCATTTTAACATGTGTGTATTATGTGACTGTATATGTGCCTTCCAGACACTTCACTGCACTGCGGAGGTTGTATGGTAAACAGGTGATTATCAACCTGCTTGGGAGTAAGGAAGGGGAGCACATGCTCAGCAAAGCGTTTCAGGTGAGAGGAAACATTCACTGTCCCTTGCCATTGACATGCAAGGCATTATCTGATGCTTCTAACATGAAAGAATTAGTCCAAAACACAGTGACAGCAAACGATGTGTGTCAAAAACAGATGCTCCCTTTATTCTCTTTGTAAACCCACACACTAGCGACAGCGAGGAATTCTATTGAGTAGGTGGACGCTGCAGCTCCAGACACAATGCAACACTGTCCTGCTATATTTTCCAGCTGAGGAGTCAGTGGACACTATCAAAAAGGAATACTTTATTTTATGTTTTCACTCCCTGGGTTTGCTTATCCCCAATACTGTACCTTGAGCTCTTGTCAGCACACTTCTTCTTATGTCTGATGTAGCTGTCACAAAACCTCAGAAAAAAACTTGCTGTTGATGTTTAAAACTACATTGCATTGAATAATATTAAAGAATACATTTCCTGGTTAGTCATAGCTGGAAATGTTGTCTCTTAGATGAGGAACTGAGTGCAATAACACAAAGGATCCAGGGCAGCACTCCATTTTCACTTGTGTACTTTATTAGCCCATGTCCTAAAACATGACCTGCGTGTTCAAAGATAACAATAAAAGATTTCCTTAGAGTCCATGGTTTTGCATTAATGAATGCAAACTAATTTTGCTTCAAAGGTGATGGCAGCATACCTTGCATACACAGAATATCTGCATTCAGTTTGAATCTCTGGGATCAAGTCCTCTTCCTCTCCCTGTCTTTTTCAGAGTCACCTGAAGGCATCAGAGCATGTAACAGCAGTGAAAATGGTGAACTTTGACTACCATCAAAATGTGAAGGGAGGGAAAGCAGACAAACTTCACAGTGTACTCAAACCCCAGCTCAGCAAATTCACAGCAGAGTGTGGGTTCTTCTACTACTCAGGAGAAACAGGCATCGCAAGGTGAGAAATGAATACCAACGTGTATGTAGTAGTGGTAAATGTCATTTTTGTTATTGCTTCTTAACATTTTAACATGTATTTGTAGGACCCAGGGTGGGACCATCAGGACCAACTGCCTGGACTGTTTGGATAGAACCAACAGTGTACAGGCCTTTTTTGCCCTTGAGGTAGGAGCCTGACACAGTGGGCAATTAGCTCTTATTTTGTTATAACAAATAGCATTTGCATTTCTTCGAAGTCCATTGTCTTTAGTGATGATGGTTTTCGTGTAACCCCCCGTTCCTCACCACCGTAGATGCTGCCAAAGCAGTTGGAGGAAATGGGTCTGACAGAGAAACCCCAGCTGGTGGCCAGGTTCCAGGAGGTTTTTAGGACCATGTGGTCTGCCAACGGAGACTCCGTCAGTAAGATCTATGCAGGCACTGGTGCCCTAGATGGCAAGGCCAAGGTACACAATATGGACACACTAAATACACACAACTATAGTTCATAGTAATTTATAGTTGAACCTTTTAGGCGTATTGTAATGCACAGCAGGTTATCAGAGTTGCATTTGTTGTCGGATTTCTATGATTTAGTCAGGTTTTATGGATTTCAGCAACTGGATACTGCTCCAAAGGTTTGGTATAAAACATGGCATAGCTCTTCCCTTTTGTAACAACATCCTCCTAATTGTTGCTACTGGCTGAGCACTTGAAATAGCGAGTGACATCATTGGATTGAAGTAAATTCTGCAGATCAGTGTTGAATATGTTATATTTTTTAGCAACTGGTTTTGTATTTGTTTATATGTTTTGTTCACATGAAGCAAAATGGATTTCATTGAATTATTGAATTATTGTTAGGTCTTAAAATGTAAAGGGTGGACCTTTACAAAGCAGCTCTGGAATAGACTATCTAGATTAACACTTGTAACTGACAAAAACTTTCGAAATAAAAAGAAAAACTTCAGCTAAGGCAGGATATCTAAAAATAACTACATACTTAATTGTGTACATACTTAACCAAAACATTTTTTTCAAACTCAGTTATTTCCATATTAAATTATTATACATTTATAGGCTGAAAGAGGTTCACAGTGGCTCTCAGACGACCCTCACGACTTAATGTCACCTAACTCATTACCAGTTCATTTCAGATCAAACATGCTCCCTGCAGCCTAGTAAATATAGTCATGAAAGGGGAGACATTAATAGTCAGGAGCAGAAATGGCGCAAATGCTGCCAGCGTAAAAAAGCTGAACCCCTGTAATGTATGTTGGACAGAAATGAGGATTTAAAACGTTAATTTTGACTTTGATATTAAAGTATAAATGGCACTTTAAAAATAATAATGGCTAGTTGTTCATTGTGCGTGCAGTTACAGAATTCTGCATGAACAGTTGATCCTCTGTGAGTAGAACTGAGTGCTTCTGTTTCTTAACTCTCGTGTGCTGTCTCTTTCCGCTGTCCTCTGGACCTCTCTACCTGTGTGGTAAGTTAAAAAGTCAGTTGATGTTGTTTTTGAGCGGTGTGTCTATTCCTGGTGCATTATTGATTACAGGGTCAGTGGGTTAAATGATCATAATGATGATGGAAGACAGGATAGGTGGGACCTCCTTTTTAAATTTTATATATATAAATATATATATACACACACATATACCACAGACACACACACACACACACACACACACACACACATGAACATTCTTTAATAAATATGCATAAAACCTGATTTTATTTCCCTTGAGGTATCTCTACGATTCATACTGTCCTTACCTTGCAACTCTCAAAAACTCCATGGAGACTTCTTTGATTTACAGAAATCTAGATAAAAGGAAAAATAGCCATTGCCCTCGCTTGTTGAGTGATCATTTTCTTACCGTGGTATCATTTCCAATTGTTGCCTAAATTATCTGGCAACATCTGCTGCCTTTTTTTTCTGAACCTGGAGGAATCAATCAAAATTATCGCCATATCAAATCGTGTTGCACATCAATCAGTGAAATTTAGAAGTTGCACCTTCTCTGGCAGTTTCGATCCTTCCTGGTCAGTTCAAAAATCTATATTACTTGGAGTGTGAAAGGAAGTGTTTCTTCACTTCTGTGGTTGGAGTGGGAAGTACAGACTTTTTCAGACCGAGTGGGGGTATAGGTAATAATTAAGTTTGGGTTTTTTTTGTTTTTTTCCCTCTTCTTAATTGTTTTTAATTTTGTGTGTGTGTGTGCGTCTTTGTCGCAGGCGGGGAAGCTAAAAGATGGAGCTCGTTCTGTGACAAGGACCATCCAGAACAACTTCTTTGACAGTTCTAAGCAGGAGGCTATAGACATCCTGAGGCTGGGCTCCACACTCAACAGTGACTTGGCAGACAAAGCTCGGGCCTTACTCACCACTTCCAGTCTTTATGGTAATCCTTTACAACATGGGTAATATGAGGCATTATTTAAATAACTCAACAGATCACATCTTGGCTAAAATTGAATTATTAATAGTGTAACAATTGATTTTCTGCTCCATTTTACATGTTGTAGCTTCTATATTTTGTAATCATAATTCTAAGAATATAATTTCCTTTTTGACCCGTATCTGTTGTGATCCTGTTAACCAGAAGCTACGCTGCACAACAGAAGGGTTTGTCTGTGCCGCGTCAAGTGGGAATTGTAATCTCCAGGTGTCAGCTCTCTGTCCCAGTTAGATTAGTGCTGACCGACTGTTCTGCTAGCATTATCTGTCAAAGCACTGGTTAACCCGCCCTTCTCTCCCTTCTCTCCCCCCCTGCTCTTGCGCACAATATTAGTAACCGAGCCCGTCTTACAATCAGGTATAGTAACTGACAGACTGCCCCCAGTGAATGGATCTTTTCATCCCCTGTAACATACTATAGTTGTCCTTTCATCTGTGTTTGCTACCCATTATTGTTCATTCATCTATTATCCAATGTTGGTAGTGGTTTAACACTCTGTCTGTTGCATATTATCAGGCTCAGTGATTAAAAGAAAGAGGATGCTAAAGTTTGCAATGAGATTTAACATTCCTTTAAGTGAACATTTAGAGACAGAAATGAACCATTACCAAGGTTGATTATTGGAATTTTAGCTGTATTTCAGCAACAGTTCTGATTTACATCCTTCCTCCCATGCCCCATTTTTTTAGAACATTGTTGTGGACATCCTCTGTTGTATTTGGATGGTGTCCCACTGGTTTTGTTGGTTTTAATTCACCTTTTCCCATTTTTGTTGTTCCCTTGTATGCCACCCTTCCTACAGACACACAAATACTCAACCATTTTACTCTCTAATCATACTCTCATCCCATCTGCAGCCTCCCCAAGAGTATTGCTGGGAATGTGTCAGAACTACCATAAATACACGCGACC
Organism: Xiphias gladius; assembly: GCF_016859285.1. Classification (NCBI taxonomy): domain Eukaryota; kingdom Metazoa; phylum Chordata; class Actinopteri; order Istiophoriformes; family Xiphiidae; genus Xiphias; species Xiphias gladius. Next base: position 7,344,084 of record NC_053416.1, on the reverse strand, counting down.
CAAGCAGATCCGGGTGTGTGTCGGCACCTGGAATGTCAATGGGGGTAAACAGTTTCGCAGCATTGCTTTCCGCAACCAGACACTCAATGACTGGCTTTTGGATGCTCCAAAGAAGGCAGGGCATCCTGAGTTTCAAGGTATGTTGGTATTTATTTATCTGCATTTACTGGTGGTAAATGTCATCTTTGGAACTTATCTCACATAGTGCTGCTATTATGTGTTATGCTCAACGATTTATCAAGTTTAAAGATGCAGCGATTTGAAGTTTGAATCTTCATGGTGACTGGGAAAAGTTAATACGTGCAATTCCATCTCCTTTACTAACTACTTTTTAGTTGATGTCCAGGGAGCTAAATGGTCAACCACAATTGACTGTATTCAGACTGTGCATTTGCTGGCTGAATGCATGTACGAACGTGAACAAGACTGACCGGAAATAGTCATGAAACATGAAGGTTTAAATTGGAGTCATTTTAAAAGAAAATTTGATATTTTACAACCTTGGTCTTACTCTCATAATTTTGGCTAGTTGGCCTATAGGTTAGAAAAATGTTGTACTTGTTACAGGCCTTTATAGAGTAGACTGTGAATCACTTGTCTGATGTTTGTACAGTAATGGTGTGTAACACATAGTTTATTGGCAAAAGCTAAAAACCCATGTGGTTTTAAAAAAAAAAAAAGTACTTTTCTTATCAAATCACTATACCACTAATAAAATCTTATGATGTAACACATCATAATTATTTTTGATCAAGCACTGTGTTGAACATTGTGTATTTTTTCTCTTTACAGACAGCAAAGCCAACCCCATAGATATCTTTGCCATCGGTTTTGAGGAAATGGTTGAACTGAATGCTGGCAACATTGTCAGTGCCAGGTATGTATGCATGATTCTAGCCTGAAATAACTGTCACCCAGAAGAGTTTATGCAATAGGAAAGATATTTCTCTTATGGGCTATAGGACATAAGGTTTTTATCCGTGCTCCATACAGCCTACTCTTTAGCTAATATCAAGTACACTAAAGTTGTTTTTACTTTCCAAAAAAAGGGTTTAAAATATTTAGATCACATGAAGAAAGGGTACAAAACATACAGTATATAAAAGCCTGAAAAAGAATGTTGATTTCAAAGTTGACAATGGATTTGCAGACTCAGTAGCTGGACTGCTTGGGTCTGATCAGATAAGCGTAATATGACCCAGATGTGAATTATTTTGATAATGTTTTGAAAAGAATAAAAAGGATTTTCTAACATCTTAAAATTTTAAATGATAAAATGTTAATATTATTGTGAATCCCTTTTTTTCCCCTTGTATTACACTGTTTCTACACTATAATACATCTTTCCATTCTTGTCTCAGCACTACTAACCAGAAACTGTGGGCAGCTGAGCTCCAAAAAAACATCTCACGGGACCACAAGTATGTGCTGCTTGCTTCAGAGCAACTGGTGGGAGTGTGTCTTTTTGTGTTCATCCGCCCACAGCATGCACCCTTCATCAGGTATGAACTCTACCTATTCTCTATGGAAACGTATTAAATTGTACTGTAAATCACAGGTCTGGTAGATGATCTTTTTTTATTTGATATGTTTTCCAGGGATGTAGCTGTAGATACTGTAAAAACTGGAATGGGTGGGGCCACAGGCAATAAAGGTGGTGTGGCCATCCGCCTGTTGTTCCACACCACTAGCATCTGCTTTGTCTGCTCCCACTTTGCTGCTGGCCAGTCACAGGTCAAGGAGAGGAATGATGACTACAGTGAGATCACACGCAGACTCAGTTTCCCCATGGTAATAATGATGATGATGATGATGATAGTAATAATTATAACTTTATTTATAGAGCATCCTTCAGTTACAAAATGCTTTACAGTAAAAACAGGGAATAAAGGTAATGAATCAAAAACATTAATCTAAAACAAATAATTATAGAAATTACAACAAATATAATTGGTCTCGACCTTTCAATCTTGGCTAGTGGAAGAATAAGAACTCTGGGGGGCATGAGTAAATGAATGAATAGGGGTTAATCCAAGACTCTGTGATGAGTAACCAAAATCAATATTGTTGGTCATAATAAAATCCTGGCAGTAAACTGAGGAGCTGGAAGAAGTGGCTTTAACAGGGATGTGATTGTTTCTTTGTGGTCTGTGAGTATATATTGATTTCACACACTGCCGTTCAATGATGCTAACAGGAATTAGTGTGGGAAGTAAAACCAGCAGCAAGAGCAGCAGGCCCCGCACTGTCACGGGCAGGACTATGAAGTCAAGAGTTAGGATGTTGAGCAGGGTCTTGCGAGGGAAACTGTCAGTTATGGCTAAACCCAATAATATCGCTAAAAATTAGAAATTAGTTTTCCTGTTCCTTTCCTAAGCTCAACGATGCACAAACAGTGTCCTTGTTTGTGCATCGTTTCTAGAAAGATCCCACTTACTAAAAATTACTAATAAAACCAACTCCAGTAGCAGTTGTAGAATTTTACATCCAGGACCACAAAGACGGCTAAAACGTTCCGAAATTTTAGTTAAAGTGGAGATGACACAGGACACTACTCCTACTTAGACCTCCTACTCCCGGCACCTCCTACTCAGCCAGTGACTCAAGTTCATATTGTAATTTAATTGATTCCCTGGAAATGACGTCATTCGTGCCGACATGATCTAATACAGTGTAGATAGAGGGATGAATGTGGAGGGGAGGCCGGAATTAGTTCAATAAAATCACCAATCTTTCCTCCTGAAAGACGGTGTGTAATAGCTCCAGGGAGCTTTACGAGTCAAATGATAGTCTCCAACAATTAAAACCTCAGGCTGTTCAGTTTCAGGGTTTCCACTGTACCTGGAATGCTTCAGGTGTATTTGTGGGTAGACTTAGCAGTTTGGATACAGCTGAGCTGAGTGATTCACCGCCTCAGATTATGTTTGCCTGCAGGTTTAGCGCAGGTGGTTGTGGTGAAGAAGGTCACTAGAGCTGATGTCGCAGACTGGGACAGGTTGTCAGATACCGGCTGTGGGAGTGAAAAACAGGGACGTTTGGACCCCAGGGGTCCCGATACAGTGGATGGCGAGCCCGTTGATGTGAGGAGTTGATCAAGGAGTCGCCACAGCTTCCGAAGCAGAGGTGCTGGCTGTGCCAGCTGGTTAACTTAGCAGCTGACAGAGTCAGATGAAAGATGTATCAGATTTAACTGGCATTAAAAGCTGCAGATTGTGGTTCCCGTCCAGTGGTCCTAAGAAAATTAAGGTTACAGAAAGAGAACCATGAAACACATGGGGGTGGTTATTTAAATAGTGCGTTACAATTGAGTAAACACAGCTAGTAATTACAATGACATTAACAAATCAATTTCCAAACACCTTTTTGCCTAACTTACACGCATGCATAACTGCATCTGTCTTGTCCCCCAGGGTCGTCTGCTGTACGCTCACGATTACGTGTTCTGGTGTGGCGACTTTAACTATCGTATCAGCCTGCCCAATGAGGAAGTAAAAGAACTCATCAAACAACAGAACTGGGATGCCCTGACAGCTGGAGACCAGTTGTTGGACCAGAAGAATGCTGGTTTGGTATGGCCTACAGAACACATATTTACAGCACTAGTAACTGTTAATGAGGTTTGACGTCCTCTCAACAAAAAGCAGTTTACTATGATTTGAGAGCATATAAAACATTTGTGTGAAAGGTTTTATAGCCCTTATGAATGCACAAATGAAGTGTTGATGTTTTATGTCTAAAAAAAAAAGCACAGCAGAAAGACACACTCTTAAATCTGATGACACATCATTTAGGCCTCCAGCTGATATTAAAAATTTTCTTAAATGTCTTCCACAGGTCTTCCGAGGTTTTATCGAGGGAAAGTTAGATTTTGCTCCCACCTACAAGTATGACCTCTTCTCAGAGGATTATGACACCAGCGAGAAGTGCCGCACACCAGCCTGGACTGACCGCATACTCTGGAAGAGAAGAAAGTGGAACTTCGACAAAACAGGTGAGATACAGAGCCAACGCAGATGAGTCTTAGCAACCTGAATAATCTCCTTCCCCTCTATCACTGGCATAAATATGTTTTAGGCTTATTTATCCCGCTGTCCTGCCTGCCTTCTTTGATTCAACACTTACGTATGATAGAATAAAAACTGTAAAAGCTGCAGTACTGAAACATAAGAATTCTTTATCTATTTATGTATTTCTGTACATATATGTGTTTGTGCATGTTTTGCAGCTGAGGAGATGAATGTCGTAGGTGCAGCTTCTACATCTGGGGAAAATGAGGATGATCCACACTACCCTTGGAGCCCTGGAACTCTGAAGTACTATAGCAGGGCTGAGCTTAAGACCTCAGACCACAGGTATGTCACATCTGTGCTTTTGATAAATGGACCCAAATTTTTAAAAACTCACCTGAAACGACTGTTCACATAGACTACTCATAGACTCTGAACTATAGCAGAGGTGCAAACCAAAACTTTTCGGGTGTTTCTCTGTAATCAAAAATAACCGTCCCTCCTCCTCCGTCTCTAGGCCTGTGGTGGCAGTAATAGACGTGGATATCTTGGAGGTCGACCCAGAAGCTCGGCACCAGGTCTACAAAGATGTCATTGCCCTGCAGGGGCCTCCAGATGGCACCATCCTGGTGTCGCTCTGCTCCTCCGGCCCTGAGGACTACTTTGACGATGCACTCATAGATGAGCTGCTGGACAAATTTGCTAATTTTGGAGAGGTCATCCTCATCAGGTGAGTCTGACGTCCTCATCCACAGACAGACATCTATCACCTTTAGATGGTTAGACTGCAATGACAGTGTTCTTGTTTGTCCAGGTTTGTTGAGGAGAAAATGTGGGTCACCTTCCTAGAAGGTTATTCTGCGCTTGCTGCTCTGTCTCTCAGTGCTTCTACTGTAAGTCATCACTAATATATCTTAATTACTTCTGAGTTTTAAAAATGCGCCCATAAGTCTTAACATTAAAAATGAAATGTGCATCCATCTCTATCCTTTAGACTCAAAGTCGCATAATTTGAATCACCTCTGTCTCTCAAACGCACACAGAAACTGCTTTTCTGTAACACTTTTTTTTGTCAGTTGTACATCATAGTAATCTCTACTTCTCTTACATTGTAGGTCCTTGGCAAGGTGATTGACATCCGTCTGAAGAGTCCAGGCTGGATCAAGAGTCTGGAGGAGGAGATGAGTGTGGAGAGGATCTGTGGAAGTATCCCCACCTCAGCCAGCTCCACTTTGCTTGCTGAGGACACGGACATGGGCGACGATGATTACGATATGGAAGGTGAGGAGTGACTGACATGTAATCCCAATCCTTATCCACAGAAATGTGGATTGTACATGCCTACCTGTGTTTGGTTTTTTTTGACACTGCTAATAAACGGAAGGCTGTCGGGATTACCACTTTCAAGGAGACTAATTCCTGCCATCTTGTCTCTGTACCAGGTGACGTGGACGAGGAGGTGGAAGAGATCCTTCCCCAGCACCTGCAGCCTGGAGCAGGCTCGGGCTCTGGAACCTCTCCCCTCCCCTCCCCCCGCAGTAGCCCCTGTCCCTCCCCGACGCACGGAGAACCTACAGCCCCCAGCAGGCCTAGTCGTTCAGCACAACCCTCCCGACCATCACAAGGTGAACACAGCATGTGCAGCGTGACACACACCTGGAATCGGGTTGCTAAAAGCACAGTCAAATCATTTGCTAAAGTGGCAGTCTCTGTCATATAAACTGTAACTTTGCTCTGTTTGTAATGCATGGAAGCAGATTTAAGTCCATCATCATTGAAGAGAGAAATCCCAGGTAATGTAATGTGTAATGATTCAGTCAGTGTTTAGTGTCAGAAGGCTTGTGGTGTGTCTTACAGTAAACCACTTGTTTCATTTTGAAACATGTTTTATAGTGCGGTATTAAAATGTGTGAAGTGTTAGCTCCATCTTTACTTTGGTCAACAACACTGAATCCCAGCTGTGCACAAGGACCAAACTGAAGGATGTCACTTGTGGAGGAATTTTTTTTTTTTTTTTTTTTTTAAACGTTTAAGACATTGAGTCATGTCTCTTATCTAGAGAAATTTGAATTTAGGGGAAACTGTATATAAAAATACTTTCTTTTCTCTACTGGGTGAATTTGCAAGTTCTCACATTAGGGCAGTCACACATTTTCTAGAAACACCTGCAAATGGTGACTAGATTTTCCTCAGTTAAAGCATTCCTGTTTCATGTGTAAATTTGCTCCTCTGTTATTTTTTCATTCCAGGGCCTCCTGTTGACTTCCAGCCTGGTGCCCCCACTTCCAGTCAAGGACTGGAGCCCAAGCGCCCGCCTCCTCCTCGTCCCAATGCCCCCCCAGCCAGACCAGCACCCCCTCAACGCCCACCACCACCTTCAGGTAAAGCATCCTCCTTAACCTTCTTGTATACAGTTGATCAAAGCCTAATTTTCTGACATTTGAATCACAGAAATATAACCTGCAATTTTAGAGCAACTAATTAAAATCCTACATTGGAAGTGTGAATATTTAATTTTTCAACATGATACAGTGTGAGATACTTTAGGCAGGTGTTAACATTTTCACCTTTATCCCACTGCTTCGCCTCATTCCCGAAGGAGGCATGAGCCCTCTGCCAGTTAGAAAGGACTCTGGAGGTAAAGTGATTACCGTGGAACTGTGTGTTCATGTGCTTGCATTGCTGAAGCATTCAAAGTAGTGGCTGGTAATTTCCATCTGATGCTACACACAGAGAGAAGCACATTCCATTAGTGCTGATTCTGCAAGCTGTCATCATTATAAGTTCTTTGTATTGTAAGGAGTTTAGGTACTCATTTCAGTTCAGTCAGTGTGCTATAAACCAAGAATATGTTCGTAACTTATCGTTGATGGCATTAGTGTCCCACTATGATTTAAAATGAAAAGAGTCAGTTTGTGCCGGATCATAACTTTAGACTTTGCGCCTTTTGTGTGTGGAGAGGGGTTTCTGATTTGAGTAAACACCTGATGTACATGTGGAAACTGTTTTCCCTACATGCATAGCTACAAAAGGTTCTGTGGAGTATGTATGGCTTGATTAAGAACATGAATGGTAATTCCATTAAGCATACCGCACTGCAAAGGAAAATCTCTTCATTGATAATCCAGTGAACAGGCATACTACAGCTCAACCGTTATAGAGTTTCTTAAACCTGAGTTTGCGAAACCTGACTTCATATATGACTGCAGACAGTTTATTGGAGTGTTTCAGACCATACGTTATTGTATCCTGGCTCTTCCTTTTGAGGACTTAGCATTGCCTGCCCCGCAAATTTTACTCTGCTCACTGAGGTCCATGTAGCCCAATAGGCATTTGCTTTAGAAAGTGGCATAGAGCATAGAACATTAGTTCCTTTGCAATGATTCTATGATAGTCGAACAAACAGGCAGAAAAGTGTATTTCTTCACTGGAACATCAAGATGACATGAACCCTCTCCTACACTTGACTGTATGTACACACCACTGGGCTATCCTGGGGTTCAGCTGCAGTTTTTGAACGTGTTAAAACATGAGATGTTGCCATAACCATGTACCAAAATCAATCTCAGAAAAAAATTTGACAAGGAAATAGACAATGTAGTTGCTGAGTCATGTTTGTGAGTCCAAGTTTTAGTGTGTGTCGATGAGGTTTTTGGAGTTGAGAGGTGATGAATGACCACTTAGGTTAAGTTCAAAATGCAGTACTGCCTGTGCATCACCGAATCAGTCCCCATAATATGTGATTTTGGTTGATGCAAGTTCTTCAAAAGAAAATGTGGCTGGACTTGCAGTAACATTTGTCTTCTCTGCTGTATATACTGTATCTGAGTACTATAAAAGTGTTGTTATTAACCATCCTAGACATTGTTGCCCTTATGTGAATTTATATAATGTGGCAGTAGCTGGCAGGTCATGATGTCATTTGTTTTTGTTTGTTTGTTTTTCTATTGTTGTTTTTTTTTTTGTTATGTTCCAACTCTACTTTATTTTGAAAATACTGTTTCCCCTCTTTGACTTCAAGACTGTGGCGAATGTCCAAGTCCACTGCTTGGTAGGAGAGGCAGTGAAGGTAACTGGCCAGGTGGTGTCTCTTTTAAATGTCATCTGATCCCTGTAGTCTTACACCCAGTCATCAATGTTTATGTGCTTTTTTTTTTTTTTTTTGACATTGATGACTCACCGATGAACAATTCGGCATCATTGTTGACCATCTTAGTCGTGTATGTCTGTGTGAGAGAGACGTGTTTAGTAGCCTGTTGAAAAGAAAATTTTTTTAGCTTCTCTAAATTCTTTAAATGCAGAATAAGTTGGGAATGCAAAAACCAGAGAAGGTCTAGAGGGACCGAATAAATTCTTCCAATTAGTGTGCCACTGGAGGCGATTCAGAATTTTCTACCCAGAAGACCACATTTTTTCTTCCCCGTTTAATATTCAGTGGTGGTTATAAGTGTAATACGTCCCTACCAATTAGTGTTAAGTGCATTTTCCCTATTGAGATTTTTTATTGTAAACATTTGTATTGGGGTCTGAAAGTAAATATTAAGGGGGGTATGCATCAAAACAAGGCTAGTCACATTGTAATTAGGGATAATGAGTTATACATGTTGCAGAAAACCATCTGAGTCAAATGGTTGCACCTAGTGAGGAACAGGTTACCTCATACAGGCGCACTCTGTTCTTATTGACTAAAAAAGTATTGAATTAGTGATTATGGTCTTTTCATAAAAATGGAGAGAACGTGAATTAAAGGAAAATCCCTTTGGTCCAGACTTAAAATGGTCTTTAAGTCAGCTCGGTTACAGTAACGCACTATGATTGGGGGGGGGAATGTTTCTCAGGCAGGTGGATACTCAGATTCACAGCATCCCAGACTTAACTACTCTCCTGCATTATCGCCACCATACGCTATTCCCTTTGCTTCTTGTAAAGTGTTGTCATTGGGAACACCCGCTTCCTGTGACCAGTATTCCACTTTGTGTATAACAGTAATGTGGTTTGGTTTCCTTTGTGCTGCAAAGGACCAAAAAGCCCCGCTCTTCCCCGGCCAGATGCTGCTGCAGGTGAGTGTCACAAAGCATGAAGCAGCCTCACTTACCCTCAAAATACCACTGAAGACAAAGGGTTGTTACGATCTCTTCTTTTCTGTAGAGTTTCCTTGTACTTGCAGGGAGTGATATGGGGTGAGATTATCCCTCTCTGTTTACGATGATCCTGTGCTTTGTGTTTATGCCCTGACATAAAATAAGCCTGTCCCAGGCTGGAAGATAGGCTACGCAACCAAACCCTATCGGTGACTTGGCCTTTTTCACCTGACCCATTTGCATGGTGTGTGTTATAAGCTGAATCGCTGGCACACCAAGGGTGTGTGTGGTTAGCAGGGTTGACTTAAGTTTGGTAACTCCACAATGAAGTATTACACAGAAGCAGACATCTAAGTGGCGTGGGAACATGTTCGCAGGCTCTTAAAGGAGTTCAGCAATAGAATAGTGAAAGAAGAGGTGTGTGCTTGCAAGCTGTGTGTTCAGCATTTGGCTCGAAGAACAAGGCCTGCCTCTCTTCCTGACTTTCTGCAGCTCAGGAATGACTGAGTCATCATTGATAATAAAGTCAGGTATAAGGAATTTGGTCTTTCATAGATTGGGGTGGGTTTGCAGTGTATTCATGTGTAATTTAGTTAAACAGTTGAAAAAGTTAGGATTTTCCGTTTGCTTGAACCTCCCATCTCTCTAAACGCTCCTGCTCTTCCTTACATGTCTCCCTAGAGGGCACATGATATATACAGAATAATGTTGTTGTTGTTGTTGCTAATGTAGCTGGTTTGTCTGTCTTAACTCTTGCAGGTCGAAGCCAGGCAGCAGCGGGAGCTCCTGGACCTGGAGGTGCTCCCAGACCGGTGAGATTATAAATATGATTATTCATTACAAAAGGACTGTGACTCTTCTTTCACTGATTTCTACCCAGCTTCTTAATTTCTTTCTATTTTATATTCCATCCTTGTCTTCCAGAATATCCCTCCTCGGGCCGGGGTGATCAGTATGCCCCCACAGTCTCGCCCACAACCTCCCTCTCACCCTGGAGCGCCCAGACCTATCCCAGAAGTGCATCCCGGGGCCCCTCGGCCCATCCCAGACACCCATCCTGGAGCCCCACGACCTGTGCCCAGTGCCCAAGCTAAACCGACTGACCTGCCTCTAGGTAATATACTAGATTATCAGCAATAGAAGGCTATTACTAGGATACAGTGAATTTAACCCTTTACTCTTCTCTGTTGCCATGCTTAGGTCCTCCACCCTCAGGACCAACTCCTGCAGTGAGACCCCAGGTTCCAACACAAATGCAGCCGCCCATGCAGCCCCAACCTGCTGCTCCTTCAGCTCAGTCCCAACTCCCACCACCGATGCAGCCCACGCTCCCAGCTCCTCTCCAGCCACAGCAAGCTGCAGCTCCTAAAGCGGGCCCCGCGGGGCCTCCTGGTTCAGCCGCCGCCGCCACTGCTGCCCCTGCTGGGCCCCCACAGGGTCTAGCCTCTCCTAAACCCCCGCCGCGTTCCCGCTCCTCTCACGCTCTGCCGCCTGATGCTGCCAAGTCTGAGACAGCTGTAAAGGTTGGTGCCAACTACCTTTTCATTAAAGTATTGGAATTTCAGCAACTGAACAGAGAACACTAACATAATTTTTTCTGCATGCGGTTCAGTCACATACTACAGAGTCTTGCTCAAATTCTGCTCATTAGACAAGATATTTTATGTGAATTTATGACAATTGTTGGAGGTGGACTGTGACAATAGGAAAAGATCCTCTTTCTGCTTCATCATCAGATGAGCTTAGTTGTCTATGTCATTCTTCCTGCTTTTGTCTCTCTCTCACAAGCTGGAGAAGCCCTCAGGGTGACAGGTACTTGATATTAAACCACCTGTTTGTCTCATCCTCCATAGCACAACAGTCCTCTGCTCTGATGTTATCACCTCTCATGCATTACACCCAGTGACCTCCTCCTCACTCATTTTGTAATTGGTTTTCCTTCCTTTTACATCTCCTCCCAAGTTATTTTAACCTGGATGTTTTTAGTCCACTGCAAGGCCATGCATTGTTTTGTGTTAGGACCACAAAATGGAGCATTGTTTGTTTTTGTTGGTCAACATGTCAAACCCTAAATTACAAAGACAAAAAAAAAAAAAAAAACAATGAAAATGTGATGTTTGTTGTTGGCCATTTTCTCATCACTAGTCCTTTCATATCTGCTCACTCTGGTTCAGGTCTTTCAAGTGAGCTTATATGCAATGACCTCATAATTTGATTGGACATTGTGTTTAATTTTTATTATTTCATTCATTTGTATTAGAGTTAGAGATTGTATGTGGACTGCGATACATAAATCAGTTGACAGCAATAGTCAGTGTAGTAAACTTGACACCATAAGGTGAGTGGAGGGTTTTTTTTATCAGCCAGATTAAGGGTACCCTGTGGAGTTTTTGACCACCACTAGTATTATGGATCAGTGTTTTGATGAACGGGTCCTCACTGTTTTTGTCAAACCAAGGCGGTATATGTATGCTCCACGAGCATGTGGGTGACTCTTTACGCATTCCTGCTGACTGCAGAGGGCGATAATAGCACTAATGTATAGTGCATGCAAACCATAAAACACAATTAAGAAAGAAGAAGACAAAAACATAAAACATCTAAAACAGTTGTACACAGCTGTACACATCTTATGAGTTGCTAACGAGGCCTGCATGTCCAATTGCCCAGTGTAATAGAAAATGAAACCTAACTCTAAGATTGGCCCTGTTTAAAGGGAGCTATATGATTTCTCCATACTCCTCTGATCGACAGGTTAGTGCTAGTGATTGACCAAGGCATGTAGCGATGTGCCATCAAAGGGTGGGGAAGATGATGACTGCTCACTAATGTAAACATGGATAATTACAATGCAAATTTCTAAATAGTCAGCAGTCCGCTTGGCAAGGGCCATGTGAGAGAGGAAATGCATTTACTGTGTTTGTAATTAATACATGTACTACATTTAGGTAAGAAACACTGGATGTATATAAATGTATATCTTTTTTGTTTACAAAAAAAGCTCCACAGGGTATATTTAAACTCTGTTTTGAGCCAAAGAACATACATTATAAAAAAAAAAAAAAAAAAAAAGGAATAAAAAAAAGGACAAACTTATGGCCTATTAGTTAGTTAGACAATAGTATTAGGTCATGGTTAATATATCCACACTGCATTTGTTGTGACAGCTGAATGGCATTTTCTTCGTTTTGTTCCTCCTTAGACGAATGGACTGAATGGAATCCAAAGAGAAGCACAATGGAAACCCGACCCCTTCAACACACTTGAATCTGATTTACTCTCCTCTTCCTCATCCTCCTGGCACACCACCCAGTCCCTGACCAGAGGCTCCTCTCTGCGTCCTCACCCCTCGTTTCCTCCATCCACGTTTTCCTCCAGCACCCTCCCTTCATCCGCCTCCTCCAGTCCCATCTCGTAGTCGCTCGCAGGAGACGCTGCGTGCCTCCCCTGGCCCCTTCCCAACTGACTCGCTTCCTGCCCGACCCAGCAGCACCAATCCCTTCACAGGCCCACTCGCACAGCAGCATCAGCAGCGCCGCTCGCTCACCCCAGACTTCAGCGTCCAGCGTCCCAGCCCGATGCCAAACCTGCAGAGGACCATGTCTGCTCTTACTCAGCCACTCATGCCCACCCTTTTTGCACCATCATCCACTCTCAATCCTACACCTGCTCCTCTGCTCCCCTTTACCCCTGACCCGTCGCCTGCTCCCGCCTTGCCTCTGGCACCGCCCTCCTCCATTCCGCCTGCCCTCGAACCTCGCTGCCAGCCACCTCCCCCAGGAGGGAAACCAACCCAGCGGTGGGTCACTTTTGATGATGATTTGGATTTTCCACCCACGACTAAAACGCAACAGACCCCCGTCTTCCCTTCCAGTTCCCCAGTGCTCCAAACTCAGACTCAGCCCACCCGCTCCGTGTTTGACTCAGAGCCCGACTGGTTATCCGCGGCCCCTTCAGTATTCCCGACCCTCCCTCCTCCCATCCCAACTAGAACTGCAACTGGTAACCCAAAACTCCCAGAGGGACCCATTGACGACTGCTTCTTCCCCAGGGAGTCGACGGAAAGATAGGATCACCCTTAATATGCAAAGGGCATATCCAGATATGTATAGATATATGACAAATGTGTATATGTGTGTGTGTATGTACAAAAAGAGACAGAATTTAAGACGTATAGACCAATCCCCTTCTGAATTACAGGAAAGGATTTATATCTCGAGCAGTAACATGAGAAATGTATGAGCCTAAATGTGTGTTCTATCTTTACCACAGAGATATATGCTTGTTCCCTGATATTAACATTTATTTTAATATAAATTGTTCTGATGTTTATTTTTATTTATGGCAGCAAACGTGCCTGTGTCTACAGTATACAGTTATACGAAGTATATCTATACGCACAAATCGTGCGTGCAAGCACCTGTGCAATATCAAGACGTGTCTGTGTGGCCGTGCAGCACACTGGATTTGCCTGCAAGGTTTTCGCCCGAATCAGTGTTACCTTCGCATTCGCTACATTTTGCTAACACACTGCGGGGCATATCCCCTCGTTCTGACTGATCTGTGCATTTAGAGCGGGATTCTCAGAGTAGATGGTCATCTTCCACTTTCTTGGTTTTGTCGTGTAGTAACGGCCATGCGCTGCGGGCTGTACATCTGCCAGGATTCAGATTGCTTTGACCTGCAACGAATCAATTGTGAGTTTGTTCCCTTCTTTTGGGTCTGAGGGGTGCAAAGTCGAAAGTCATTGCGTGCTCGCGTTTATCATGAATGTACTTTATGTTGCACTGGGTTTCGTCACTCCCTCCTTGCTGACACCACAGTGTAAACAGCAGCAGCATGAATTCGGTGTCATAGTCAGTCAAACCGCTCACTGCCGCACGAGCGATGCTCTGTCATATCATCTCAACCACTCGATAGTAAGACATTTTGTTCTCTCTCTATTCAGTCCTCGTTCGCTGTCTGTGGGCTGTTACGCTTAGCTGAATTAATTTTGTAGCTCTATATCAAAACCTATACATAGTAATTATGTATAAATTTATGTTTTCAATATGGAAACTACTCGCTAAATGTGTGTGTGTGTGTGTGTGTGTGATAACCGTACCAGTGGTTTGCACAATGTAACTGATATGCACTGAAATGCTGTGTGCGCTCTCTTGGTCGTATTGTTGTTGACGGCAGAGTGACAGAGAGGAGAGCCTGCGGATTGAACAGGTGAGGGGGCTTTTTGACCTTTCCACCTCCTTCTTGATTTATCCAAAGCATCAAACCATATTACTGTAAATTCAAAGAATGTGGCGCGTGTGTGTGTATGCTTCTGTTACTCAAAGTATGAAGAAGATGTGATTTGAGTCTGTGAGCATGGCATCAAACTCATGCCGTGCATAATAATAAGAGGGCACATTTTTTCTTACTTAAACTTTTGTTTATTGCAAAAGTCATGCTTTTAATTTCTAAGAACATTTGCTATCTTAATAATCTATTGTTGATACTGTGGTGAGAAGTAATGTGTTGTGTTTGAGGTGCATATTGCCCGTTGTTGTGTTTAACAGTGTTTGTGTTTGGATGTGAGTGTGTGTACAGAGTTAACAGTGGAATACCAGAGCTTTTCCCAACTGAAAAGTCTCATCTTTTAGGTACAAACAGTATATTTGTTACAGGCTCTGAACCAACAGCCGCTGTATTCACTCACTAGCGGCTGTAACTGCTCTTCAGCCTGCCGGGGGCTGAAGAGAGCCATCGCTGTATGCGAAAAAAAAGGTTAACAATACAAGACAAAGGATTTATTTCCCTTCAAAGCAACCACCATCTGAGCGAGTATTCCCCTGTAGCAACACCAATGGAAGATTACTCACCCCTTCGACTGGAAATACAGACTCAATTACGCTGTGAGCTTGGGCCCAAACGCACCGCCAGATAACGTTTCCAGCTGGCTGTTTGTCGTTTTCCTTCCCAGGCGCCGTGTGGCACACATTCCAGACAGTAGTGTGACTTGAGTGTTGGGTGTCAAACTCTTCTCAGTGTTCGCAGAAGCCCCTGTGATATCCAACCCGAGGCTGTTTGCTCCAGTTGAGGGTAATTGTTACTGAGCATCGCTGATTTCTTATCCATTCTTAAGGTGTGTGTGTGTGTGTGTGTGTGTGGTGTTGTCAGAGGTGACGTTTCAGTATTTTCTTTCTTCCTGTACTACCGACTTCACTCTTAAACGGCTGTTGAGTTTTATGGGTCAGTTTCAATGTTGACAGTGATGACAAGACGAAACAGTTTTGCAAAAGGATCAGTGAGAGCACAGTCCTCCCCAGCAGGACACGTGCCAGCTGTTGTAGACTACTAAGATGTGGTTTCCCCCAACCTTCAGAAATCACGAAAAACAGGCGGAAATGTCTTGAAAGCATTCCGATGGTTCAAGGAGGGCAGACACATGAACCAAGAAAGTACCAGCTAAATAATGCTTTCGCGCTCTGTTTAAACATATGAATATGAGTAGAAACCTGTGTCTGCATTAACAGTAGGTGACTAGCCAGCGCTTTGTGTATCGTCATGTTCAAGATGAGATTTTATAGGAAACAAATTGCTCCTTTTGTGAGGTCGGTGTCCCTTTTTATGGCTATAACCCATAGTAAATAAGAGTCTGTGTTGTTGAACATATTCTGTATGTATTAAAGAGAAAACATGAAGCTGCGATTCATGTTAATATCCAACGTTCCATATTTTAAGTGCACACCCGATTGCACATTTATGTATGAAGCAGTTTATGTTGTATGTATGCAAAAATAAATGTACGTTGACCTGAGTGTTGATGTTTTTTTCTTTTTCTTTGATTGCAGGCTGTTACTTTATTCCGCAACATAAAAATTGTAAACTCGTAAATTAATCGTATACTTCTACTCAAAATTCTGTTGTGGGTACATTTTTTTTATCATGGGTTTGTCAATGGAGACATTTATGTTTCGACAACAAAAATTAAGTGTATATCCTACCCGCACTTTAATATAGATTTAGGTTCTGGATATTCTCTCCAAGGGGCTAAATAGCACCCTGGCGCTCATTTATATGGACGCAGGGGTCACGCTCATATTCTATCAGTATAACAACCTAAATATTCATCAGATGTGTAAGTTTATCATATTTAAGTAACTTTTTCAGACTTCGTTCTCATATGCATCATCATAACACTAGACAAGTTTACCACGTTAAACCTTCCTTTTTGTTGACAATATCGCAGGGCTCATATATGGAGTTGCAACCTAAATGTTACTGAGAGTTCGCCGTCATTTCAGAATGTAAGAAAACACAGGTGAAACGTCTTCAAGATCTCCAACCAAGTCCAGGTGCGCTCGTCGTTGGACGGAGAGCCGTCGCGTTTCGTTACTTAGACTGCCCCCGTCGATGTGTCGATGGCGTGGACGAAATAGTGGGAACACGATTCAACGCCACCACAAGCGGCGGCCTCCAAAAGATTGACCGCAGAGTTGAATCAACACAAACTGAACACCGTGACTTTCACGAAGGCGGGATTTGTTGCAGGACTGTCGCATTAGACCGCGTCAGTTGTAACCAGGTGTGGACAACAAACCGCCAACTGGTTGTGTCTGTTGTTTGCTCTGTTCTTTCTGTGGGAGGTTTTTTTTGACGATGTAAAATATCGCCGGCCTTATCCTTTAAGTTTCAACACTGGGTATTCTTTGTGAATGTGACACCGGCTTTCGCCAGTTTCGCATGAAAAAACGCTGTTCTACCACCATTGACCGTTAGATGGCAGTAAAAGTGCTTTGGGTCAGTTTGAGCTGCCGTGAAAAAGTTCGCAAGAAGTAGAACAGTGTGTGGACCGGGGAGTCCTAACGGTGTTCCTGGTTGGTAACCTGACCGGCTGTAAACAAAGCGTGAGCCCAGTTTGAGCGGCGTGGGCACGTCTCGTGTTCTGTCGTTTCGCGGCACAGGTATGTGTCACCATTTTCAGTCACTACAGAGAAAAATTAGCCCCTTACCAGACGGAGCCCGTAAATGTAATTGTACACAGCTCGGATAGCCAGAAGCTAGCTCTAGCGTTTTCTGGAAGCGTCCGCGCATGACCGTCGCTATGGTTACACTGTTTGTTCCCCCCAAAAAACCCCGTCGTGTGGCTTTGGGCTTATTCGGGAGCTAAAACCCGGTTTCCTCGATCGTCTCTTTCAGGGGCTCAGACAGCGGGCGAAACGTCTTTGCGAGATGGTGCAGCTGCACGTGAAGCGCGGCGACGAGAGCCAGTTTCTCTTCAGCACCGCCGTGGACGCGCCTCTGGAGTCGGTCGTCCGGCAGATCGCAGCCATTTACAACGGGAGACTCAAAGTGGACAGGATATGTTCAGGTGAGACTGGCACACGCTGTGCTTCAGCGGGCTGCACTCACGTTCTTGCTTCACTACTATTTAACTGATTGCTGGCAAAAAAAAGACCACTAGCCTGAACCACACAGCGTTTGGATCAGTATTGGTATAGGCTCAGATCACTCAAGCACCTGTTACCTGTGTTACCTGTCACATGTCTCTGTGCTCTGGTGGATAAGAGCTGTCTAGTTGGATTCGTCGGCATAGGCTCGACTTGTTCTTTTTTTTTGTAACCCCAGAGATCCCGGAGCTCGCAGACCACGGCATCACACTGCCGCCCAACATGCAGGGGCTGACAGAGGAGCAGATTGTGGAGCTGAAACTGAAGGATGAATGGGAAGAGAAGTGCCTGCCCAGCGGAGGGCCAGTATTCAAGAAGGACGAGATCGGGAGGAGGAATGGACAGGGTGAGACTCTGGCTCTCCATCGTGGGCTCTGTTGTTTAACACAAAATTGATTCCGAATGCGTGTTAATTATTGGCAGGAAGATCTTGACACTTCATGTCCCCTCTACATTGTCCTTTTTTTTGGGGGGGGGGGTCCTTTGCATGTGGTTGTAGCTTTTAACTGCAAATGGTGACACGTGGATAGTGATTTACCCGTCTTATACCTCTTATTTTAAACCCTCCTTGTGTAGTAGCAATACATACTACTACTGTGGAGTACATATGGATACACCGAAGAGGTTATTTTGCATGAAAATATGTTGTAAAAACCAAAAACATTACTTTTATGGAGGTAGGGGAAAGGGGAAAAAAAATTTTGGTATTCTGACCACACATGCCTTTGCCCTATGCCAGCTCCAAATGATAAAATGAAAGAGGTGCTGATGAGAACGATGGAGGACGCGAAGGCACTGGTCTCCAAAGTGAGTCTGAGAGTTCACACTAAATTCTACACTGTTTTGTTCACCAAGGGGTCAGATTGTTTTATTCAG
Source organism: Xiphias gladius (assembly GCF_016859285.1). Classification (NCBI taxonomy): domain Eukaryota; kingdom Metazoa; phylum Chordata; class Actinopteri; order Istiophoriformes; family Xiphiidae; genus Xiphias; species Xiphias gladius. The sequence goes on along the minus strand of NC_053416.1, from coordinate 7,325,694 downwards.
TCTTGTCTCTCTCCTCATCCTTCAGAAACAGGTTCAAGCTAACGTTTGTGTCACCATGGAGATGGTGAAAGAAGCCCTGGACCGGCTGAGGGGTGCCGTGATGATTGTGTACCCCATGGGGCTGCCTCCTCATGACCCTATCAGGATGGAGTTTGAGGACCGGGAAGACCTTTCGGGAACACAGGTAAACAGCTGATCCCGTTTCAGTGATCAAAAGTCTCCTAGCAGCTCTTGGCTGACGGCAACATAACATTAATTTTCAGTTCAACAACAAAGGCGTAAGTTACTACGGTTGCTTTTGTTTTTAAAAAAGGTTATTTTACATCTCACACTGTGTTCGGGATAATTGAAATTTGAAACTCATGAAGCTATCTGTCTCCTTGACAACTTCTTTCTTCACCTTTCTCTCTTTCCCCTCATTCCTCTGCACCTGCCCTCTCCATCTGCCTCCTTACGTCAGGCCTCTCTGCAGGTGATCACAGAGGAGGAGTGCCAGCTATGGTGGGCTGCCAAAGAGATGCAGAGGGGGAAAAAAATGCAGGACTACATTGGCAGAAATGAAAAGACAAAGCTTGTGGTTAAAATCCAAAAGGTAAGAGCTCATTTAAGCAGTGAGTATTTTTTGTGGTATATGACGAGCATTGTATTCGTCGTCTGATGAGTTTTTGTTGGCACTGAAAGTAACTCAATTTGTTGCTGTTCCCTTCAGAAAGGGCAGGGGGCACCAGCAAGAGAGCCTCTTGTCAGCGATGAACAGCAGAAACAGATGATGATGCATTACTACAAAAGGCAGGAGGAGCTCAAGGTGAGGAAGGGCCAGGCAAAATTGTAAAAGACAAACAGCCATGTTCCTGTTTGTACTGAATGTGCCTTTCTAAATGTCTCCCGGTGACATTTTTCAGAAACTGGAGGAGGCAGATGATGATAGCTACCTGGACTCAGAATGGTCAGACAGACAGGCCCTCAGAAAACAGTTCCAAGGCCTCACCAACATCAAATGGGGACCGAGATAAAGACCACTACCGCTCTGACCACCGCCTTGGAGCCGCTGCTCGGACCTGATCCTTAACAGGTCCATAGTATATGCAACTGGCTAAGATGTCCTATCACAGTCCTGAGATCTGTTTACTGCTGGTGTGTTTTTTGAGGTCCTCCAGAGGATGTTATATACAGCAGTTGTGTTCATATGACTAAGACAGGTTCAGAAGTGTGCTGGTCTTGTATTTCTGAGTTTCTGGATGAGCACCCAATGTTCCTTTTTAACCAAATTGAAATGGGAAGAGGACACCTGGACACAAAATATAGCGGAACAGGTATTGATGTCACATGGAGGCTGATATCGTTATAAATCCGATTTATTTTAACTTCATTCTTCTCCCTGTATTCCTTCCGATCATCAACCTGTTGTAAAGTTACATTTTTATTGAAGCTGTGCAAAACAAAAATAAATTTAAGCTCAATCTATATTTACTTTACGTTTTTATTGTTGTAAAAACAAATTTTTTTAAAAATCAAATAGAATTGTTTCCAATTTAGCGTGTGTCAACAGCGTGTTCATACATTTTGTATTAATAATGTGCTAATGTTCAACAAAGTCTCAGACGTAGTCTTTCAACTGAAACACTGTTTAACGTCCCGTGGAGTGCAGGGATAAGGATGCTACACCTTTCCTCTCTTTGTCTCCTGTCAGTGACACACACACAAACCTCTGAAGGTCAGTGCTGTTCCGAAGCAGGAAGTTCCCACATAGTAGCTGGTCGCTCCAATTCTTGTCCCAGCAGGGATGAGGAAGTTGCTCAGAGCGCAGAGTGAGTGTGTTTCATTCACTGGAGGGTTGAACTTCGTGGAACAACGGAAGGAGCCGATGTGGTGATTTCAAGGAGGTGTGGCTGGTTTCAAGGCCTGCATTTAAAAAAAAACAAAAAATATCTGGACACAATATGTGGATTTAAAGGATAATTCCACCTTTTGCACGTTTAATTCTTATGGCTCTTTAAAAAAGACAGTGATCAGTTACGGCAGGTGAAGTTGGAACACAAACCTTAGGTCTCTGGTATGAACAGCTGCCAATTTTAATCACCACTAACGTAGTTAGACTGTAGGGAAAACACTGTAACATGAATATTTTTTGTCAGTCATTATAAATATATATATATATATTTTTTTTTTTTTCCCAAATGAACATCAAAACATTTTTACCACAGTTAGGAAAGATGATCCTTGACACTTATCAAACTACAAATGTGTTCATGGTTTAAAAAAAAAAAAAGCATTAATTTCCTTTCTGGTTTATCAGGCCAGTGGGAGTTTGGAGATGAGAGCAACTGTGTTTCACGGTCCCTTTAGACAAACTGGATCGTTAATGATGGATCACGTTCCCTGGCGTGTTCTTTGGCTTATAGTGATTTTTTTTTAGTTTCACTGCTACATCTGTTATGAGATGCTCCGATGATGAATCGGCACAGCAATATTTTTGATTTGAATGTGGTACTGTGTGACTTCTGTCAAGAGAAGTGATTTCTCGCTCTCTGTATCAGTAAACAGTATTTCAACCCGAAATCTCAGCTTCATTTGGTAGCGATTGTGAATAAATACAATATTTAAACAATGACAGAATTTATGGGACCACCCATTTTACAGCATAAAGCCCTGTTGATCCTTTACTGCGGTTTTATATAAACATTAAGTTCTCCATTTTTTAGCATAAAGCCCTGTTGATCCTTTACTGCGGTTTTATATAAACATTAAGTTCTCCACAAATTGAAAGCTCCTGCAAAAAAAAAAAAAAAAAAAGGCAATACAGGCAACAAATTGCTTTGCAATGTCCAAAAAAAGTTTCTCGTATTGTCAATAATCAAAGGCTGGTGCTTAAAAGCATCCATGGGTCCAGGTTTATTTAACATGAGCTGCCATTCAGATATGCATTCATCCGAATCTCCTGTATGACCATCTCTCTGCGCTCAATCCTCTCTGCCCGTTCGGCTGCCTCGCTCACATAAGTCACCTCCTCCCAGCCGTACACTGCCTTCCTCTCCGCCGCTGAGATTAAAGAGCTCTCTGTTCCTTCTTCGTCGTCGTCGTCGTCATCCTCATCCTCTTCTCCTTCATCATCATCATCATCATCATCATCCTCCTCCTCCTCATCCTCCCGGCAGTCGGCAGTCTGGCTGCGAGACTTGGACGGGAGTCTGTGATCCCCGGGGCGGCGCCCTCTGCAGGTCACCCGGACCGACACAGCCAGCAGGGTGAGCAGAAGACCAACGCACACGCTGGAGGTGAAGAGCAGAGCTGCCATTTCTGGATGCTCTGCGTAGGAAAAGCAGGGAGCTGACCTCTCAAGTGTGCAGTCGCGAGCTCACGCATGCATGTAGATAATGTTTACCTTTGACGTAGACATAGGTCAGGAGGGAGTCGCTCATCATATCTCCTGAGTTGTCTGGCCTTCTCGACCCTTTGGAGAAAGGCTCCTCCGGATCTACTGGAGAAGTTGTCATGAAAACAACAGTACATCGGATTAATGATGTGGAGAAAAGGCCACAAAAAACCTGGAACTGCAACGGACTGCACGATGCTGTTACCTTTTTCTGTGTCCACGGTAGGAGATGAGGTGGAGCTGAATATGTTCGGGTCTGCCTCCCTTAGTAAGGTCTGCGGTACTATTGGAAGCAAGACAGAGGAGACAGTCTATTTATTGCTGTGGACACGTTGATGCAGACTCAGTGACGGTGTACTGGTGGATCTACAGTAGACCATTCATCTGCACACCTCTTCCCACGTCCTAACCTCTGGAACACAAAAAACAAAACCGGGACCACAATCGAAGCACACTCTGGAATTATGAATACTTTTCTCTGCAGTTTCGTTGACAACCGGCCTACAAGGTTAACACACATTGTTTTGTGGTAGATGGAGACAAAGGGGCCAGTCGGAAGAATTCTTTCACCACCAGGCCAAAGCCCGCAACTCCAAATTATGATACACAAACAATGTTGCTGGATGACCTCACTGGCATCTCTGCCAATCGCAGGAAGTTCGTCAGGATGTCAGCCTCAACCCGCCAATCTGAGCTCACAGGCTATTATTCCCTGCCCTTGCGTTATTGGGCGTGATACGATAAGAAAAGCTGATGGCTGACTTCAGCGGATAAGAATTCACAGTAGGAAACTACACATGTTCGCCGTTGGAGCTGTCTGATAATTAACAAGGCAAAAACAAAAGCAGACATGACGCGTTCCTATTTTGAAACCTCTCTCAAATTTATCAGCCGGCTTGCGGGGAAGCACAAAGAGTCCTACCACAAGAATACACCACACTGAGGTACTTCCTGGTTCCTGGAAAGCAGGGGTCCCTAAAGGTCTGGTTGCCGATGGCAACAACACACTTCGGTTTGCCGTAGCAGGACTCGGACACCAAGTGCACGGCCTCGTGGTTGAGACACTCTGTGGGGAGCAAAAAAAGGAGAAATTCAGAGGCAACCAACTGTGACATCTTCTGTGAGTGTGTGTCTGATGCTCGCTCAGCTTTGGGACAAAGCTCACTGATATTCGGCCGCAAGAGCCGAACCACTGGGTCGGTCTTTTGCAGGAGTTTGGTTGTAGTGTAACTGAAATGAAATCACCTTTTTTGGCAGCCAATTTGGCAAAGCAAATAGTTAACTCATTGCATCTATGTCAGTTTAAAGTCATTATCTCCAAATTTTTTCTTTTTTTTCGCTTATTCTAAAGCATTCAATGACCAGATGTGTTACTTTAAAGCACTGCGTCATATCTTTGTAAGATTAGTACAATTTGGCAGAATTACTAACAAACGTCGGCGAAAACCAGCCTTTATACTCGCACCTTTCGTACAAATCTTTTTTCACAGCAGACATTTCGACTTGTCGTAGCAGGAAAAGCACAGGTGTCACCAATAACGTCAATGACCGCAGGGGCACACCCAAATGACGTGCAGCCATTATTGATGTTAGTAGCTTACACCTCTGCGTTTTTCTGCCCCAGCATGTCGGAATAAGTGCTGTGAAAAACGCCCACTGTGTGTATAGTTTTTGCTTGTGTTTCTCTTAAATCCAGGCCTCATTTCCCGTAAACCCCCGCCCCCTTTGTGCTGAAAGGCCACTTTCTGATTTCAGTGAACAGGTTAGAGCTGACATTTCCGTAGCACTCTCACTCCTGTCACCATCTGCCATAGACCTCTGTCCCAGACGTCATTTCCACAGTAGTCACAGTAGGAAAAGCGGTGTTGTAAATAACAAAATTATCGATGGCGGATTCCTATTTAGCTGCTTCGGTTTCAGGGTCCCCGGTGGTATGCACGCCGACTCACTGTCACACTTGTCAGGGCTCCCCGGGACGCTTGACTGGAACAGAGCCTGGGCGGTGTCCGAAATTACACTGTCATATATAACAGCCGCACTTAGTTTACTCCATAGTGGGCAGTGAATTGATATTTCGGACACTTACTTGTCATCGCCACATTGAACCGTGGTGATTGTTAGCAGAAAGTAGTGGGTTTTTTTGGTTTTTTTTTCCATTGCGGGAATGTTTGAGTCAACTATATGGTGCATAGTTTTTACACTTAAATAAAATGGGGGAGAGTTTGCTGCGGTAGGGCAGTAAATCGTTAGTGAATTTACCATTCACTTACTATCTACTGCCCTACCGGGGAGTCATTTTTGAGCACAGCAGCGCCGATTTTGGAGCGGGGAATTTTCGTAGAACCTTTACTCGTGTCACCATCAATCAAGTCTTTTGGATCTGAGCAACTCTTTTTGTACCACAAAGCAATCCAGCACATTTTCCTGTACGATACGACTTCGTGAAACATAATGCGAAATATCAAGAGGAAAGATATCAAAATGCTATACGTTGCCCCTATAGACAGTTTTTCTTTTTAAATTAGTGTAAGCTAATACTTGCTGCTACTTAACAATAAAACTTCATTCCCTCTCTCTCCATGTAAAGTGCTAAAATACAATTAATTTTCAGAGTGGTTTTTAAAGATGCCATATTCCTGGCTTGGTTGTTACCCTGGCAGAAGGAACCGTCTGTCGGCTACCACCACATGAGAAAAAAAGACTATCCCGTTGACTCACCAAACGGGGGTGGTCTCGTCAGGTGTGAGGGGCAGGTGTCCGTCTGGCCCAGACCTCTGCCGTAGACAGCTGCGTAGATGTTCAGCACCCTGGAGGGCTTGCAGCGCAGGACCATGGTCTCTCCCTCACACGCCACATGTCTTCTGTATTCAGCTTAGTAAGGGGGAAAAAAAATAGAGAGGATGAGGAGGGGAAGGGGAGGGTGGCAGAGGGGTTAGGACTGGGGTAAGGGGTGGGATTTTTTGTGTGTAGCTGTGTAGCTATTCCATGCTCAAACAAGCCGCCTCTGGCAGAGATATGACATTAAAAATGGTCGTGAACAGGGGGGAACACGTGGGAACTGAGCTGCTGAAACTCACTGGGTTTACACTTGTAGTCCACGTGGAGGTATTTGGTCGAGCCGGGGCAGGGGTCCTTCCCAAACAGCAGGTGACTGACAGGTAGCTGGCAATCCCTGTGGCTCTGACACTCAGACAGCAGCTTCTGCTGAGCAAAACACCGGGGTCAGTAAGCATTTACCAGTGAACAGGCCGGGATGTTGCAAAACCACAGTGAGCAAAGAGTACTTAAAGACGACCAAAAAAGAATGATTCACTGACTGGCTGACAGGTGGAAGACGGTGGGATGTGCCTCCATGGACCGTCGAGACCACCATAAAACGCACCTGTAGAGCAGTAAAAGCTGAGCAGCTGTGGTTGCGGGCGGCTCGGAGCGGAGGGTCCGGGTCTGCCTTGCACCGCCACGCCTCGCCGCTGCCGTAGAAGGCCGACTGGATGGAGATGGTGGAGTGTCGTGGACAGTGGAGTCGCAGAGGCTGCCCGTCACAGGCGTGAGCGGAGTGACTGATGATGATCCGGGACAGGTAGTCTGTTACACGAAAGGCACTGGTCAGGGCCGTACTACACGTGGAGATACAGTACACAGGTGCGTTACAGGGACACTCCGCCGACTTTACACATGGAGTTCAGGTTGCTTGTCAGGAGGAGTACTACTCTTTGATGGGGCCTGATGTCTTCTGCGGCTCTGCAGGGAGCCTTTTTTTTTTTAAAAGTTTCAAAACATAACCCTGATGATGGCACCGGGGTTATTTCCGCGCCTGGGCCTGGGACTTAAATATCTTCACAGCAAGCCTGCATCGCAAAGTGGAGGCGTTGAGTGTGAGACAGGTGAGCGTTTACCTGCCTGGGAGGACCTTGTGATAGACGCCGCCGATTTTCCATTGCGGGAAATGCAGGATCCAAACCTTTCTGTCTGGAGCCGGAGCCGCACTCGAGACTAGAGAGTCAGGGTATCTCTGCCTCTGTTGCTTCGGCTCTCACCACAAATATTTTAATCTGTCTTTTGTGAGCCCCCCCCCCCAGCTTTAAGGAAGTGCAATACAAAACCGGTGGATTACTAAGACCACTATTATTTACAGGAGTAGAGAGAGACACATCTACCAAAAAGGATTTTTAACTTTTTCAACTTAATACCTTGAAAAAATATTCCGAAGTTGTTACGTTTTCGTTTTTTTTTTCAGTCGGCTGCATCTGTGATTTGGGATCAGATGGTTCGGCCTCCCTCGGAGCTCTGCTGGTTGTCTCACGTTGCTTTGAAAACTCACCCGTCAAGAGTGCTGCCTGGCTGCCGGTGCCCTTCCCTGGTCGGCAAATTCTGCCAACCCCCCCCCCCCCGTATGTCGCACGGTCTGCAGGTGTGATTAAGTTACTTCGGATTCAAAGTCCTTTATCTTGAGATGTTTACATCGTTTGCTTCGCGGGGGAGGAATTGGGATTAGAAGGTCAGTGTAGGTAAAACAATGGAACACCATCCTCTACATGAAACAACAGTGAGAGTGGCTGGTCTCCATTACATTAAGAGACTGGTGATAAGTCTCGTACACATAATCCTCTCTGCCAGCTGTACATAACAAGACAATAAATACAACGACAGACACAAAAGAAGACATGTATTTTACTCCTCACGGGCTTTCCTTATAATCACGGCATCGCAGACGGGTGAGCCGTTCCATGCCAGATCTCAAAGGGGATCTTCGGGACAAAATGGGTGGTATTGTAGGAACGCTGGCAATGTTGAAAAAAGACTAGAAGCCCCTTATCTACTGCACCGTACGGCATCACCCCCCCCCCCCCCGTGGCTATTGTTATAAAGCTCCATGTCAGACCTCAGTAATAACAACACTTTGACTTAGAAGGGGGGATCCTGGGACCAATTCCTTCTCCTGTGGTCTTTTCATCCCGATTCACCCACCTCCCCCCTCCTCCCACCACCACCATCATCTTACTTGAGAAGTCAGCCAGTCCGTTCATGCGCCTGGTCCACAGGAGTAGAGTTAGGCAGAGGAGGCTGTGGCCCCAGTCTGGTCCGTGGCAAGGACGCGTCCGGCTCATGACTCGCATCCCCTGTCTCTGGGATCATATTCGGGGGACTCCAGAATTCACCGTAGGCAACAGGACTCCAGCAAAAGAGCCATACAACGAGGTCACACGATCCCGCTGGCGCGCGGCGCCGAGCCTCATCTTTCTTAACGGCCCGCACACTGAAACGTGGCTTCTGAGCCGAAGTCGCCGCGTCGCCCGCGTTGTGTCTCCCGCCCCGCACACGAGGATATCGCCGCGCATGCAGCCGACGAGGCACGACAGCGGCTGAGCCGCGAGCAGCCCCCCGCGGCAGTGGGGACCGCGGGAGCGGGTCGGGAAATAGCAGCTGCGCAACAAGTTGCTCAGAGCGGACGGACGGGGCGGTTATTCCGGCGCGGCGTGACTCTCCCGGGCCGACTTTTCACCTGCTGTTTCGGCGCTGCAGAGATTTGTGAATGGACGCGTGTGGAGGCTGAGGGCGCTTCGCAGCAACAGCTGAGTGGGAATCGTAGCGTGGGCGTGGCAGATGAAACTATTTTAAAGCCAAGAGGGGCGTATGACGCACTGGCAGGCCCTTTTTACCCCCCCCCTTTCCCTTCCTCCCCTACATGAGCCACATGTTTATTTTTCGGATTATGGAAAAAAATCTCTCAATCTGATCATTTCCTACTTCAATTCCCTCCTTTCTCTATAAACCCACAGGTGTAACGTCCACTAATGAAGTGCATAAAGTGAATTTATTTTAGGAATCTATTAGAAAGGATTTTTTTCCTCCCCTCCCCCTGCATATAAAGTTATCATTTAGGCTATTTGATTTGAAAACTCAATCAGTTTTTAGGGGTTGCTGCATTTGATTTTTCTTTATTAGTCCGAGTCCTAGCCTCCCTCTTGTTACTTGTCAAACTTTGTAATACCTGTCCAACGCAAAATTAACAGCAGATGATAAAGACAGAGCCTGTGTAAAAGTTGGAGCAGGAAGAGATAGAGTGGTACTCTGGCAGAGGAAAGAGAAGGATACTGGCACGGCGCATTGTCAAGACGTTTGAAGAAAGCAAGCCTTGATATAAGAAGGCAAGATAGACAACACATTTGATTAGTGGTAATGATGCTTTGTGTGGGTCTGTGTGCGTCCGCCCCCCCGCCATCAGTGTTTTTTGTCTTTTAATCTACAAAGATCAAATTTCAAGTGAATGATATTTTGACTCCGTTTCTTCTCATAGCACCGTTGATGCCCTAACCATGGCGCCTCTGAATGAAGCAAGGGGGCCTACGAGGTAAAACCGCTCCCCCGGCCCACATCCATGACCCACTCCATGGTAACGGGTCAATCTCCATGTCAGACCGCGGCGCAGACCTACAGCAGTCAAGCCGACAGAGGTGTTGGGGTCTCCAGACTGGGAGGACAGGCAGGGGGAAGGAAACTGAGAGGTGACAGTTTGCATACAAACTGGATGACAGGCCCCCGAGTCGGTTCCGTTCGCTGTGCTTTAGCTTCGGGCACCCAGGGAGTGGCTCCAAAACCTTTTCAAGTGCTGTTATCCCTCCAAAGCCTGTGGAATTTTGTTGTCAAACTCAAAAAGTCTCCTGGACTTTGTTTTTGAGACAAGATTCAGCCACACAGGTCAAACAGGAGAGTAAAAATGTACTCCTAACATGATTAGTGTCATGCTTTGAGGTATGGAGAAAAAAGTCTCTTAAGTATGTAGATGTCTAAGCAGGGAGATATTAAGAAATAGCCCCTTGAATAATAATAATAATAAAAAAAAGGTGATGCCATTTTTGTCCCATCGCGAGGCTGACCCAAGTCAGCAATCTGCAGTAACAGTTAATAACGCAGATGTCTTTACACTTAGTAATAAGCCAGGAATGACATATTAGTTTTATCTGTATAATATTACTATTGGTGCTTCTTTAAAAAAAAAAACTGAAGTGCCATCATGTTAAGTGTTACTTTTGAAAAGATTCTTCCAAAGTTTCAGCTACAAATAATCAGAAACATATTGCCGTTCATCCCCATTTTTAATATTTTCCAACACAATGAGGCTATTCAAATAACGTCATCTCTCTGTGCATTGGGGCGGAAAGACAAATCAATATGCATCTGGCAAATAAACTGGAACAAAGAAAAATTCTCAGGACATGTTTCATTAACTTATTCAAATCGGGACCGCAACCCCGCGATGGCATTGCGGGAACCAGGAAATGAGGAGAAAAAAACGCTTGATTAGTGGTAATGATGTTTTGTCACAAACAGAAAGAGAATAAGTCGCACGGAAGGAAAGAAAGATCACCATTTACGCCATCCACCATTTGAGGTAAGAGAGTGCACTGAAAGACTAAAGGACAGCTCATCAGAGCTGTAATACATCAGCTTAATCTGAGGCAACTGCATCTGAGAGAAAAAATTACGTGTACGCATGTCAATTATAAACGGTTAGAAAGATTTAGAGTTTCAAGGATGGAAGTGTGTCTAGCCTGCCTCGAATTAACATAAGAATTGACCTGCCAACACTGACTGTGCATGCAGCATTCAGTTTTCAAAAGTCGACTTAATAGAGATTTAATAACTAAATGAAAAAAAAGACAAAAGTTTGTGGCTAATGAGCCTTAATTTTCTGCTATAAGGAGACTCTGATGGTCTCTGATAAATTGTTCAGTAAGGTGTTTGTAAGCTGAAATGTACCTAACACAAGGCACAGACTTGGTGAGTTGTGCAGGAAGTGCAGTTTTGACTAACAGAACTCAATTTTGACTTTATTTCCCCAAACTAATACCTTATGGTTGAGAGGTTCTTTAGAGGCAGACAGAAGTCGGCTGCTGCAGCACATGACCAAGTCGTGTCACCGAGACATGGTGAGGATTAATTTTATTATTTTTGTCAGACACGGAAATGGTACAGCTCAAAACAGAAAACATTACAAAACATTACAAAACATTTTCACTTGAAATCCACATTCATCTCGAGTTGGGAATCAATTGCAGCCTGTAATTAAGGAAATAAAACGGTATTAAAGTAAAAAGTAGGCAACCATATCTTGTTCATTATTGAATGACCTATTTAGATACTCACCAGTTCTCTTTTTGCTTCTTCTATTTTCACTTGAGCAAGAGATGGGCTCTGTTGTGGTTTAGAAGGGAGAAAAACCTTTAGTGAGGCCAAACACAGCAACACAAAGTGGTTCCCAAGTATCTGAAGACCGGTTCAATTATTCGGTCAAGCTGTTGACAAAGTTTAATTTACGCACATGAACATTCATTGAATTTCTCCGAGGACAGGATAAGATAATGTTAAAGGACTTTTTGGTTGAGACTTTTACGAGACAGAGACAAAGTGGAAAAAAAAAACACCACATACTGGGCTTAGGTCCATGTAAGGCTCCAGTTTCTTTTTCAAGGGGATTATTTCTTGTTTCAGCGTGGTGACTTCCTGCAGAGAGAAAAATAAGATGACACATTTTAAATCCTGAAAGCAGATGGTCCTACGTTTTCATTTCCATGGTGATGCCTGGGGCTTGCATGCGTAGAAGCTTAAATACCTCGGAGAGCTGCACAATAGCCTGGTGGGTGATGGACTTGTCCATGTTCCTGGATACAAGTTGAGCCTGTGGGATCGATAAAACAGAATGAACGGCCGGCCAGGCTCCACATCAAGGCTCTGTCATGGCTGCCGCTGTTATGACTGTGGTATTTAAAAAAAAAAAAAAAAACCTGGTCCCTCCAAACAATGATAGGAAAGGCAGGCCTGCAAGGAGGTTATTTGCCCCCCCACCACCAGAGGTCAGTTTCTGCCCCTTTACAAGCATTTATTTTTTCTGTGGCAACATTAGTGAGCTATGAATTACTCTCCTCATCCTCTCCATCTTTCACTCCTTCCAACTGATTATTTGTATGACTATTATTATTATTATTATTATTATTATTATTATTATTATTTTGGCTTGTGTTGATTAGCATTTCCTCTTACTGGTGGCTGAGGACACCATTAGCCTATGCCTCTTCAGGCTGCATAGCAACTTGTCATAAGTAAAATTTTGTTCAATCTTCTCACACAGCACGACTTTCCCACTAGGACAGCCCTCTATTATAATATGGGCATTTTCCGCCTTATCATTTTCAGCAGCAGTATATTGTACCATGTATCAACACCTTAATGTGAAACTTAATTAGCACTATGCAGCTATTACAGACACAGATATAAGGCCACAACATACCTCTGCCCTCTCCCGTCTGTTGCCGAGCTCTTTAGCTTTTGCAGTCACAAAATCCATGTTGAGAAGTCTCTCCTCCGCCTTAGCGCTCTCCACTGCCTGAGCTTTGACAGTTTTGTCGAGATCCCTGAAGACAATTAAGAACACAGATTCACAGATGAAGTACAGCGCGTAGCAGCAAATGGTTTTATGTCTGCTGGGACTAGATGTTGGCCCGTGTCTACATACAGCATGTGACAACCCAAGACTCCGTATTTGTTTTCACTATAACAACGTTACAAAGCAGTTGGTGTCACGTTGTAGATCAACAAAGCAACATCCATGTTCTTACTCTTGTAAGTTGCTCCGCAGCACCAGAGTAGCACCCAGTCTCTTCCTGAGGGCCCCGAGTTCCCTCTCGAGTCTTCTGTTTGACTTCTCTGCTTCCAGAAGTTCGTTGGTGAGGTTGTTCACTGCTGGCATAAAGCTACACGAGAAATAAAAACCGGAGCTCCTTCCCGTGAAATGTTAACTTGACCAAACCCAAGGCAACAGCAACGGCATATAGACGTCAATCGTAAGCATACCTGCCCAGTGATGTGTCCCTCACTCCAAGCACCATAGCATTGTCCACTAAAGCGGACAGGTATTCAGCGGCGGGCTTTGACAAGCTTGCACAGGACAGGCCGACACCTTGTAGAAGGACATCCTGGAGATGTGCACCTGGACGGAGAAAACACCGTTAAGTTCTGTGAAAACCTTTTCAATACTTGGTGGTGTCAATTCACGGACAATAGTGTCGTCTTACACTCGGCTAAACTGCGTACACTAAAGTGATGCATGTAAAGATACTGAGTCTTAGTTCTGGCCATCGTTCCTACCAGTACTGAGAACATTTCACTGACCACGTTAGTTGCTGAGATCTGAGAAAAGTGGCGACTTTGCTAAAAAGGAGTCCGACGGGACAAGAAACACAAATGATCCGATGATCATACAAGTTTTAAACTTGGTTAGCAAGACCTTTTTTAAAGAAAAAAAAAAAAGGTTTGAATGATAAACTTTTTTTTCTGTTGCAAACATCGAACATCATGTTTCTCTACGCACATACTTCATTAGGAACAATAGGAACATTATTTCCAAAAAAAAAAAAAAAAAGCTTTAATCCTGGAGAATAAAGGATATCTGATGGTGGAAGAGCAGTGACATACCGTTTTCACGTGGCACGCAGCAGCGACATATCAATTGTCAGCAGCAGCATGTGCCGGTGAAGATTCGACATAAGCGGTTGGCGGGTGGCAGTGGAAGAGGAGTGATATATTACCGTTTTCTTGTGCCATAAGCCAGCTGAGGAGCAGCCCCGTATGACTAGTGGCATACCAATAAGAATCGGCATATGACAAGGAAACAAGAGTGTGATAGGACATTTAGAAGTCGTACGCAGCCGTGGCATATGTCAATAAGAATCGCTGGATGTTGATGAGAAGTGGCATATGACAGCGGAGCATGGGTGCATGCCGTTGGCAAGTGCCACATGCCAGTAAAACGCCAGACGCTGATCAAAAAGAAACCAAAACAACGGTTGCCACTCGGAGCCGACACAAGCCACAAGAGTGGCGAACCAACAGCCACTGTTCAATCTCAGCTCTGCTGGAACTGTGACTCCCAGTGGGTTTTTGTTTGTTTTTTTTCCTTTTTTAAAGATAGTAGGTATCAACAGCAACACTTATTTTAAAGGAAAACTCCATATCGGGTCCCATGTTTTGTGGTTCTGTATTTTTGTAGTCAAGCCTTAAACAAGACAAAAAATTCTGGCCAGATCAGTAGGTCAAAGATGAGCCAAGAAGTCAATCTGAAGATTGTGATTTGGACCCCTTTTAGGTCGAGGCTAGTCTCCTAAAGGTCAATGTTAACATCACAATTGAAACGTTTATATAACACATGTGTAATATGTTCAGAACTGTGCAAAAGTTTTAGGCACTAAATAAAAAGTTAAGCGAGAAGGCTTTCAAAAACAATAACGGCATGAGTAGTTTTTATTTATCAATTAATTCCATACAAAGTGCATATCAAAATATCAAAAACCAACAGTGACCACTCAGAATGGACGCATGCCTCTGGAATGGGAGCGGAACACCACCAGCCCCTGTCACTGCATGGACCCTCTGCCGACTGGCAGTGACTCACCCTCGGCCTGATACTCCGACGCTTTCTGCCTGATGTCCTCTATGAAGAGAGCCGTGTCCCTGCACCGGGCTTCGCTGGACCGAGCCAGCTGGTACAGGACGTCCACTGTCCTGGTGTTGACCTCGAACTGTGGCACCGGCTGATCTCCGAACACCGCGCTGAGCCAGCCGTTCACCTGAGGAGCCCCACGACACGGGAGGATAAACAACAGGGTCAACAACCGCGCTAGCCTACGACGCTATGGGTAGCCAGACACTGAACGTTACCTTCTTGATCTTTTCACACATGGCGAACAAAAAAAAAAGAAGGGAGCTAAGGCCCAAAATAGCGGACTTCTTCAAACGATGGAGGGGTCCTGCAGCTCCAGTGGGAAAAAACGATGGCAGTATCTGCTCTTTGGTTTCGCGCCCCTGAAATTATTTTTAATAACTTCCTAGTTACCAGCCAATGACGAGCGTGTCCTAGCTACGTCTACTGACAACGACGATTCATATTCTTTTAGATTTAGATTTTTTCTAGAAACTTAAAAACCGACGACAGGCGGCGACGAGTTAAATAAATCCAAGCAAAACAGGCGAAAAATTAAGCGAATAGAAGACAATTCATTTCGCTTAAAAACAAAAAAAAAGTTTATCCGGTTCACGTTTCAAAGAGAAAGATCGGGTCAAGATAGTTCGCGTACCGTCTCCCTAAGGAGAAACATGCAGGGGGACAGAAAAACTGCAGCAGCAGCAATAACAAAAAGATCTATGCACAACAAGATGAAATCAATAACAGAAGAACAGAAGTGATTCATAAGACTGTTTGCTTTAGGGACTGGATTTATAGCACAACCCGAAACTGTACATTTATCTGTAAGTGAGGGCACAAAGTTCCAGCATCTTATGCTAGTTTGGCAAAAAAAAAAAAAAGACTCATATACACACAAATGTATGTTCTACGTTGCTGTATGAGACGAGAGATGTAATAAACTGGTACCCACACACACACACACACACACACACTCACACAAGGAACAGTGGTCATTTATGGTTATATGAAAATTGTCGCCACCACAAATCTGTCACGGTCAAATGAGCTAAAGTGGGATGATATCGCGTATCTCTGTATTCTTCGTTCAAGTACAACGTGCCGTTAAACCCCCCCAGCTCAACACAGAACGAGGCACCGTGGTTCGCAACCCCTCTTCTCTTCATGTGGGCCAGTACTTGATGCCATAAGGTGACATTTATTGGCGTGTACAGAGGCTTTTGTTTAGATTGTTATCTGCAGTAAATTTGTGGGAAAAAAATCGGAGGTCCGGATCGACCCGTTCCAGTTGGCGCCGCTCCAGTGCCAACCCCGTGGCAGTAGTTCCCGTCCACTTGCACTAATGCGCAGTTTATTATAGCACACTGCACTCTAGTATATTGCCACCACGGTAGAGTGTAGATTCAGCACATTGTATAGCTAGGGATCTATCTTTATTCTCTATTCTTTATTTTTACACCAGAGCAGATATGAAATTCTTTTTACGGGCCTTTAACAAAAGTATAAAAGCAAAATTGTCTTGCTACATCAGGCTTGCCATTCACGTGCGTTATCCAGCATGCAACAATAAAGATTATTGAAAGATCATATTTATAAATGCCAGCAGCTGATATAAAAACATTTAGATATCTTGAGCACAAACGAAATATTAAATTACATGCGCGCACACTTATTTCACTCCGATTTTTTGCTGACATTAAGCCAAGAAAGGAAAAACTAAACATATTTGAGTGGAGAGACGAAGACGGAAGTACACGGAAGTGAATATCTCACTGTCAAACACCCGCCGAAGTTTGAAACGGCTTGTTTTGGGGGAAGCCTCGTAAAAAAAATGGCGGCGAGAGAAAAGGCGTCAAAACACCGACAGAAGAGTGTCAATACCACGTTTGAAGGGTCCAGCATAGACTCCACCACCGTCGAAGAAAAGCTGTTTGGCCATGCGGAGGAGGACGAGGACAGTGACGACGGACCGGTGGTCTTCATCTGCGGGAAGTGCAAGTTACCCGTTGGGGATTCGCTGTCCTGGGATGGAAGTGAAGACGGCCAAAACCAAATTAGACTGAAGCGTGAGTCCGGGTTTTTAGATCGGGTTCTCGCCTTCTCCTGGTAACACACTCCTCCAAACATTCAAGCTTCCCAACACTCCCAGTTCTCTGTGACAGTAAAACTCAATGTTTTGGGGTTTTTGACAGCAGCAAAAAAAACAATTGTAATATGTTTACTAGCCTCAGAGAATAATTGTGGACATTTTCACACTTTTCTGAAATTGTATGCACTGAACAGTCAATCAATTACTATAGAAAGTAACTGTCAAATGTTTGTTAATTTAAATAATTATTGGTTGCAGCCTTACCGTTCCCATATGATGGAATAATACTACCTTGCTTGAAGTTTCCTGTGTGTTAATGACTTGACACAGAAAAAAAAAAAAAAAAAGCACATTGATAAAACACTTTACAACAAATGACCACAACATAAATGAAAAAAGTTAAGGCCTTAAAAGTAGATTTTGACACAGGGTCTCTCTTCAAGGCCAGGGCCTTAAGATGGAGGATAGAAGACCCATCATAGTTGATGTTCTATGTCAGTTGCGCAAATTTCTGACAGATTTGCGATTAGTCAAATTATGTAGGCAGTATTAGAGTAGAGTCAACCCTGGGGCCAAAACATGGGCAATTGCCCACTTTGCCTAGAGACAAATTAAAGACAAAACCTAACAAACTACAAGCGACACAAAGCAAACAAAGTGTTAGGCATACAATTAAAGCATCACACAGGATAAAAACACTAAAAATTACGGTAACTTATTCATAGTGATCCTGGCCTGCCCCGAATCATGATGTCATGATCACGAAAAGTCTGATAGAATGGTGCATTCAGGTGCATTTGTGGGGGTTGTGAATTTACACATTTGGAAGTTGCCCTATGAGAACAACGCCGCATTAAGCTGCTGGTGTTTGTGATGCTTCGGTTGTAGGGGTCACCGACAACGTCCTGGTTGGAGAGGACACTCGACTGTATGAAGCAAGCAAAAAATCTCTCTGGTAAGTCTTGTCCCGTGCACCTGGTGTTCAGATTACCGCAGGATAACGCTTCATTTAATAAGCTCGGAAAAACTGCAACTCAAATTGTGCAGTCATTGAATTAAATTGAATCCCCAGAAAATCACAATAGCATTGGTCACGTATGCAAATGGTTTAAAATTGCAGGATTTCGTGAGAATTTTTTTAAATTTGTGTCGCCGTCTCACATGTGCTAAACTGTGCTAATTTCTCCTGTAATTTTTTCCTCCGCAGCCTGATCATGGATCTCTTCTGTCGAGGCTGCCACTCCGTGCTTGGCATGGTTTATGCATCCACGCCTAAGAACCTGGACCACAAGAGATTTGCATTCTGTTTCAATGTAGCGGACATTGACAGGTACGTTCAGGCCCTGGATTAAGAGTAGGAATGTTGAAAGACACAGGCATGAGTTTACATTTCTTCAAAGTTATTTTGCTATTTTTTATGTAACATTTTTTTTATGTAACATAAAAAGCATGCAGGTGCACTTTCACTAAATTCAGCCCTGTACATTATATGAGAAATAAACTGCACCCTCATTCAATGTTATGTTAAAAGATGGGCATGATGATTTTTTTTATTTTTTGGTACCAAAACTTAAAAAGATGGATACTCATTTATGAAATATCAAAAAATGTAATCTTAATGACTTCAGCATAGTCCCGGGATCAAGTAGAATAAAGTAGAAATAAAACCCCCACTGTTATATGATAAATATACTATCTTCACACAAGATTTGGAGATAAAAAGTAAACAGAATTTAACAAGAAACACAGCAGTGTTGCGTTTAAGGGCATAAGTAATTGAAAGCCAAACCCCATATGTTTTGAATAATAAATTGAAAACATGATGAGATATGTTGTGAGTCATGTTCCTAAATTGAGACGGTGATTTTTAAGCTCAGCAGTCCAGTGCCATATCACATAATTCTGAATGGGATAAGCTTTACACGGGTATCGTTCATGATTAGAGTATTGTATTGAATTTCATTAGTTTTACAGGTGTTAATGGTAGGTATCATTCCTGTACCTGCATTTGGCACCCTAATATTACACTGTAAATCCTTTCCAGCTATATGCTTGGCTCTGCGAGCCAGATGTTGGCAGCAGAGGGCCCCAAAGAGCAGCCGGTGACGCTGGAGTACAGAGGCATTGTTGAACAACAGCTGACAGAGGTAAATTACTGCTGCTGTTTTTCTTTGTTTGGTTCCCCTGATTTTGTCTTGCTCTGAGAGAAAATGGTTCACCCGCTGAGCGGAATGTCGGATGTAGAGCTCATTGCGGTGTAGAAGCGTGGCTGTTTTTCCAAAGACAGGCGGAGTTTAGTCCTCAAAATCGGGCTGTCGATGTGTAAAACTGATGACAGACCTGCTATACACATCGCGCCGGTTGCAGCAGGAGTAACTGTTCCCCTTTGCTGCATTCCCTCGCTGACAGTAAACGTTGCGTGTGGGCAGCTCTTTCTCGTTGATGATCAACGCACAGGTTGTACCGATGATGACATCAGCTCAGCTCTGGGAAGCCCTTAGTGCTCCGATGGGCAGACTCTTGTATCAGACATTACCTCATCTCTCCATGTCATCCACTGCAAACAGATTTATTTTCCATACTATTTTAGATTAGATTAGATTAAACAAAGAAGTATACTTTCTCTAGGATCCATTGTTAACATCTAGATCTGTTTCTGTTCATAAATGTCCGTATATTTCACCTTTGAATCCCTTTCCTGTTTTAGCAGTAAATTTTAAAGTGTCACATTAGTGTTACATTTTTTCATTGGAATAGTGTAGTAATTCCCAAAGTTATTCTAAATCATCCTTTTGTTTAAAAAAAAAATATCCGTAAAGCCACAGACGGGCCAGTAGGTGGTGACAGCATGCAGGAGTAGCTGCATGCTGTCAGTACCCTCCCAGCCTCTTGGACCAAGGACAATAGATGTGATGCGAATGGTGTTGAGGAATCTTTGTTAGAGGAAAAACATGTTTTGATCATGAAGTGCCTTCGTCATTATAGCTGGATGTTTGCATGGCATTTTGTTTTACTCGGCCGTGGTCTCTGAATTTGTCTGTAACTTCTTTAGCTCGTTTCCACGCATAATTATCATTTGTCTTCTTTTCCACTTTGGTGACCCACCAAAACGGGTACGTTTCTAAACGAATCAACTCTTCAGTTCATTTCACGCAATAATGCTGCTACACCATGTGTCTCTCAACAATGGGCTGAATAAGGGCACTGTATGAGGAAATGAATAGGCTTGGCTCATATTGTCTTAATATGTAGGTTATGTTGATATGTAGGTTACCCCTGAAATCCACCTTGTCATTGGCTGTGTTTAGTCTCAGTGTGAGCAGGCTGAAGATTAATCTGACTGTGGCCGCACGCTGATTGAATTAATTTTATTTGGTCCTCTAGCCATTGCTCATCGTCCGCTATTGGTTTATTGTAACAAGATTATAAAGGCCGTTGACAGGGTCCAGAAATTAAAAATCGCTGCTTTCTTTCATCACATCTGTCACCTTACAACATTAAGGCTTTTTCACTGAGAACTCCTACTGTCTTTACTTTACATCGGCATTGGGTTTTAGTTTGTGCACAAAGCTGTTTTTCCAGCTAACACAGTCGGTTTTTCTGGACAAAAGTTTAAGTAACACCCAACGAGTGGTATGTGAGAGCTTTTTCCTTTCACAACTCGTGCAGGTTTTGAAATTCAACTTTTTGGTGCCCTCTAAAATTTTTCTCTAGCAACAGGTATCAAAAGCAGTTGATCATACAGGTTCTGATTTAAATCAGTGTTTTGCCAATTTTAATCCCGTATTTTACTTAGAAAAACGTTCTTCTACTCCCACTTGTGTTTAGAATTTTTAACATATATTCCACATCTGAGAAGTTCGGCTTTTTTTTTAGTTTAGTAGATTCATCGATTACTTGATCAGCAGAAAATTAAGTATGAAAATTATGGTAATTGATCCTCAAATGTGAAGATTTTCGGTCTTCCCCGCTTTAAATAGCTGTAAATTGAATATCTTTGGGTTTTGGATTGTTGGTCAGACAAAACATGCTTTTGGAAGACGTCAACTTAGGCTGTTGGAACTATTTTATAAACCAGGAAATTGATCAATTAACTGGAAAAATAATTTACAGATTAGGAAATGATGAGATGAAAATAATCATAGTTGCAGCCCGACTTCTTTAGTAAAATGAAAAGAGTTTTTTGGGAAATACAATTTCTCAAAGTAAGCTGTCGACAAAAAGTTGTTTTGGAATACTAGTAATAAAATTTTTAAACGATACCCAGCCCCGCACTCAAGTGTTACATATGCAGTCTTTGTCCTCAGCTACACTGTATCTGATGATGCTCATCCAACCTGCTGCCAGTGTTAATGTATTCTGTCTGTCTGTCTGACTCCTAGACACTTGTTTGGGTTTTCCATCTTGTACACTCACTGACCTGCCCAACCCACACACCCCCTTCGTGCCCATCCATCCCCGTAAACTTCCCCTTTGGGTTTCGGTCTTCTCCCTCATTGCCCCGTTTTTCAAATTGTTTTTACTGCTCCCCTCTGCCTTCTTCACTGCTTCCCGCTGCTCCCTTAATTTCCCAGCTGTCCAATTTTCTCCTTCGTTTCTTCCCTGTTCGAACTCTTCCACATCCACCCGTTCCATCCGCTCCCTGCTCATTTTCCTGCTATTCTACCCTTTCTGTTCATGTACAAATCCCGAACCTTGCACCATTAAAACAAAAATCTACCTCTTCTCCCCACCCCTCCCAGATGAAAATGCTGGTCATGTCCATGGCACAGAGGCTGGAGGAGATCGAAGCTGGCCCTCAGGAGGGTTGTGATGAGGTGTGACAGTGATGGACGTCAGCTTGTCTGGGTGGGTCCTTTGTCCAGTTGAGCATGAGGATTTAACATCCTCTGTCCTCGCCCCTACCTTTACATTAATGCTTCCTCTTCTAAGTTTCATCTCAACGACATTCCCTCAGTAACATGTTTTGTCCTAGTCTCACCTTATCCACACACACCTACACACACACACACACACACACACACACACACACTCTCTCCGCTTTGTTCTGATTACCGATGGTGAAACAAAGACTGCCTGCACTTGTAATCAGTTATGTTGTGAGCCCGGCTCCTGTGGCTCATGGCACCATCTTCTCTGTATGTCTCAACGCAGCGCGAGAATGCGTGCAGGGTTTCATCAGGCAACCTGCGCACTCAGCACAATTCCGGATCGATCGGGCCATTTGAGGCCACACACACTGTTTCTTTGTTCTCTTCCTCTAGCACGGAGCCCTGAAGACAGACAGGATTGCTAGATGTACTGCCAAAACTCAACAACACTGAATTTGCATTGAAACAAGGTTTTAAACATTAAAGAAAGACACACCCTCTTTCATATTTACTGCATCGCAGTTAGGAACATTATTAGATCATTCTTCACTTAGGAATTATTTAAAGACTTTTTCCTTTTTTTCAAATATTGCCAGAATTTAAAAGGATAGCAGTCAGCATCCCTTCATTTGTTGTTGTTACATTGACCCCTTGATGGTTTGTTCATTTTTCTTTTGTTGGTTCACGATTGTACGAGCTTGTTTTGTCTGACATATTTTTGTGTAATAAAGTATTTAGCTGTTTCCAAAAATTCTTTTAATATTGTCAGTTTTCAATAAATGATTAAATCAAAAAATACAACCTTATACTATCAGGATAATCTTTTTAAACGTTTCTGTGTCTCTGCCGTTGTTCAGTAACGTTGTTGGGGATCAGTGGCTCATCCTGCTTTGTCTCTAATTAGAAGTATCTCTTGGATTTAAGAGTTAAACAGCAAGCTTAAGATCCTAGGGGTTGAGAGGGGGGTTTATTATAAATGAAATGCGCGTGTTTGTTTACCAACTGACCTCTAACGTTCCTAGCAACACTTTCTACCAAGACGGGAAAAGAAGCTCCATGCTGTACCGCTTGCCCTCCCTCACCCACGAGGTTTCATCAGCTTCCCAGAACAACAACAGTTAGAAACAGCCAACCAGCACGCTGTATCCAAGGGCAGGTTGCGATGGCAACTGAGAGCACGTGCTATGCTGAGTGCCTGTTGCCATCTCGTCATTGTGTTCGCTGCCGAAGGAACAGCCAGCCAGCTCGCTGGCCGGCACGCCTGTCAACAGACGTTATCCCCCGCTCATGCTCAGACACATACACGGGGGAGGAGTCCTGAAACCCCCCACCCTAATCTCTGTGTGATGTTTTTCTCTCTGCTTAACCCCACCCTCAGCCTTCTTTCTCCTTCCCCCTCCCTCTAATTCTCCCCTCCCTCAACTGCTGGGGGGGAAAAAAAAAGTCAAAACAACAACAAACAAGCCCGCGTGGTTGTTTCTGTTGTTTCTGTTGGTGTCGGTCTTGGGTGGTGCTGTTATCTTTATCCACTCCTCACTTTAGGATAAGGTGCCTGCACGCAGCCCACACAGAATGTGGATGATGCAAGCCAGTCGACTTTCCAGATGTGCGCCGCTACTCCCTATAACAGACTCATTTTGGAGAATATGTCCCAAGTTGTTTTGTCTTTTCCATTCAGAGCAATAAAGCTTAAAGGCTAGTAGCTGTGTTTGAAGTTAGCATCGCTGTGAATGGCTCACTAAATGGCCTCTGAACTCAGCTAGCCGTTTTATATATATATAGACACGGTGTTGCTGGATGCATTGCACTGCTGAGTGCAATTATTGCACCGGTTTCACCCCATTCACCCTTTAAGTCTGAACCAATCACTACCATCCAAACCAAGACCAACACAGAAACACACACAAAAACACACACACGCATCAGTCAGCACATCTACACACTTTCTACAAGCACTCAGGGACAAAGGATGAATAATGCAGAGGTAGTGTCTGAGTGAAAGTCGCCTCCCCTCTTTCCCTCCTTTTCACCTTCCCTAAGCAATAAGGAAGCAATGTTGCCATGGAGGCAATGAAGCCTCGGCACACTATCAGCCAATTACAGCCCTCCCTGTGTGAAACATCGGGCCAATGGCTGCTGGGACTGATGCTGCTGTTGCCACAGACACTGAGATTCTATTGGCTGAGCTCTGCTCTTTGATTGAATTTCTGATCTTGTTTTTGAGAGAGAAAATATCTCAAGGAGTGCCACCTGTGTGCCAACTTACAAAATGTTTGTTTGTTTTTTTCCATGAAATGAAAAGGATTACCGGTGAGAATGAAAATGTTTTTTTTTTTAAGGGCTTAAGAGAACACAACTCATTGCCGTTTTTGGTTCTGTAATAAAGTCGTCAATGCAGAAACTTGTTTTTTTTTTTCTGACAGTAGGTACAATTTCAGGTGTATGTATCTGGGCTTTTGTCAATTAAAAGGTGAAAAACTTCCTAATTTCAATAATAATTTTAATCACTACTTACTATTTAATTGCAATTTTCTTCTTTCCCATCATATTATTTGGTTATTCCCTGACAAAAGAACCACACCCCACCAGTTGCTCATGGCTTGTTTATGACCAATTTCCGGTTTAACTCTTGATCTTCCACAGCACTGTCCAACCATCAGGTGCACTGTGTTTCATAACAGTCCCATGTAGTTATATTTTCTCAGTGCTGTGTAGATCAAATTTTTAGCAACAGTTCATTCAAATGTTTTTTTTTTTTAATGAATATATTTACATGGTGCTTTTATGTAAATAGATTCAAAAATATTATATTTCATGGAATATATATATACAAATGTTTAATGCTCCTTGATAATATGACAAAACATATGTAAATAAAGCATCAACTTTAAAAAACAACCTATATTTAAGACAGAACCCAACTGATTTTTTGACTTAGTCGATCACCTCTGCTTGATCTGCCATGGTTGGTTGTCTGACATATGCCCGACCACAATCTCTTTAGATCTAAAGTCACTGGCAAAGTTTGGTCTCATCTTTGTCTTTGTATCACACAGACTAGACGACGGGTCAGTTAGTAAAACCCCTTCATCCGGAGGTTAAATTTCCCAAATAATCTCAAGAATGAGTGATTGTAAGATGATCTTGGTGTCAAGAGCATTTGGGAAACTTAGCCTTGTTTGTTTTACTGACAAACGGCACCTCTACGGCGAAAGCGTAAAATCTCTGGTAAGCCACAGCCTTCTCGTTTCATTAAGCTCCCTCATCTGGTTCTGTGATCGAACAGGATAGCTGGCCAGTCAGTTACTGTCTGACGGCATAGCCCCAATCCCCTCTGAGTGCTCAAAGCCTCCTACTTCATTAGAAACATCTGCTTGTTTATTTCCCCCCCCACGTCCTTGTGTACACTGGTGTCTGCCAGGTAGTCTGGCTGTCTCTCGCCCACTCACTCTCTCGTCCTCTGCATGTGTGAGAGCTGCCGCGGAAGGCGGTACTGGTCTGCGAGGTTGAACCAGGATGCTCAGGTAGTCTGCGTGTGTGTGTGTGTGTGTGAACATCCCTGGTGTCCGTCACTGTGCAGCAGGTTAATCGTCTGTTTTTGTCAGACACAAAGGCTTTTTTTGTCAGACACAAAGGCTCATCCCGTTGCCACTGACACCCTGGAGTGAGTGTGTGTGTGTGTATATGTGACGAGAAGGGGGCTAAAAACAGGATTAATGTCATGAAGATCTAAGCCTGAACAGATTGACGGAAACAAAGTCATGCTGGACACTAAGTGGTCAGTTTTGCCTCACATTAAAAGTGATAAGCATATTAAAAACATTATTTTTGTTTGGCCAGTGACAGTTAATAAACAGGCACTTGGACATTTATGAATGCCATCACTCAAGTTATCAGTTCTTCAATATAACACATATACTGGCTGTTTCATGATCTGTTAAAATTTGTTGGGAAAGTCTGCATTTCTCCTGGGTGTGGCATGAGTCTGTTCTCTGGACAAATTCTCTCTTGTGGTTTAAATCTCAGCTTAAATTTTGATTATATCAAAATATTTGATATAAATATATTAAGGCATGGAAAGTCAGCCATCATGCATTTTCATGCCACATCCCAAATATTTCAGAGATCATTCCTGGAGAAACCTGACACAGCAGCTGCTTTTTATTGTTTTCATCAACACAATTGTCACAATATTAAAATATCCCCAACATGATTATGATGAAAAATATCAATTTATTGGCCACCCCTGCCTGGACGGGGATGGGGGGAGTTATCACAGATTTGTCATTGTAACATGACCTGTTTACCCACAGATTAACTTTGAAATAATCAAATAAAATGTGTGTCGAGGAAAATGATTTTTTTTGGTCTTTATCATATCAGTATGGATTTTTTTCTTCTAATGCCTCCTGAGATTACACATACAGTTAGGTCCATAAGTATCTGGACATTGATTTTGGCTCTGTACACAACCATGATGGATCTGAAGTTAAGCCATGAAATGTGATTGAAGTGTAGAGTTTCAGCTTTAAATCAAGGGGTTTAACAAAAATATTGCATTAACCATTTAGGAATTACAGCCATTTTTTTTATAGTCCCTCATTTTCAGAGGCTCGAAAGTAATTGGACAAACCAACGTAATTATTTATATTATATATATATATATAATTAATTAATATATATAATAATATAATTATGATAATATAATAATTTTATTTATATATATATATATATATAATATATTATATATTTAATACGTGGATGAAAATCCTTGGCGGTCAATGACTGCCTGAAGTTTTGAACATCACCAAATACTGAGTTTCCTCCCTTGAGATGCTTTGCCAGGCCTTTACTGCAGCTGCCTTCAGTTGCTGCTTGTTTGTGGGTCTTTCTGCCCTCAGTTTTGTGTGTAGGAGGTGTAAAACATGGTCAGGTGACTGTCTTTGCCTTTGAAGAATATTCTATTTCTTTGCCTTGAGAAACTCTTGTGTTGCTTTTGCAGTAGGTTTTGGGGTCATTATTCATCTGCGCTGTGAAGCACTGTCTTATCAGTTTTACAGCATTTGGGTGAATCTGAGCAGATAGTAGATCCCCAAACCCTTCAGGATTCATCCTGCTACTTCTATCAGCGGTCACATCATCACTGAACACTAGGGACACAGTTCCATGGCGGCCATACATGCCCATGCTTTAACACTGTTTGACAGATGATGTGGTACGCTTTTGATCATGAGCCGTTCCTTTCCTTCTCCATACCTTTCTCTTCCCGTCATTCTGGTACAAATTAATCTTGGCTCATCTGTCCAAAGAATCTTGTTCCAGGACTGGGTAGGCTTTTTTAGATGTTTTCTGCCTAAATCTAATCTGGCCTTTCTGTTTTTGAGTGTTACTGATGATTTGCACCTTGTGGTAAACCCTTTGTGTTTACATTAATGAAGGCGCCTCTTGATTGCAGACTCTGACAGTGATACACCTACCTCCTCGAGAGGGTTCTTGACCTGGCTGGATGTTGTGAAGGGTTTTTCTTCACCAAGGAAAGGATTCTGCGATCATCAACTTTACTTGTCCTCCGTGGTCTTCCAGGCCTTTTGGTGTTGCTGAGCTCGCCAGTGCATTCTTTCTGTTGAAGAATGTAATTGTTGATTTTGCCACTCCCAAAGATTCTGCCATCTGTCTGATAGGTTTGTTTTGTTTTTTCAGCCTAATGATGACCTCTTACATTTGCATTAACGTGTCTTTGGACCACATATTGAGAGTTCCCATGAACAGCTGCCAAATGCAAATTCAACACTTGGAGTCAACTCCAGACCTTTTATCTAGTCATAAAATAATGAAGGAACAGGCCACACCTGGCCTGACATGGATTGTCAGTTCAATTGTCCAATTAATTTTGAGCCCCTGACAGTTAGGGACTATGTATAAAAAGGGCTGTAATTCCTAAACGGTTAATGCAATATCTTTGTTGAACACCTTGAAATAAACCTGAAAGTCTACACTTCAATCACGTCTTTATGGCTTCGTCTCTAATCAAGCGTGGTGGTATACAGAGCCAGAAATATGAAAATTCTGTCGCTTTCCAAATTCTTAGGACCTAACTGTTGATTAACAACTTGCCTCCACATTCAGAATCCCCCAAAAGGCAGTTTAGTGCTGCAACTAACTTTTTCTTACATTTTGATTATTGATTAATCTGTCTGCTATGTATTCCATTAACAGTTGAATCTATAAAATGAGCTAAAGTAGTGAAAATATCCATGACAACTTTACACAGCCAAAGATGATACCTCAAAACTGCAAATTTATGATATGAGGTTAACATTGATAACAAATCCTAATATTGAAGAGCTATTGTTTTGCATTTTTTGCTTTATAACTATTTAAACAATTCATTCCAAACATTGCTATTGATTAATTTTCTGACGTGACAGTCTCCTTAAACAGTTACTGAAACTGATATTCCCCATTACTATCCCTCACCTGCCTGATGTTTCTTAAAACATAATCATCAATAGCGGAACAAATCACAAGAGATGGATGTCTGGGAACTCCAGTCCCTCAGTAGTTAATTATATTTTGTGCTTGCACGTACTGCAGGTGTCACCAGAGCAGCACTAAACACTTACACAGGTATTACCTGTCCATGCCCTGTAGTGTACTCTATCCTTTTTGCTCAGCGCTGTGGTTAAGCCATGGCATTCGTGGCCACAACCTGTTTGTCTCACCAGACGCCCGGGGATTTTGTCCGCCTATCTTTGATAAACAAAAGGCTCCGGCTCTAATGTATTTTGGAGCCACTCTTGCCCCTTGGCTTTTATCAGCTTAGCCACACCGATTTAATCGGACAGCCCTGTTTGTGTTGCCCTGTGCATGTGTGTGTTTGTCTCAGAGCTCCAGTGATCCCCTTTCTTTGTCTCATCAGGGCAGTGTCACCCAAAGAGGTTTATGATGGGGACGGGGGAGCCACAGCTGAGTAGATTACCGTCTACAGTGTGCGTGCATGTATGAGTAAAGAGGGAGGGGTCGTAGTGTGTGTGTGTGTGTGTGTGTGTGTGTGTGTGTGTGTGTGTTTGTGTGTGTGTGTCGGTCCTATGGGTCTTTCAGCTGTTGCAAGGGTGTTTTTCTTTTTTTACCCACCACAGGTGTTCGGTGGGAAATGTATATGGTATGTGAGACAAGTGGCACATTGAGGTTGTAAAGCAACACAGAACCTTCCATAGCAGAGAGGCTAATTTTCGTTAAGTCTTCCTTGAGCTGAGAGTTTTAGGAATAAATTATATGCCTCGGGCACTGTGTAAATTATAATTAAATTAACAAGAATGTTGGGTTCTGTGGATTATTCCGGAATTATTTACTTAATTATAATAATTTAAGTGTATTAATTCTATATTTTATTCAGCTAATAAAAAAAGTTTAATATTGATGTGTGTGTACAGAATACATGATGTGCACAAATGAAGCCAGACAGTAAGCAGGTGCATTTGAAGTAGCAGACAGACACATAATGGATTCCGTATAAATATTTAAAATACTTCATACAGCATAGAAATCTCTTGACACTCAAAAGAAAACCATCCATTACAAAATCTTAAAAAAGACCCCCGAGTCTGTATCAATCTCAGTATCAACCAGGAAAAAAAAAAGGTACAAAGACGTAATTTCAAATTTTGACAGAACAGTTCGACTCGTGAAACATTGCATGCAACTTTTCATTTGGAAAGGAAGAGATTCCACAGTATCTTAACAGTAAGAAGCCTTGTGTGCCAGTGGAAGCCATTTTTTAGAGGCAAATAGTTTTATAAAGCGACTAAGATGCGAAAAAGTCGGCTCAACAAACATTTTAGAATCCCTTCATAAGGAAACGCCATAAGTGACAGGAACACAGGAGTCGTACTGATATTTACAAGCACAATTTTCACACCACTCTCGGAGAGCTCTTGGCAAATACTCGTCATTGCAGTTAACACTTAAGACTATTGCACAACTACAGCATTAAGACAAAAGGAAGTGAATTACTTTCATGGATGTTACGTGATCCTAGTTGCTGTTTTTCCCACCTTCATGCCCTCAGGCTTTGGCGAGGTTGATCAGTTTCATAAGGCCTTTGATGCTCTATTTTTTATCTTTCTTATTTTCTTTTTTTCAAAACTGACTATGAATAGGGATGTCCAGCTGTGAGAAAGTCGTAACTAAGACTTTTATAGTTTGGTTCTCCCTGTGGAAGAGGTGATGTAACACTTGTGTATAAAAAGTTATAACTGTGAATTATTATCAGTGTTGAATGACAGTTTATGAGAATGCTATAAATGCTACTCTTGGTGCCTACTTTATATTTCCGTGCGCTGATTCTAATGGCACTAACGCTCAGACACTGCAACACTGTGGCAAAATCCGCACAAGCATGTCGCGACCAACTGCGGTTATACATCAATGTATGAATAATGCAGTGAGGTAAAAGATGGTAAACACCGTTGTTACTATAGGTTTTGGTTTTCAAGAATAGTGCAGTGAGCTTCTTCGTCCAGTCAGCATTGAGGATACGGTGCCAGCTGGCTGGAAGTCAGTGGGTAGCTTAAGAGAGTTTTCACAGAGACAGAACATTTATACACGTAATCGGGGTTAGGGGTAAGAGTTGGGGTCTGTTAGCTGGTGTGAATCAGTTCGCGGCTCAATTAGTAACCAGTTACAGCAGTACTACATTAGAGAGTATCTCTTAACTCAGTCTATTATACAGTGTTTTGTGTGTATGCGTGTGCGTGTGCGTGTACACCTCGCTGGCAAGGCCCCTATCACATGATGTTCCATGTCCACACTATCTAGGACACAGCAAAGTTTAGTCATTGCTATGGGACCTGTTTCAAATCTCATCTTCTCACTATCACCACCTCTTAGTACGTAACGACAGCGGTACCGAGAGGTAAAATATTATATATTCTCACTCAAGCCCCTTTTGCTTTTTCTTCTCTTTTCTTATTTGAAGGATCAAGTCTGTCGTGAAAAGTGGCATAGTCGCAATAAAGGGACAGTTCACAGTTCAAAAGGCCGCTCTGGAAGACCTCTCCAACTTAAATAAAACGTTGACAGGGGCCTTGAGTTCAGTCTGTCTTTCTCTCATTTTCTCTCTTCTTGAATCCCTCAGCAGAGGGTCTTGAGTGCACCTGAAGCGCAAAGGAGAGTCTGCATGGGGTAGGGAGGTGGTGACACCACTTCCTCAACGACCTGTTCTGGCCGGAAGGTGAACGGCTGCAGCTGGACCTTCTTCTTTAGGATCTGTCCTATTCCCATAGAGGGGAACTTGTTGCGGTGCGTCGGGCTGTCGGGATCGCTGCTGCTGCTGTTGGAAGGAGGACTGAAAGCTGAGGTGGGGTTGAGCGGACTAAAGGCGGACTTCGGAGGGCTGAAAGCTGAGCTGCCAGGGGGGCTTCCTACAGTGCTGGGGGGGCTGCCACTGGTGTCAGATGAACCGCACCAATCTGATGAGTTGCTCTTCTTGGGCTGCGGATTGACAATGAGGACTGGAGGGCTGGGGATTGTGGCCTTTTTCAAGTAAGAGGAGTCGGGTTGGAAGGCAGAGACGTGGCGGGGTGGGGACAGAGTACCGTTGGTCAGCTTGTACCAGGGTGAAGTGGGGGTGTCTTCAATTTGCTCGGCCTTCGAGAGGGAGCCGAAGGAGTGCATGCCAATTGGTGATGGTGCTGGTGGAGCAGGAATGTTGTGTTCTGGGCTCGTATTGACCTGTGGGAGGGTGGCCAATCGCCTCCGTTGCTGAGGGGTGTTGGGAAAGAGAGGATGGATCTCTAGATATTCCATAGAAGAGGAAGCGACGGTGCCAGGCGGTGCCAGAGGTGAATTACGATGGCCACCAGTTATGGCACGCAATAGACCTGAGGAGGAAATGAGAAGCATTGTTACGTTTTGGAAATACTGTCTTTTGATGTATGTCAAAGAAACATTTGTAATAGAAGTGTTTGCTCAGCTCGCTGCAGATACAGCTGAATGAAAGGTTGAGAACTGCAGCTTCTCTGAATACTTTCGGCTGAGCGTCCTACGTGTCCCGATTCTATATGACATGTCAGTGAAGACATATCTCTGATGGGCATAGAGCGTAAAGGTACAGGCACATTCTGTCCTGATTTTAACCTTGTTAAGACCAGCTTGTCTTGACATGCTAGATCTTGAAAAGCCTATGAGCTTTCTCAATAGCACTTATAGTTAAATGAGGAGAGGGAAAGGAGCTTAGGCCTCAGCTTTGCCCCCAGGTCCTTGTCTGTCACTTGAAAGCTCTTCTTCAGGGAGTGTTATCTGACAGACTGCGACCACATTTCAGTCTTTGTTAAAAGTCCCAGACCTAGTTTGAAAGAACTGAATTTAATTAATGATACTGTGTTGATAGATTCAAATCAGTTTCATTCCCAAGGATATACTTACGTTTGTACTACACTTTCTCAGTCAAATGGTAAATTAAAAAAAAGTGTTTGTGTGTTTGCCCCACGATTGACTGGCAACTTGTCCAAGATGTTTCCTCCCAGATCGATGGATGGATGGATGGGTAGGTGGTTGGATGGATGGACAGACAAACAATGGATGGATGGATGGACAGACGGATGACTGGATAACTATATATGTGTGAAACAGGTTGTTGATGTAAAAGAACATGCATGCTCAGTCAACCTACCCTGGATGAATAGAGGTAAATAAAATAGATAAAATAAAATAAATAAAGCGATTTTTTTTTTTGTACTGAATGTACTGAATCTTATTTTCATCTCTTAAAAAATTCAAAGTTTTTTTAACTGCATCATACAAATTCTCACCTGTTCTGTGTTTCTTCTCCTTACTGGGCCCCTTGCTAACAGCCAGGTAGACAGGCGTCTGTTTGGGGGGTATGGTGAGCTTGTCGACATGCTTCCTCCACTGGGTCTGGAAGTATTCGTTTTTCTGCTTTTCTCCTTTCTTTTTCTCTTGGAACTGCATCTCCTAAACAGACACAGCAAACCACACGTCAAAACAGCCCTTGGCATTTAACGAACCAGTTTTGGATAACCACACTTTACCACCTCAAAATTCTTGCACCCTTGTAAACCTATCTAGGCACAGAAAATGGAATTCAGGTGTCATTAAGACGCACTTTAGAATTACAGATGAAACTCTGCTCCCCTTACCCTGTACTCTTTGGAGAGTCTCTTCATTTTCTTATTGAGGAGGAAGTAGATAGCCAAAGTGTGGCAAGCGCGGTTGGTGAGGACGGCGCTGAGCACCTCGCTGTGCTTGTAGCCCATTTTCTCCGTCATATGCAGCAACACCGTGTGGTTTATTTCCTCAATGTGGATCCTTAACACAGAGCAAGAAGGTTAATGCTTAGTGATGCTTTAAATTGAATTCAAAAGGGATTTTTTTCATACTGCTTTAAAATACAAACTCAGCGCATTTCAAATGTGTGTGAGTCTACCTGTTGAGGTACGGTGCCCCTGTATTCTTGTTGGCCAGCTGTAGCCAGGAGTCGGCCATCACCTGATGGATATTGGGACGCTTGTTGGGATCTGGCTCAAGAAGCTTCTTCAGGAGACAGATGGCAGCTGAGACAGAGGGAGGGAGAATAAATATTCATACGCCGCCACCGACAGTCCGCTCACTACATCGAGTGGAAAGTTTTTCCAATATTGAAACATGTTATTTTATTACATGTTTTACTTCAGAAATGTGACTTCTCCTTTGGTTGACAACTATGGGACTGAACAGTAGATATTGCCTCATTCCTCTCCCACCTAGCAAACCAGTCATGACCCTTTTCGATGAATAGTTGGAGCAAAGGTCTTGGCACAGTCCATATACCCACTAAACACATACCTGGCCCTCATCCAGCTCATCTGCTTTCATTCCATTATTACATAAGGCAGGAGATGACACATCTATGTAATTATCTTGATTAACAGGTACTTATGTAAGCCGGTTAAGCCATCCCTGACTTTGCATTTTAGAGAACAACGCGGCTATGACACGCTGAGGAGGTGCAATCACGGTATGAGTATTCCTTATCGCTCTTGTGATTTCTGTTTCTTTATTAGCTGTATTGTAATTTGAGACGGAACGGTACCTAAGGCTTGAATTTGGACTACTTCCAGAAAAGCAAATCACACATCTGTGTTGCCATGCTCATTTCCTTATGTTGCATAACAGAAAAATAAAATAAAATTGTAGTTCCACCTTTATATAATGACTTCAATTAAAGATGGATAAGAATTCTTTTTTTTTTTTTTTTTCTGAAATGAGTGGTGGACCTTCAAAATTTCTTCTTCACTCTGTGGTAAATACTTTTGTCGACAAATATTTTTGATGCACTGACATTCATTTTAGACTCCTGATTCACAGGAAAGGTTACGTAAGGCATGATCTTTTTTTGAAAACAAAACAACAATTATGGTTTGTTTAGCACACCTATTTGCTTGAACTCTGCCATTATGTTTCCTTTATACACTTTGACTACTTACATGTTTTATACACTCATTTTTTTCCCCCCTCCGGTAAAGTACATATAATTGTATTTCTGCCAAAGCGGCCAAGCTCATTCTGGATAAATACTTATCAACAAAGAATTCTATTCTTAGCAGTTTTTGCAAGCGTTTTAGACTTCTGTTTCTCATTTGATCTTTTTTAGTTTGGCATTTAAAAACATTTTAAAAACAGCTTTGACATTTTGAAACCAGACTGCCACAAACCTTTTTCATTGAGGGACAGTCTGCCAATTGGATAGACAGACAAAAACCTCAACAATGCCAATTAGACAGAGGGGGCTTTTTCACGAGTGACTTTAAGGGAGTCTGCTGTTCATTTGCACCCACAAAGGCAGCTACTGACAGCAATACAGAGCAACAGTTTAACTGTGAGTTTCAACCTGCCTTTTTTGTTTCTCTTGGCAGACTGGGATTTTTCATCGTATTTGTGACTGTCAACATTCTTTCGTTCTTTCACTTGCAGTCATAACCTGCAATAGTAATGTTTAAAGGCATATACATTCAGACTTCACACCTATATCAGTCCTACCCTGATTGTGATTACAGTGATATGCAAGTGTCTGATGTGGCATGGTCATGCGCTATCCGTAGGCCCTACGAGTTGATGGATTCAAAGTTTGCTCACTACAAAGGAACTCCTTGTTAGCTATGAAAAGGTATTATCTGCCAACAACAGGCTTGCATCTGCGTTCAGTATTTACCTGTAGAGAGTGAGGGAGGTAGAGGGTTCATCTCCTTGTCTACCATCTTCTGGTGCAGGGCTCGGAGACTGAAGGGCTCCACGGTGAACGGGAGAGTCCCAGTCAACATCGCATACATGTTCACGCCACTGGAAGACCAAAATATACACTTCAGGTCTAAGTGGAAGTGAGGTAAACAATTGTATTTAAATATGTAGATATTTGACCACTGATTCTAAAAAGGAGAGTACACTCACATGGACCAGACATCCACCTTCGGCCCGTACTTCTTCCTGGAGAGCAGCTCGGGGGCGGCATAAGCGGGGCTTCCACACTGGGTGCTGAATGGGTCTGAGTATCCCAAGATGCCGGCGCAGTTGCTGAGGCCAAAGTCTGAGGGGACGCAAGCGGGTGGGGATGAGTCTTGTTTCTGGGTTTATTACTGTCTTTTTCAGCTCGCCCATTAAACGAATCACCTCATCACAGCGTTACGCACACAAACAGAAGCAGATTAGCTCCATGGTGAGAGCTTGTGAGGGTTTTAACAGAAATTTTAATTGCTCTTAGCCCTTCACCACATGTGGGGCTCTGTGACACTACACTCCAACTGAGAAAACCTTTTTATTTCTACTGTAAAATAATTGGCATTATTATTAAGCGCTTACATAGCAGTTAATAATAATACGTTTCGTCTGATGAGGGAATTTTTGTGTCTGTGAATGAATTTATGGAGAGAGGTTTGATGTGAGTTGGATACTGAGAATGTAAGAACTTCTGAGTTACCTATAAGCTTTATGTTGTCCTGTTCATCCAACAGGAGGTTTTCTATCTTCAGATCCCTGTAAGACAGAGAGAAAAAGGAGATGTCAATGCCGGCACAGTGTTAGTGTTTACATTAGATAACTTATCTAAGCTGTCGTCATCATACAATGCACGAGCAGGAGTGGTCCCCCCCTCGCCCCCCGTAATCCCTGACACATACATAACCCTCCCAATGTGGGTCACACTTGCTGATTTTCAGGGTCTATTGTGTGCCTCCAGATCCTGTAGAAATCCTGTTACACAGTTATCTACATAGGCCATCTCACCATGATAGAAATGCAGTTCCCAGGCTCTGAGCGACAAAGAACTGGGAAGAGCTTTTTCTAAAATTTGTATCCGAAACTTGATTTAGAGACGCAGTTCATGTGTTGTTTTCCCTAATTCAAATCAAATATTTTATCATAAAATGCAGCGATCGTATCGGTTTCTTAAGAAATTCTTAGTAGCCTCTCACTGCAGTTATTGAGCAGACAGATCTAGTTATTTGTGGATTAACAGTAATGTGCACAATAAGGACTTAACCCACACTTTGAGAAAGAGGATCATGTCTGACTAAGAGATCTTAAAGTCAGCTTTAACCCATAAACAGCACAGCGCTCTATGGGCTATGGATGGCAAACTCAATATTTTCTGAGCATTC
Source organism: Xiphias gladius (assembly GCF_016859285.1). NCBI lineage: Eukaryota > Metazoa > Chordata > Actinopteri > Istiophoriformes > Xiphiidae > Xiphias > Xiphias gladius. The sequence continues at coordinate 7,289,231 of NC_053416.1, read as the reverse complement.
AAACTCTGCTTGTAACACTAGAGATAAATGTGTGTTTTTTTTTATCTCTCTGAGTTTGTCTGCCTTATTTTAATTTTTTTTTTTTTTTAAATTTACCTGTGCACCACACCCGCCCTGTGCAGGTGCTCAACAGCCAGCACCAACTGCCGGATGTATTTCTGAGTCTCCCTCTCATCCAGGCGTTTCTTGTCGTAGATGCGGTTCATGAGGTTCCCGCCGGGACACAGCTCCATCACCAGGTAGTAGCTGTTCTCCGTCTCCAGAATGTCCAGCAGCTGCGTGATGTTGGGGTGGCGGATCATCTGCTGGATGTGGCCCTCCCTCCGCAGGTTCTTGGTCACGTACGAGTCCTTCTTGGCCTTCCGCTTGTCAATCACCTTCACCGCAACCTGGAGGAATCGAGACAAGAGAGGAGAGAGGGAGAGGATGAGGTGAGGACGTTAGTTTAGACAAAGCACTGGTTTAACAGCTGAAGTGCAACTCTTAAACATTGCACTATATGATATTCTGAATAATACCCATGGAGAATAGAGCTCTAGCGCACTGCTGTGTCTTGACGGGAGATTTTTGGGGGATTGTAGTGTAACAGGTGATGAGGTACTCAGTCTCCATTGCAGGGTATAAAACTCGACACTGACCTCTCCCTCACAGCTGCTCTCAATGTGGGGCAACCCTTGAGGCTGCAGGAGGGGGAGGTGTCCATGTGTGTGTGTGTGTGTGTCGGAGTGGACTCTGATCCATCATAAAACTAGAGGGAAAAGCAAATGTTACCCAATCTTTTGAGAAGGCGCCGAGGCCAAATGGACAGTTAATATTCCCCCACTTGCCACAGAGTTTAGTCGCAGCTGAACTCACACGAGAAGCGGTGACAAATGTGGGACCGAAACTCAGGCAGGATAAATTAGGGTCCGCTCATTTTCTGAGAACAGATTTCCAAGCAGACACGTTAAGTCGTTTTTTCTTTAATTAGTCATCGCATCATCTTCTGTCTGTCTGTCCTTGTTGTCTCATTGGAGGAGAACCCTGCCGAATCTTCTCATAAAAGCCACAGAACATGTCCTTTACCTGAATGACAAACACTTTCCCTCCGTAGCTAATAACACTCGATGACATACCCATCTACTCTATTTCATCCTTTGCCCGTGTCTCCTTGTATCCCGTCTAGACTGAGTTCAAGAGCGTGGCTGCCATACACAGCAAATCATCTCAAGGAGAGCCCACAGACATGGAGAGGCATGACCAGTGAAACTAATCAGCATATCCATTAATGAAATGGTGAGGGCCAAAGTGGTTGTCTGCGAGTGTGTGTCGTCTCTTTCTTCTGTCCTTCAGAAGACTTTCGTCCTTTTATCTTTGATAATTGATTCACCCCTGAAAAACCTTTTTACAGCCTCTAATTAAACCTGTGTGTCGCGTGTGTGTGTGTGTGTGTGTGTGTGTGTGTGTGTGTGTGTGTGTGTGTGTGTGTGTGTGTGTGTGTTCACTGAGCCGTCATAATACAGTAATAGATGGCCCATGTTTACGCCAAGCAGTGTGGATAAGAGAAGGGGTGCGGGGGATATATGGGGGGATGGGGCACTGTATTTACAGTAGGCTGGTCTATATGAGGAAAAGGGTGGGGGGGGGCTATAGAGGGGGAGGGGGAGCCAGGGGGCCTTTGTGGGATTCAGTTGTTTATCAGGCGCCCCTCAGACAGAAAAGGGGGGGAGGTGCGGGGAGCATGTTGGGGAAAGTGGGTTACAGACATCAAAAACATGCGTATGACCTCCCCAGACCCCTGACCAGGACAACACCATCTCTCAACTCTCCTCACTTTCATACCCCATGATGCTAAAAAAGGATCTGGGAGGCTTCCCATACCTCCTTTCCCCCTGACTACCCTTTTGCTGGAATAACCCCCCCCAGACACACACACACACACACTCCCACCCATCGCCTGTAGAAACCTGTATTCCACTGAATGAGAGAGAGAGAGAGAGAGAGAGAAGAGAGGGCGAGCATGTGATGTGTTTGGTTTTGAGATTGCCAGTGTTTGCATCATCCTTAACAAAGAGAGTGAGGGAAGGAGGGATGAGGAGAGGAGCGCTTTCTTCACTCCTCACAGCAACGGGGTGGGCTGGGGTGGGGTGGGGTGGGGGGGGTGAGGATGAGCTAATCTTTAATATGCTAAACGTGAATTTCGTTGACACAAGTGCATATATTTTCTTGTACACACATACACAAAGACACGGTCCGACGTGTAAAAACACGTAGGAAAAAGGGAGCACTTGTTTTTCCAATATGCAAATTTCTTGGCTGCTCCGCAAAAAAAAAAAAAAAAAAAAGCCTGTAGAGACAAAGGCAACCAGTGGCCAACGCTTGCCCATATCAAAGCCCTGTGCCGGCGGAATCCTAATGAGGCCGGAGCTCGTTTATCAACGACACGATTTCATATGCGAGCAGCGGCTCTGCTCTCTCATAGGCCGGGCAATTTGCCTCCGTGTGCCTATCACAGGCGTGCGCGCCCACAGCGGTGAGATCACCACCAGCAGCAGCAGCAGCAGCAGCAGCGGGAGACAAAGCAGAGGTTTCAGAAAAGCCACGGAGCGCACATCTAGTCGTCCGTCACATGTCAAGGGGACGGGACAGGCAGCCCTCTCTATGTCTCTCTCTCCGTCTCTCACACACACCCACACACCCACAAAGTAAATATTGTCACCGGGGCTCGGCTAGAAAGCGGGGGCCCCCGAGAGTCGCTGAGTTCAACAGCTGGTGGTGCCTCATGAGCTCATGAGCTCATTAACAGAGGTTCCTGTTGCAACTTTCTCTGAGGAAGCTCAGAACTGATTAATCACTAAGACCTGGACTTACACGTTGTAAAAAAAAAATCAAAAAAAAATCGTAATGTATGGCTAAACTGTTAATATGAATAGGCTTGAATAGGAGTTGACATGCAGCAGAAAATGATGTATTGTCAGGCAGACATGAGCCATGTCAAGCCACGTCCTGCATGGCTCTCATTATTTTTAAATGTTAAAACCAAGGTTGTTGCATGCGGAACCAACTCAGCCAGTTTTCCTTGTTTTGTTTTCCCCACAAAAGTTTGTTTTGCATTCGAAAGTTACAACTATAACTGTATTCATTCTTACAATAACTATGCCAAGAGACAGAAAACACATTTCACGTTTTCACTTTGTGACCCCCCCCTCGCAAGTCCTCTTACCTTCTCCCCGGTCATCGCATGGAGACCTTCGCGAACTTTGGCGAACGATCCTTCTCCCAGCTTCCTCCCAATCAGATAGTTCCCGACGCGTTTGGTGTGGTAAAAGTTCTTGAGGATGTCCGCTGCGGGACTGCATAGGGAGGCCGGGAGGACGCCCTCATTCCCGGCACTGTTTGGGGTTTTACCCTCGTATAGCCCGTGGCTGTTGTCCACTACCATGTCGCTGTCCGCAACTGGCATCACAGCTCCCTTGTCAAGTGTTTTCTCCTTTTAACAAGGGAGGGGGAAAAAAAAAAAAAACACCTAGCTCGACTCTCGCCAGCCCTAAAGGCAGGTATTAAACGCCTGACGTCCGGTAAAGTGCGTAAACTCCGGGCTGTCTGCGTCTCGCCCCTAATAACAAATTAGGAGAACCGGATCTTGCGCCACCTGTTCATCCAAAGCGCCTGGCGAGCGCACTCAGCAGTTTCCCGGACTAGTGTGGACGCACCAGCTTAGAATGAAATGACACACACACACACACACGCACACACAAAATGCCAGACTCAATCATGGAAAGTTATCAACTGACGCAACCTGTCTTAACAGCCTACTTGTGGATTAAAAAACAAAAACAAAAACAAACTGTGGCTCAGTCGGAGGTAGCCTCGGCTAGACACTCGGGGTCCCTTCTCCGCGTATGAGCGCCTCCCGAATAGTCAGTGTGCAGGCAGCGTGTTTTTTCAGTTTGAAGTGACTTTCCCGGTCATCTGGGTGGGCGTTTCTTAGTGTGAGTGTGAACCCCCCCCCAAAAAACCCCCAACACATCCACAGCACCTCACACGGCGGCGGTGTTGGTAGGGGTAATTTTCCAATCCAATCAGCGCAGGCGGGCGGAGCGCATGTGGATACAAGCGGGGGCGACTCCGCCCGATGCCGCGGTCCGGCAGTTTTTCGCATGGTGAGCTCAGACTGTACATGGCTGTGAACAAAGAATACATTTGTAGCCCGAACAGAGGGACGGCAACACCCTCACTACACAAATTTAAACTTTTTTTTTTTGATTGTTTGTTTTATTCCTGTCACATAGCCTGATTGCTGAGTGTCTGCATCCTAATTTTTCGTCAGGTTCATTTAGGTACAACTGCGCGCAAATGATCCACATGTTCACACCGTGCGCACTGGGCAGCCCCACAGTTCCTTAATTGCACTGTCTCCGAGGGGGGGACCTTTCTAGTGGCCACGAATGATCCTAAGTAAACGTAGTCTGTAAATAAAATTTTAAAAAAGTCAGTTTCAGGTAAGACGCGCCATCCTCTAGCTATTGCCATTCCCCCCCCCCCCATTGTGTTATTGATTGTTACTGAACTTGGGGTTCTTCCAGAAAAACAGAAAGAAAAAAAAAGTTGTGCTCCAGCACACCAGGCGCAGACAAAGGAGCATTTTCCTCCCCGCCCGTGGAGGTGTTCACTGGCCTGATTAACACGGGTGTTCATCACTCTAAGGAGGACACCTGCAGGGGAGGGGGCAACACTTTCGAGGCACATTTTCTTCCTGTATTTTGGCTTCAGCTCGGGTTAATCTGACCCAATATAATCATATCGCGTGGGCTCCTATACAGTGAACCTGCCCAGGCTGAATAAAATAACAGAAACACCTGACCATACAATGAAATTCCAATAAAATAATAGCCCCTGTAAAAACCAAAGTGAAGCTTCGGTTATTTCTGAGTCAGTGCCCGAGGGGTGTCGCTTCAGCTCTGTGCTGTTGTTGCGAGGTCGTAGTTTCTCCGTGTGACTTATCGGCTTTAATTCCAGGTGCGCTCTGTTGTGTCCACGCTTTATATGGATTCCCTGGAGGGAGTGGGACGATTGGCTACATCCACACGCGCAGTTCGACTTGCCCGCTGGACCTCGCTTTCCAGGCACAGAAGCCGGACACCCAGACACGGAACCAAAAGTACAAGTATACCACCATCTGTCGGAATTATTTTATACTACAAGAACGCACAGTCAGTCAGAGTCTAGACATTAGTAGGCCTGCGGTCTTAAAGCAAGTGGTCCTCGGATTAGCCCCTTGGAGTCTAACAGTAGCCTGTAAAACAAAGATACTGGGAACCATCCGTAAAGGTCATCTGTTCAAGGAGGGGACAGAGCAGCCTTGTGAGGGAGTTATTTCACGATTTGGGGATAATGTTTCTCAATTCAAAGTTCTTTTAAAAAGTGCGTATCCCAGATGTTGCACGTGTCCATTTAATGCTTTAAATTTGAGTAGCGTCATACCACTATCAAAGTGATTATATCACTGATAATCCTTTGATTAATCGTTTGCGACTTGGAATACCATCGAGGTAGATGTTGTATCATCTTCATCCCAGAAATGAAGATGGGTAATGATGACAAGACCAATAGGAATGGGCACTTTTGATTGTGTAATTAAAAACAATCAAATATAATGCATGTCTTCACCTTCTTGCATGGTTTAATCTGGGGCCATGTCTTTCTCCGAGCATACTAATACTGGTTGGTATCCGGGAGCGTACGCGAAATGTAAGACTTGCGCGTAAAGGGATCTTCTGCGTGCGCACTGCACCCACATGGCACTCGAAAGACGCCGGGCCAGGTAGACAATGCACAGAGAAAGTGAGGAACGTGGATCAACAGGGGGGTTTAAATCTGGCCAAAATTAACAGTCCGTGGACCTCCTTGTCCTACACTCTGTCCAGATGACGGATGTATTGGTCCACATAATTTAGCCCAATGTCTTATCTGCATGCCACAAAGATCGGGCAGCAGTGTGGCAGAGGCACATCAGTCGTTCTCAAGTTCATGATTTTTCTTTATTCCTGTGTCATGCTTCAATTTTACGCATAACAACTTGTTATGCCTCTTGTGATTTGTTTTGTATTGTCTCTATTGTACTCCTTATGCATGCGTTTCGTGTTGTCTTTTGTTCTTTTTTTTTTTTAATATTTGGACATGTTATGTAATGCCTGGGGTTTCTATCCCGACGGCACCCCGCCACCCAGTGGACGAAACCTAGAACTACAGAATCGAATCCCATCATGCTTTGCCGTGCCCGCCGACCCGAGCGCTATCGATGCTAGGCTAACCGCGTTAGCTACCGGGAGCGGACATGTTGTACCGACCCTTCCTTGAATAAACATCGTTGTAAGCGGGGAATCGGGAGCTAAGGGGAAGGCTCGCAGCGTCGGGCAACCATGGATGCCGTCAACGCCTTTAACCAGGAGGTAGGCTGCTTTCAAGGGCTCGCCGAGACCCTGAACTCAAAGAGCCTGGTGGTGCTGGTCACGGTGCTGTGTTGCACCGGAGCTAGCCGAGCAGGACCGACCTGTGGGCCTGCTCGGCGAGCTATCTGAACATGACCATCTTATCTGGCTTAGGGCTAACCGCGCTAGCGTCCGTGTTGCACGCCTGCAGCGCAGGTAATGTTGTAAGTGAAACGAGTGACGGGATTTTATGCCAACGAAGAAGCTAACACAACATTGGCTCTTGTACTGAAAAAAAATGTTGGCTAGTGCGAATGTGGTTACTAATATTGGGGTTGGTAACAATGCTACTCAGCGCACACTATCCTGGTGTTATTGTCACACTGCAAGCTTAAAAAACAGATATTCACAACTGCCTCAATAATATGCACAGCCTCTGTTTGTCAAGTCAGTGTAAGACCTGAGGACTGGTGGTTAATACTGTTGTTAAGTCCACTAATTAAACAGGCCAAGTCATCTATTGGTGTTTTTTGGTTGCTCTCGTTTAAGATGATGGCCCTTTTAACTCTTGAACGTAACAGCTACTGTGGCTGGGCCTATATAGTTGATCAACCACAGGGACAGAGTGGCTAGAGCAAACCTGTAATCGTATCACAACCATCTGGCTAGCCCTGGTACTTGTTTATTGCACTAGCTCAGTTTAACCTCAGAGCTATGAGCAGTTTCTGGTGCTTCTTGAAAAGTGTCTTGCGGTTTCAGTTGAAGTTTCTGTTTGGCACAGAAAAAAAGAAAGTAGTTTTTTTTTTCCCTGCATGCAAATCACTGATAGTTATGATACACATGGAAGTACGTCAGCGTATACTTAAATATCAGTAACCCAGTTCAGGTTGCTTGCGTGTAACAAGGATTTATAGTATGTGGGATATGAAAGTGGCAAACAACTCACTGTAATACCAGAGCCTTCAGCCCCAGGCCTCCATCAGAGAATGATGAAAATTACAACAATAACACAAGGTAGGCAGTAAAAAAACAAAAAAACATAATCAGTCCACATAAACAATCACAATGTCACCTTTCAGATTGTCAGTTGTGGCAACCGCTGAAAGATTTACCCAACAGACAAAATGCATGTCATTAACAGTCGACTGTTACTATACTAAATGATGATAACCCTGTAAAGACTGGGATGTTCATTGCTTAGAGTTTATAAAATCAGGCTTAATTGTACCCATTATTGCCACTAAAACACTGAATTGTAAAGAGCTTGTCTTGTAAATGTGTCTTTTGATATGGGAAGACATGCAGGTTTGGGTCTCAGGACTCCCCCTCGTCCAACTTGTTTATTATCTACTCTTTCTCTAGTTATTCTCTCTGATGGACTCCAAGCCCCCGATCTCTCGGGCGAAGATGATCTCCATCACCAAATCTGCCATCAAAGCGATGAAAGTAAGACTGAGTTTGGCATTCCCTTGCTTTAAAAGTTACTTGCATATCTATTTGAGCTATATTGTCTGTATTTCTAAAATTATATCCCTTATTTTTAAAAATCTTATGTCCAGCTTGTAACATGCTGACTCGCTTCTCTCTTTCTCAGCTCTACAAACATGTGGTCCAGATTGTGGAAAAGTTTATCAAGAAGGTAAGACAAACTGGTCTAAGTTCAGTTATCACCCAGTTTTTCCTCACCAAAGTTGCATACAACCGGAATCTGTTTTCTCCCTTTGCTCTCTCCAGTGCAAGCCTGAGTACAAGGTAGCAGGCCTGTATGTGGTGGATTCCATTGTTAGGCAGTCCAGACACCAGTTTGGACCAGACAAGGACGTGTTTGGCCCAAGATTTACCAAAAACATTACTGGAACTTTTGAGAACCTCTGCCTTTGCCCTGTAGAAGATCGGGTAAGAACATAAGGACGTGGTTGAAATTTGAGTGACATGAAAGTTTGTTTTGAAAATTGTAGACTGTACTGCCGTAGTCACAAATACTCAAAATTTGATTTTGCCCCTTCTAATGTTAAATGTTCGCTCTTCCCGTTCCTGTTATTCCCTCTCTTTCACCTATTGCCTTGCCTCCTTATTTTCCTTTGTAGAGTAAGATTGTGCGGGTGTTGAACCTGTGGCAGAAGAATGGAGTGTTCAAGATTGAGGTCATCCAGCCCCTCTTGGACATGGCAGCTGGCTCTAGCAGCGCTGCTGCACCATATACAGGCACAGATGAGCCAGGTAATTTGTGTGATTGCATGCAGGAGGCAGTAGTGATTACTGTAAGGCCGTGATATTGTTTTTATATACAGACACAACTTTACGGATTCAATTTTGTATATGTTTTTGTTTATGTAATCTTAATCAGCACAAATTGATACTTGGTAATTGTGGTGAATGAAGTTGTGTTTGCAAGTGAAAATAATGTATTTTTTGCTTAGCGGAGAAATTTTTAATGTATATTGCATAAAACAATGTAGTATTGATATGCTGAAGTCTCAGTGAATAAAGCTGGCATTTGAATGCAGCTGTGTGCTGCTCACACACGTAAAAGCTTTCTCTCTTCCGTCAGGTTCTTCTCCACCTCCAGCCAAAGAGCCAGTTACCGCAGTAACAGCCAACTCATCTGCTGCTCAGCTGCAAAACTCTGATGCCTTTGCTGCTGTGGCACAGCTCTTCCAGTCCTCTCAGGGTCAGCAGGTGAGTTAGTACTAATGTAGACTGGCATTAGCTTTGACTTCAGTCTTGTTCCTTATATTTTTGGCATTTCTTGTACATCTCCTAGACCTCCACTAATAAATAACTTTTCTTTCACTCTCTGTCACTGGCATTTATAAGCTTCAACAGATGCTCCAGAACTTTCAGCAGCAGCCAGTGAAGCCAGACGCCAACACTCAGCCTCCTCTCCATACTGTCCAAACACAGGCCCAAAACATCACCACGGGGCTGGGCGTGGTCACCCCACAACCACTCCTGCCCACCCAACCCGCCCAGCAGAAAACAACCTTTGACAAGGTAGCAGTGTGTTTTTGTTTTTGCATATGAACAATTAAATGAATGAATTGCAGCATGGCACATTTTGTAGCAAAGTGCTTGGAGTATGTTGCAGCAGAGGTAAAAAAAAAAACTGAGGCCGTACAAGCTCCGCCATGTTAAAAAAAGTCATCATTTGTGTATTTTTTACACTCATTACTTGTGTCTCCCTCAGAAATTGCTGGACCGTTTTGACTATGATGATGAACCAGAAGTTGGAGAAGAAACAAGGAAGGATGACATCGCATCGCAGCCCTCCTTGTAAGCCCTTGGTTTATTACATGCACTACGACATATCTGTGATGCCAAGAAGTGGGAAGCTTTGATTGATTTTTTTTTTTTTTTTTTTTCAAATGAAATAAAAGCTGTGAAGCTGATGGTGTATTTTTATCATCACAGTATGCAGCAGCCTCCAGCCTTCCCACAGCACATGGAGCACTTTAAACCGCCAATGATTAACATGTCCCAAGACCTCTCACAACAGGTAATAAGAACAAAATTTTTAATTTATTGAAATTAATTTTTAATTAATTTATTTGATCTATGTTGTCCTTTTCCATTTTTACTTTAAACTTTAAAAGTGGTATAAAATGCTATTCCTGTAACTACAAACAGTGTTGCGTGTGTTACAACAATAGGGTTACATAAAACATATACTATATACAGTATAGTACATGCTCTTTATTTTTGGAGAGCAACACCTTTATAAAAAGAAAAAAAATTACAATGGGCACACCTCTTTCTGATAAATTGATTTTATATTTGGGAAACCCTATGGTATCTGCACAATATTTACCACACTTGTCTTACTCAGGTTCCCCTTCCACCTAATGGCCAGCTCCAGGCCTATGGTTTACCACCAGGACAAAGCTTCCCAGTTATGATGCCTCCTATGGGACATGCTCTGCCAGGGCAACCCCTCCTTGGTTCTACTGGGCATCCAAGCTTCCCAGGGGTATACCCTCCCCACAATGCAGCCCAGCAGCAACAGGTAGACTTAACATTGGTACAAAGGATATACGAAATAGTAGTACCCAACAAGCCATTTTCAGAGGAAAGTAAGTTGGTAAAGCACACTTTTATTTTCGTAATAAAATTAAATTGTGATGCCAGAAATCTGGATAACAGGTGGCTGAGATGAAAGATTAAGAATTGTTTTCTGTTCTGTGTAATTTAAGTATATTTTGTTGTAGTGAAAGACCCAGTGTTGTAGGTATAATAGGTTGCAACAAATCATAATCATGTCTTCTTCATACAATATCAGGATTTGTCGATGGATATGGACCGTTCATCAAATAGGGATGGCAGACATGGTCAAAGGTCACACTCAGGCTCCAGGTAAGCATCTGAAATGGGATATGACCTTCTAAACTAGGGTTCCGTATCCACACTGTAATTCGTTCTTTTTCATTTACTTTGCCTTATGCAGATAAGCTGCTCATGGTATGTTAATTTCTGATAAACACACCATGAGTTGCAATGCCTTTTTTTTTCTTCAGGTCGCCAAAGCGGAGGAGGTCACGGTCTAATTCCCGTACACGACGATCCAGGCACAGGCGATCCCGCTCGCGCTCCAGAGACCGGCGTCACCATTCCCCGCGCTCTCGCTCGCAGGAGCGCAGGGAGAGAGAGAAAGAGAGAGAGCGTCGGCAGAAAGGCCTCCCGCCACCCAAGAGCGAGACACTAAGCAGTGAGTCATAATCTGTTTACAGTCATATTTATTGAATTAGATAGACATGGACCTGAAATGCAGTATGTGTGTTGTTTTGTTTTTTTTATAATAGTATTTTCAGAAGATTATTGTCTTTAGATGACATCACAGGGTTTTTTCAAATAATTTTCCTCCCCTTGGTTGCAAGTAATGTATAATTTTTACATTTCTAAGTTCTTGTTCATATTACCTTTTTATTTCTCTGTTTCAGTTTGCAGTACAACTCTCTGGGTAGGCCAGTTGGACAAAAGAACACAGCAGCAAGATGTCGCCTGTTTACTGGAGGAGTTTGGGCAGATAGAATCCATCAATGTAAGTAAACTTGTGTAGATCACTTGCACTGAGCTAAATTTAAATTAAATTAAATTAAATTAGCATTTTCTCATCTAAATGAAGGATGAAAAATGCTTATTTATTGTGTCTTCCTCTCCTGTTAAGATGATCCCTCCACGTGGTTGTGCCTATATTGTCATGATACATAGGCAAGATGCCTTCAGGGCTCTACAGAAGCTCAGTAGGGGATCTTACAAAGTTAACCAGAAAGCCATCAAGGTGAGTGAGCTGCACAGGTTGTTGCTTAGTAATGCACTGCTGAACAAAAGGTCAGCAACTCAAAGGGAACACAAAGAAATCAAGAGTTGGGTTTTTTTAATTTCTTGCCAGATTGCTTGGGCTTTGAACAAGGGCATAAAGGCTGAGTTTAAACAGTACTGGGACGTGGAGCTGGGTGTCACCTACATACCTTGGTCTAAAATCAGAGAGGACCAGTTGGAGGAGCTAAAAGAAGGAGGAATACTGGATGTAGACACCTTATCACCAGGTAAATACTCTGACAGGCACGGACACATTAGGAAATCCTACAAACGAATTAAGGCATAAAATGCAACCACACAAACGTCACGTGGGAAGTCCAGTTAGTCACGCAGATCACAGTAAACAAGGTCTTCTTGCACAGAAAATACTTCATACCCAGTCTGACAAACTTAAAGCTGAATTCAGCAATTTATACCGTGCCTGTGTTTTATCATTTAGAAATTTGATTTTATTTAATTTACAAGTTGTATTATTGATGTTATTGTGTATCATAGTGTATTGACGAATTTGCTTTTTAACAAATCTGAATTGTGTCCGTCTTTTCCAGAGTGGAATGGAGTGAGGAAGACTCTAGACCACCCGGAGGAACTCACCCACAACGGCCGTTCGGAGCCACAGCAGCCCGAGGAGACACAGGTATTACCTGTAGCTGCTGCAGCTGCTCCTCCTGCACAGGTAAACAACAGCTACCAGCTGTTACCAGTATTTTAAACCCTTAGAATTAGAGATGTGTTGATCTATCACTGGTATAAAAGAAAATGTTGGTAAATATATATCAATCTGAAACTTCTTTTGATTAAGATTACACTATGTGCCTGCTGTTCTTTCAGGGATCTATTCAGATGTTTAATTGAATACAATCAGACACACATTTGAACACAATCAGAAGGATAGGTGTGGAGGTAACATTTAAAATAATAGAACAAGCCGATGTTACAGCTGGTCCATAGCTAAATTAAAACATATGAGAGAGCTTAGATGAAATAAGATGTTTTTATTGTACTTGCTGAAATTATGTACTCCTATGTGTCTCCAGAGTATCACTGGGAAGTATAACAAATAACTTTCTCATTTACCATCTACAGTAAATCCCTGTATATGTTCTCAGGTCCCTCCAATGCAGCAGCCAATGGTTGGTGTGGGTTCTCTCCAGCCTCCTGTCTTTCCTGGTCCCATAGGCATGCCTCCGCCTTCCTTCCCCCCCGGCGTCCCCCCTCCTCCTTTCATCAGACCTGGCTTCAACCCCATGCAGATGCCGCCAGGTAGCACCTCCTACGACCGCCATCGAAACCCCCTCCCACTGGCTTTCATTCAGTCTCTTTCTATCATACAGTGCCTGTACTCAAATTTATTTTGAACAGTATCGCACACAGAACTTCAGATCGAGTTCACCTGTAACTGTAGCTCAGTTAATTTAGTCCAAATTATACACTGATCATGATACAGTGTTGCCACTTACACTGTGTTCACATTAGGTTTTAACAAATTAACTGAGAGTTGAAAACATGAAGTGGTATGGACTGATGGGTAACTCGTTCATTGGGCAGTTACGGTGACTGTCATCTTGTCATCCGCTCTTATTGGACACGTGGAAATCAAGTTCTGACTGAAAGACATGCACCAATTTACTGCTCCTTACGTGTTAGGGTATTCATGTTCTCTGGTGTCAAAAAGAACACATTCAGAAATGATTGTCAAGATTAATGACGAAAAAGGTCAACAGGGCAAAATTGAGGCGCCTTGTACCCTAATATTAAGGGGATATTAAACGTGTAGTCGCTGTTTTTCGCTCACTTTTTAATAAGAAACTGCAAAAATACATGGACAAGAACAAAGGCACAACGCCCCAATGATTAGGTTGCTTCACTATTACTAGACGACAAACCGCACAAGTTCACCTTTTTGGAAATTTTTTAATCCACACTAGAATTCAACTGACAGACTTCACACCAGCCCGAATGAACTGAATCAAACAGGCAAATGCACCAGAGTTTGTTTGAACCGAACCAGACTGGTATGAAAGCACCCTAACTCGTCTCACCCCTCTTCTCCCAGGTTTCCCTCCCCCAGGTGCCATGCCTCTAGGTCCCCCGCCTCCTTCCAAAGGGGGAGTTGAGGACCCACCTCTTGACCCAGCAGGTCTGGGCAACAGACCCAAAAATGACGAGGTCCCAGAGGGTCCCAACATCTTCAACAACCAGATGGGACCTATGGGTCAGTCCGTCTTTCCCTCCTCACTTTTCCCCTTACAGAGTGATTTGTTGTCTCTTCTTCTGCCTGATCCATTGTAAAAAGATAGTCAAATTGAATATGCCGATTAAAACCAGGGGAATCTGTCTCATTACTTTAAAAAACTGTAAGGAATCTGTCATTAGAGGTTCTGTGTGAGATTTTATGCTTGTCAAATAGATGCAGTATAGTCATTACAGTAGTCACCCAGTGGGTTGATTGGTTCAAATTAAAGCTGTATTTTCTATTTGGTTCCCCATCAGGTAACAAAGTAGGTGTACCTCCAGGTGGACCACCAGGTCCTATATCAGGTATACCTCCAGGTGGACCCCCAGGTGCTCTTCCAGGTGGTCCTCCAGGAAACATCCAACCGCCCTCTGGTGGTCTGCTTGGCGCACGGCCTGGTATAATCCCTCTCCAGCGTCCTCCTGTTCCTCCACTACCACACATGCAGCGTTTCCCTCCACCCCACGTGACAAGACCCCCTCACCCCAACATGCCCCCTATGCCCCCACAGATGTTGCCCAGAGGACCACATCCTCAAATGATGCACCACGAGCCCCCTCCACCTAAAGGAGGCTTTGGGATGCCCCCTCCCCACAATATAAGGGCTCCTTTCCCTCCACATGGGCATGGCCCTCCTCCGCAAGGTCCTCCTCCTCCTTTTATCAGACCAGGGGGTCCTCGTGGCCTCGAAGCGCCAGAAGAAATGGATGGCAGACCATTCAGAGGAGACAGACCTGGATTCAGGGACCGAGAGCCAGAGAGGGACAGAGACTGGGATCGGGACAGAGATAGAGAGAGGGACCGAGGTTTTGGAGGTGGAAGGCGTCCATTTGGTGATGGGGGGAGGGGAGGAGGTGGTGATAGAATGGATGGGAGGGACAGGCTCGGAGGCTGGCAGGAAGATGGAGGCAATCACCGGGGAGGAGGATGGGAGAGAGACAGGGACAGAGATCGGGACCGAGACCGAGACCGTGATCGGGAAAGAGACAGACGGGACTGGAGGGAGAGGCGAAGCAGTCTGGATAGCGACAGGGAAAGAGGGAGGGGTGACGATGGAGAGAGGGAGCATGGGAGGGCGGAGGGAGGAGAAAGAGGAAGAGGAGAAGGAGGGAGTCGGGAAAGAGGGAGAGGAACTGAAGGAAAAGAAGGAGACAGGCCAAGGCGGTCAGAACGGCGCGAGAGGACCACGCGGTGGGACAGGGATGATCGTTTGGCCGAATTGGAAAACATGGACAGATTTCGGACCTCTAACAGCACAGAGCAACCCTGTGTGACTCCTGTGGTTACCGTGGAAACCAGTAAAGAACCAAGTGTGGAAGCTTCTCAACAAAAGGCCGAATCTGAACTTGTAGCTCCGGCCCCTGAGGTAACTACTGCTGCAGGAGAGCCAGTGTCCTCTGAGCCCTTACCTTCAGCTCAAAGTGAGCCCACAGAAACAACACAGGAAGCAGCATCGTAGACTGGCTCACTGTTTCTTCAGCCAGAGACTCCTGTGAACCACTGAAAGATAACAAAGGTGTTTTTCACTATAGTAGCCAGCCTCAACTCCTGGCAGATGATTCCTAATTAGTCACAGTTTGTCAGTTGGTAATTGACAGTTTCTGGGAAGTAACATATGTCTTGAAAACAAACATCTTCTACACATGTCGTGAAAAACAGGAAAATGGTTGTTTTTAGAATTTACGGCTCATGGTCAAATTTTGCTTTGCATCTATGTCTCAAAACATGGCTGTAGTAAAATACCGGCTGTCACCTTTAGTATTTCTCCTTCCCGTAAGTGGGGAAAAATGAATGGAATTCTTGCATGTTAACTTAGGTCTGTCCATCTGAGGTTAATGTGAGCGTAGCTTTTATGTCTTTATTCAAGTTGGTTTGCAGACAGAGGAAACAATTGATTTCTATGCCACAAGTTTATTTTTTCTCCATGGCCTCATCTGTGTGATAGCAGGCACCCCTCAACAAGGTAAATATATTAATTTTAAAATATTTTTTTTTTAAATTTGCCAATATGTTATGTCAAACACTGAATATCTGCTTAAGCAATTCTGTTATAATTGAAGCGCCATTTATTTTTCTTTTGTTGTTTTCATCTCATCTTCTTTTGCTTGTCAGCCAGTCAGGCACAGCTTTGAAAGGACTATGGCGATCTCAAAATCCAGTCAAGCTACTTGTACGTGTTTTGAATGGAGAAGGGCATGTGATTAGAAATGAAGAAGTACAAATTGGGGAAAATGTCCTTCTGGATGTTGGGGTAAATTACACTGAGAATTCTTCCAGACTTGGTCCAGTAACTGATAAATCTGTGACATGTGCACATTGACTGGCCAGTGCCCAATGTCCTTAAAAAAAAATCCAATCACAAAACATGGTTTTATTTAAGTTTTTAAAAGTAACTCACTAGTCTTCTTTTTTTTTTTTTAAACTGATAACAGGAATTACACCCAATTGTGATAAAGTAACACACTTGTTATTCTAATATTATCTAGAGAATCAAAGATGCTTCACATTCTTTGTACTCTACTGTACTTATCCTGATGTCATTCTACAGCAAAGTTGTCATGAAAATCTTTTCCTCATATTGTTTGGTTACAGAAATATTGGACAAACAAAAACAATTGTAGAGGCTGAAAACCAAGGAGTTTAACTTTAACAGTGGCGTAATAAAATATCCTTTGCTTTACGGACATTTTGACTGATGGGCCAAGAGGAATTTCAGATAAGACATTTCAACAAAACGTGCTCAAAAACTAAGGATGAAAGAAAAGTTACGTCCAGGTGTATCATCATGTATCTCCCTTGGAATATTTTGTGAGTAAAGAAATTTGATATTATATAAATGGGCTTTATTCTAGAAGTTGGAGTGATCTAGACATAGAGATGTTGTTATAAAATAAATTTTAGTATGTCCATTTCCAAAGAAATTGACTTGTACCCCGATGAGCAACATCTGTTCAAGAACTGCTGGATTTTCATCTTGGTTTCTGTTAAATGTTTAGTCAGTCTTTCAAAACTAACATCTACATCATAAAGGTTCAGTAAAATTCCAATGGAAATTCTAAGATCTGCATACTTAGTAAATTTTCTTCTCTGTCGTCTTAACTTTCACACTCCTGCCTAAAGGTGTATATTTTTATTTTTCAGTTAAAGAAATAAAGCAGAACCTTTTGTAGATCCAACAGAGGAAAATCCAACACAAGGTTATTTTAGAAGTAAAAGTTTATTTTAAAAGTGTTGTACTCCACAAAAAATTCAGGCTATTTGAGCATTTTGTATAAACACAAGTTAGTAGGCAGGTTCTGTAAGTTTTATGTTTATGGTGGTCTTTTGTTTTTCCTATGTGTATAGAAGGAAGGGGGCAATATCTTAGATCAGACGAACTGAATTGTATTTTGGAATGTTTATCTGTTCGCCTTACGTATGTCAGTCAAACTCAGATATAAATTAGTTTTGGCCACATGAAAATGCAAAATGAAACCCTGTAGTCTTTATGTTTGTCTTTGATAAACGCAGCTTTCAAACTTAAGTGTCTGTTTCACTGAAGACACACTGTATCTGATAATAAGTCGTTAACATCCGAAGCCCAGATTCTGCAAGCCCAACTCGTTTTGGAATAATTTAAACACAGGCACCGGGGGCAAAACTAGAGCGATGAAATGAAGAGTATTGCTTGGCACACACTGCTGTAAATATGCTTGTATCACTGACAATTCCAAGGTGTCATGGTTATTGTTGTTCATCATTGTCGTGATTCGTTTATCAGAGAGAGACAAGTTGACGTGGAAGGAATAACTGAGGCCCTTTGCTTTAATGTTTTTAACTCCTCATGGTTTGAAAGTTGACAGATATTTCTATGATTTGTTAAAAATACAAAAGACATGGACATAAAATCTTCAATATTTCAACCATAGGAAATTGTTTTTAATAAACTATTTTTTTACCAAATCGTTTCGTTGGCTCAGATTTATATTCTGTGCATATCCCACAATCAACAAAATGAGCTCGAACACATATGATGTAGTGGCTGTTTCAAATGCCACAGGCCTGATATTTACTGTGATTCTGAATTATTCAACTAATGCTTACAGCTTGATCCTTTACTCTCCATGGTGAAGAATAAAACAGGTAAGATTGTTTTTAATTGAGTCAAGGTCCCAACAACAAAAAGCCTGGACAGCCGCCTTTGCAGTCCTCATACTTCATTCTGACCCTCAATTGCTCATCTTCATATGAAAGACCATTCCTTAGGTCTTCACGTCAGTTTACTTAACTAGCTGTACTGAACAGCATATAGTTTAGACCGGTAGGCACATCTGAATGTTACTTTTTTTTCCCCTGCAAATCTAATGACAAAGGAATATATATGTATACATTTTTTTTTCCCCCCACTGCATAACTACCGGAAATACAGCCTACAAACAGGCAAAATGATGCAAATACTAGGCTATTGGTTGATAGTGTTATATATTAATATAGATAAAAACGGAAACTTATTTGGGTTTTTTTGGATTGTTTAGTAAATGTGAACGTGTTAATCTGCTTAATGGGCTCCTCTCCACCGTGAAAATCAGTGACCAATAAAATGTAGTCTCGTTGATCGTACGCGATTCTGATTGGCTGCCTGTGTTATGCGCCCGCCTATTAGGCACTTATGTATAGTTGGCTGTCTCTAGCAAGCGCACAAGACAGAAACTTGGACGTCTGAGAAACTACCGCAAAGATGGTGCTGAAAGCAGTCTGTGTGCTGAGGGGAGCTGGAGAGACCACCGGGACTGTTTATTTTGAGCAGGAGGTAAGGCGTGCTACCGTCCTCTCAGGGGAAGAAATAGCCAGCCAGCCAGCTAGCTAGTCATTCTGATATGAAAATACCCGGAGAGTTGACCTGCATCGAATGCTAAGCTAGCTAAATTCTCCATTCAAAAGCCCGTTGTCGTTAAGTTAGATCCAGTTTTATGAGAGCCTAAGCTAGCTAGCCACATGTTACATTTGAATGGGAAGTCATCGAACTTGGTCTAATTTGAGAGTTGTCCCCCCCCGTTCTAATTTGCATAGGTCACCTAGTACTGCACATTTTTAAAAAATGCAAATTAACGCTTGTCTGCACGTTGCGAAACAGCAATTAACGTTAGCGTTAAGTGCGCATTCGGCTACTGCTTGGCACTTTGAATTCGGACTGGGGCTGCTAGTGTAAACACGTCGTAATTAGCCAGTCAAAATCAGTGGCTAGTCGTGAAAGTCACAACCTTTGAACGTTTAGGCACTCGTTCAGGTTTTGTTAATGATCGACGTCGGGTGTGTTGAATAGCCTGTTGTATAAGTTAAGCGTTTGCAGTTTCAGTTCCTAGCGTTATCATTGCCAGTCTGATGTGGTTTGCTGAACCACACCAAAACGGTATCACCTCCGCAGCTGCTTTGCTGACTCTAAGTGCTGCAACTATTAATGTTAGCCTATAAAATAAAATAAAATAAAATAAATAAATAAACGCTGGGCCTCTAATCCCCTAATGACATTTTTGCTGAGTCACCGTGTCCGCCTCCTTTTTAGCCTTTTTGGCCTTGTTGAATAAGGGTAAAACCATGTGTCATTGAGGAGGGCGGGAGTAGGGGATTTCGCGGAGGGCTCCATGGAATACATCCAACAATGTATGGTTTATGAAAACAAAACAAAAAAAAAAACCCTGCATACTCAGCCCTCCATAAAGTCATTCTATAGTCTATTTTGGTGAAAAACTTAGTGATCGCAGGCATGGTGCTGCAGATCTGGACTGAATATTGTAAGACACCATCTACCACCCATAAAAGCAGACACACTGTTCATTATGCGACGATTGCAAAGCCAATGGAAAATGTCTAATGTAACAAAAGCCTTTTTTTGCTTATGGACATGTTTCTGCGTTTGTATTAGATAGTATGACTTTTTTTTTTTTTCTTGATAAATTGTGTAATCCCAATCTGCCAGGGTGATGCAGACGCTGTGAAGGTGACAGGAGAAATCAAAGGTCTTACCCCTGGTGAACATGGTTTCCATGTCCATGCTTTTGGAGACAACACAAATGGTGAGCATCTGACAATAAGTGTGTGTGTGTGTGTGTGTGTGTGTGTGTGAATTTATTAGGTTTGCAAATTGTTAATGCATTGCCTGGTTTTATCTTACTCACATTCATACTGAATCTGAAGCGTTCCCTGATAAAGATGTTTGTTTTTTGCTTTTTTTATTTTTATTTCGTAGGGTGCATCAGTGCAGGACCTCACTTCAATCCCCACAACAAGAATCATGCCGGTCCTAATGATAAAGAGAGGTGAATCCAGAGTAGTAGTGTAATGAGCCGTTTACATATGTCATATTCAGTCACACTCAGAAACAACTCAGCAAATTTTGCATAGTTTTGCACATTATCTGGGTGTACTCTGATATGTGCCTATTGGATAACAAATGTCAAATCAGATAATATGACCAAGAGGTGGAACTAGCATTGAGTTTTTTTTGTTCCCAGTCAAAATAAAACTTTTCAACTGTTGTTGAAACATTGAAGTTTGAAACTGATGACTGAATATCATACAGATGTGCCCATGCTCAAACACCAGAACATTGCCTGTGAAACAATGAAATGATATGCATCCATTTTTTAAAAATGGCTTAAATGTATTACTTGTACTTGTGAATAAGGTAAATTGTGTGTGTGTGTGTGTGTGTGTGTTTTTTTTTTTTTTTTCCTCCTTCTTAAAAGAAAGGTATACATTAGCATGAGGTGCAGAACAAGAGATTTGGTAGAAAACCAGCCAGAAAGCAAATTTTTGATTTGACCTTACACAGAAAATATTTATAGGATTGGAAATGATTAGGTTTTCAGTGGGATGTTAGGAACGAAAACACCCTCTTTTTTTTAAAAAAAGAAAAAAAAACCTGGTGTGTTCTTGACAAACTGTTAACATTTTTGAAGTCGTTTTCTGGTCTAATACTTTCTTCAGTGCCATCAATCAAAATGAATTTATATTAGTGTAAAAATATCAGCCTTAACTTCTGTAAGTAATTAATGATTAGAAGAGCAAGCCCTAAGTATATTGTAAGTTATCATTTTTAAGGTGAGTTTGATTACAATTTTTTTTATTTTTATTTTTTTAATTCAAATAGGCATGTTGGTGACCTGGGGAATGTGACTGCCGGAGCAGATAATGTTGCCAAGATAGACATCACGGACAAGATAATCTCCCTCACTGGCCCCTATTCCATCATTGGCCGAACAATGGTGGTAAGGAAAAGTCATTTTTGATTTCCCTTCCACAGAAGAGGAAAAAAAAAATTTGAGACTAGTGAGCCAGGTTTTAGCCTAAAGTTAGCCTTGAGACTGGCCCAGGTGTGGCTCATGTGGTGTACAGGAGGAACACAAAACCAGCAGGATATTATAGCTTACTGATGGGAACTGAGCTTCTAGGCTATAAACTGTTGACGAAAACCTTTTTTGACTGTGCTTTCTGTCCTGTGCTTCAGATCCACGAGAAGGCCGATGACCTGGGAAGAGGAGGCAATGAAGAGAGTCTAAAGACAGGCAATGCTGGTGGCCGTCTGGCCTGTGGAGTCATTGGCATCACCCAGTAAACAATCTGCCAAATCTTGGAGCACTGGAAATAGCTTTTTTTTCCCCTCAGCACTTAATAAGACCAACATAGCTACTTGATGTGACAGTTTGTCCTTTTCAATACTCTGTGGCTTTTTATTGACTAGTCAAAGGAGTAGATGAGCCATGCTTTACCCTGTCCCCTCATGACAATTGTATGTATGGATTTATATGTCTGACTAGTTTTGTTCCCAAAGACTTAGTTACGCACAAGTAATAAACAGATGTAAACAATATACAAAGTTGATCAATAAATTCAGTTCATTTGAAGGGTGTGACAATCCCGCCAATTTGCGACGCTCTGGCCTCGGTAGCGCTATTTTAGAGTTGTATAACCGTAAATGGTTATACTGTTTGAAAGATCAAAATCTCCTGATTTCTAACTGTAAGACTTGTGGCAACTACACAAAAAAGGTTTTTTACACCCCCTCCCCTCCAATCCCCCTTTTGAGCAACTCGGTTTCATTTAAATAACTTTTCAAGGCCCAGAGGTGTAATTATCCAGTATTTCACAAAGTAAAGATGAGAGGAAAAGTTCCAAAAATAAAAGCTTGTTTAGTAAAGCTTCTTAAAAAAAAAAAAAAAAAATTGCCCCATTAATCATCTCACAACTCCCGTTGTTTATCTTGTGACCCACTGGGAATGGGCTGATCGTAGCTCGGCTGGGAACCACTGATCTGTAGTGAACCGTATACACTGTACCTGATGGGAGGTTGGAGACAACAGGCTGACTGGACTCATCAAGACTGGATTACCAAGTGGGCAACTGCCCAGGGACCCACAACCCCTATATTTTCTCCATATCATTCAGATCTACAAATTTGAATCTCAAATGAACAAGTTTACTTTGTATAACTGAAACTGTCAGCTATGACAAGTCCTCCGTCCTCCATCTTGTGGCCCCAGTCTTGTAGTGGTAACCTGCATCAAAATCTGGTTTTAAGACCTTAACTTTTTGTAGGTTAAATACAGGATACATGTAATGTTCTCATTAGGCGGTAAGTGTTTTATCAAATTATTTTTTTTTTTAGTTCACAAAAAACTTAAAGTAAGGTGGTATTGTTCCATCATTGGACTACTGTCAGGCTGCAACCAACAATTATTTTCATTACAAATACATCTTGACAATTATTTTCTTTGATTTTTCAGTGTGTAAAATGCCAGATAATAGTCAAGTCTATCATTATTCCCTGAAGCCCCAGTAAAACATTTTATTTTATTATTTTTGTCCAACCAACAGTACAACTATCACCAAAAACTGGGAAAACCAGTTAATATTCAGATTTTTCAAAGGTGGTGCCAATTGATTTTTTTGTAATGGATCAGTTATCAAGATTGCTGCCAAACTAATTTTCTGTCAATTGCCTAATCAAGTTCTCAAGAGTATTGGTTGGTTTCTTGGTGCCTGGGGAAATAAGGAAACTGCAGTCTACAGTTAGGTCCATAAGTATTTGTCCAGTGATACAATTTTTGAAATTTTGCCTCTACGCTTTCACAGTGGATTTGAAACAAAAAAAATGCATTAACCATTTAGTAATTAAAGCCATTTTTATACATAGTCCCTCATTTTCAGAGGCTCAAAATTAATTGGACAAACCATCATAATTAATATAAGGATTATTATTAATATTTGGATGCAAATCCTTTGTAGTCAATGACTGCCAGAAGTCTGGAACCCATGAACGTCACCAAATACTGAGTTTCCTCCCTTGAGATGCTTTGCCAGGCCTTTACTGCAGCTGCCTTCAGTTGCTGCTTGTTTGTGGGTCTTTCTGCCCTCAGTTTTGTGTGTAGGAGGTGTAAAACATGTTCAGTTGGGTTGAGGTCAGGTGACTGACTTTGCCTTTGAAGAATATTCTATTTCTTTGCCTTGAGAAGCTCTTGGGTTGCTTTTGCAGTATGTTTCGGGGTCATTATTCATCTGCACTGTGAAGCACCGTCCTATCGTTTTTTTTATCAGCATTTGGCTGAATCCCAGCTGATAGTGTAGCCCTTTATACTTAAGAATTAATCCTCCTAATTCTATCGGTAGTCACATCATCACTAAACACCAGTGACCAAGTTCTATTGGCAGCAGTACACGCCCATGCCATAACACTGCCTCCACCATGTTTGACAGATGATGTGGTATGCTTTAGATCATGAGCCGTTCCTTTCCTTCTCCATACTCTTCTATTCCCATCATTCTGGTACAAGAATCTTGTTCCAGAACTGGGCGGGTTTTCTAAGATATTTTCTGGCAAAGCCTAATCTGGCCTTTCTGTTTTTGAGTGTTACCGATGATTTGCACCTTGTGGTAAACTCTCTGTATTTACATTCATGAAGGCGCCTCTTGATTGCAGACTCTGACAGTGATACACCTACCTCCCCGAGAGGGTTCTTGACCTGGCTGGATGTTGTGAAGGGTTTTTCTTCACCAAGGAAAGGATTCTGCGATCATCCATTTTATTTGTCCTCTGTGGTCTTCCATGCCATTTGTTGTTGCTGACCTCACCAGTGCATTCTTTCTTTTTAAGAATGTAATTGTTGATTTTGCCACTCCCCAAGATTCTGCCATCTGTATGATAGGTTTGTTTTGTTTTTTCAGCCTAACGATGGCCTCCTTCACTTGCATCGACACCTCTTTGGACCGCATATTGAGAGTTCCCATGTACAGCTACCAAATGCGAATTCAACACTTGGAATCAACTGCTTAATTTGTCGTGAAATATCAAGGGAACAGGCCACACGTGGCCACAATCTAGCTGGAGGCTAGGATCCCCCAAAACAGGAGGAATAACTTCAGGTATGTCATGAACTGGCTCACATACATGTTATTCCTTCATAGCTGATGATTGGATTTAGGCGCTGCATTTGTATGTGGTATACCAAAACTCAGTTACTAAGATCTTAGTGCATCAAATTTGATTTTTAACATCCGAGCAACAGGAAAAAGTGGATAAAGTAGTTGTAGTTAAGCAGTTCAGCACAGATATATACAGGGTAGCTATCTAAAGCTATCTCACCAGCTAGCTGTGATTAACTGTATTGCAGTCCCTTCAGTTTTATTTAATTTTTTTTACACATTATGGCACAATTCTTATATGGTAAGGTAAAAGGTCAAAAAGTCATTCTGGTCTTAATAAAATATGTACTAAGTGTGTTTTGGCTTTGAAGGGCAGTATGCCTTGGTAGTTTCTTTATCTATTTCTATACTAGTAATGATTAAAATACCACTGTGTGGCACCTTTGAATAATGGGAACGAATTATTTCTAGTGTCAAGTAATAAAATTTCTTTTCCAGTGGGTAGTAAGTTATAAGTATTGGTTATTTTTCAAGTAACTTTACCGACACTGGAATTGTGCAGAAGTAAAATACGTAGCCTTTTTGCATAAAGAAGTAGGAGTTCCCAAATACAGGAGTGAAGGTAACATAACCGAGGTGTGATATAATATATAAATAATTTAAGACTTACTGTTTGTACTAAACAATTAAGCACTTCAATTCTAAATGTTTGAATTACACTAGTTTAATGTATCAAACTACAACAGACCCCTGACACTGTTATCAAATATGGCAGATATCTGGGATCATGTGTGATCAGTCTCGGTCACTGAGTCATGATGGATCGCAGTACACCTGAGAGACATGCTTGGCTACAGGTAAGTAAAATAAATGATTAGGATATGTCGAAAGAGACACAATCTTCTAATGAGTTCTCAGAGTCCATCGAATCTGGTTCAGTACCCTGGGTAGTACGCCCTTTTGGCCTGATGTTGACATTAAAGATGTCACCAAAAAAACTACAATGAAAAGACAAACATCAATCAAAAACAAGTAAATTGAAGAAGTAATTTTTAAAATGTTACTGAGTCCACAAGCCCTAGATTCTCAGGCAGGGTGTTTCTGGGAGGCACTGACAGCAAAAACTTGTGATCCCTGGTCAGCTCCTTGCTGGATTGTGTATTAAGCTGTATCAACCTCTAGAGGGCATTGCACCTCTTCATAACTTAACTTGTAACAAGCATTGGTTTGATACATCAACGCAGAGGGATCAGATCACATTTTGTCCTCCTCATCAAAACTTAAAAATGCTTACATGAGAATTTGTATATTTTTACATTGTAGGAGTGTAGCTGTGCACAACCAGTGGCTGAAAATGTCCAGAAGTTAATGCTGTAAACGTTCATCACCATAGGAGAAAGAGGCGGCACCGCAAAGAATTGCTTCCCTTTAATTATTGATTGGTGTTGCACAAACATAAAAACATTAAATTTTATGAAGATCTCCGACAGGCGCCAGGAGCCCACACACTAAAATATAAATAACAGTTTTTGATGAGAAATTCTGGTTTGAAATTGGAATCATGGTCTTTGCTCTTCATCCGTGTTATTAAACGGAACAGCTGTGCTTTGCAGTGGCCAACTCCCATACACACACGGTAACACACATGGAGACACTCTCATACAATATACACATTCCTCCCTATAGAAAGCCAGTGCATGGCTGTAAAAGCTGCATGCTCCAAAAGCCTTTTCTTTTGCGTGGGGATGCCGGATGTTCAGGGACTCGGCGCTCCCTGCTACTCCCCTGGGGAAATGGGCGATTGGAGGCTCCTCAGTGGAGTTAATACCTCAGAGAGCAATCCAGAGGCAAGGTGCAAAATGTGTGTAGATAAAATTCACATATGGGATGTTTAGCTCTGAATAAGTGCAGTGGAATAATCATATATGTAGCAAGACGTGGAGCTCTATTAACATATGGGATATGTCTCTTGCTCTGCTTTCTACTGAACAGCTGATAATGTACTGCTCATAAATTTCAGCTTCGAAAGAAGTCAGGCAGCAGAATTGTTTGCAGCGTTAAGTAAAAAATGTGGAATCTTAAGCTCTTGTTATTTACCAGTAAAATTAACATCTGCAGTTGCTTTTCAGTAAAATCCACCAGTGGTTTTAGTTTTCATCAGGGTCATTAGTGGTACAAATGGTAGTTAGAGTATTGTTTTGACTCCATTTTTATAGAGAAAATCTAGCCTTTTACAATAGAGCAATTCTGCTTTCTTCTTTTGAGGTAGCGGGATGTATTAGCCTTTATGCGTGGAACTCAGTGTATGCATATGTTTTCCACTATGTTTGGGGTGGCTGCAGTGATGCTGTTTCAGGCCAAGAACTGAGAGGCAGCCCAAAACTGCACACACAAGTTGAAATAGCTGTATTAGTGTAGACAGAGGCAGCCAACAGAGCGGAAAGACAGACTGACTGTAAAAGCTGGTATAAATAGCCTGGGAGTGGAGGTGATGAATAATAGAGGCTACCAATGCTGCTGACAGTGAGGGAGTGAGGCCGTGACAGCAGGAGAGACCATCAAAGCTTAGTATCAAAGCTAAGAATATAATATAATAGAATAAAATGATATAGACAGTGAGAAATTTCTAGCCGGCTGGTGACAAAAGATCATGTTGAAGGCCATATATCCGTATAATATTGGCCTTTTATTAATTATTAACTTATCCCTATTTTCTATCTCGGATATGATGTATATGATGGACTTTGTTGGATTAGATTTTTAATTGAAACTCGGTCCGTAGTCACATTTGAAAACTGTTACACAAAGTGTAAGTTTTAAGTCTGTTGTTATCGCCTCATATCCAAATGATGTTTCATAGGAACTTCCAACAGAATGCTTTTCAAATGTTGACCAAAACACACCCACAAAAAATGTCAGCGTCAGCCTTCACCTTGACAGCACAGGCCATCGAATTCTGTCAAACCCCCTAGAACGAGCCAACAAAAACACAGGCGAGCTATACTTATGTCAGGCTCGGAGCATAACTGTCACCAACAACAGGCTTTCAGGTGAAAGGCAATGCTTAAGGCGTGTTTCTCCTTTCATAGCCCTTGCTTCAGGGTTTTACACGAGGTAGCAGTTGTGCGCATTCCTGCCAAAATATTGGTGAACCAGTTCTGTGCTTTTTTTTATTGGCTTACCTAGCTGCAGGTAGTGCATTTGTGTGCATGATAATAAAAAAAATAAAAAAAAGGGAAAAAATGTCTGGCTATTAACTGATAGCCAACACCCACATGTAAACTATCACACTGAGAGGCTCAGAGGTGGTAAGGCTGTGCCTGCGGTGTTAACTGAAAGAGGACTCAGACATGGAGGTTCTTCTTTTCAACCCAGTTACGTAAGTGGACAAAAGTGCACTTCCACTTTACCGGGTGCGTGCGCGTGTATTTGTCTGCTTCTTTGCACCTCTGCGTGTCGGTGTGACTTTGTCTATGAGCAGTCACGGCGTTGCTTTTTTTTTTTTTCTATAAGCATCCAGCTTTGCGCTCTGAAGCACTGCTGACAAGAACCAGTGTGGTCACATTTCTTGAGGTGGCTTCCTTCTCCCTCAGGGCTGCAGCCATAGATCTAAGGCCCAGCACTCCAACTGAACACTTTGGACAGGCTTTTACTTGTTTAACAGCTGCGTGCTGTACATACTACATTCCCACCCATTTTCGGTCTAAATGTGTTATTCATCTGAGGTGAAATATTTTTTTTCCATTTTCCTGGGTATCAGTCATTGGGAAAATGAAGAGCTCATCTAGGTCAGTAGCTTCCCAACAGAGCAGTTGGCCTCATCCAGGAAGATTGTATTAGGTTGGTGTGATTTTAGGGTACAGCTGTTATTCTCTTGAGAGACAGCTTACAGTCTGGTAACTGCATGCACACATACACATGTTCTGAAACAAACACAGGAATCTACTCTGCACCCAAGGCCAGAATGCTCCTTTTGAAGTATTGGTACTCACTCCCCCGTGACTCTCCTCTATTCTCTGGGTTGAAAGTTCACCTTCCGGTACATCGTGTACCACTGACATTGTGTGGATATTTTAGAGACTAGGAGCCAGAGGTCAGGGGTGAGATGCCATAAATGGTGCCCGTCCCAAGAGACATTGTCAGTTGGTACACAGACTAATTACAAGGCCCCTGTGACCTAACCTCTGACCCCTGGGCTCTGTGTCATGTGATCATGAGAGTGGAGCCCCTAAACACAGCTAATTTCTATTTTCTGACGATAAGTTTCACTCAGATACGTTTATGCTGCTGACATCATTTTACACTCTATCTCTTTGTAGCCATAGAAGAACAAGAGAGTGGAAAGGAGAGATATTCAAGTGTGTGAATCTTATTATCTCATTGTATTATTTGTATGAAAATGGTTCAGTAGCCTTTCAGCTCAGCAGATCAGCCTAAGCAGGCTGTAAGATGGGGCTACACTGTGTGCAGGCTGCGTGGAGATGACTCCAGAAGGATTCAAAGGCCTATTTAACACATTACAACCCCCTCTCATCCATGGTCAAACAGCAGTCTTGGGGTCTGACCTTTGAACTAAGTGACCTGCTAAGTGACCTGCTAACCCACGACCATAACCCTCACTTTTGCTCAAGAGGGTCTTATTATTCTTTTTAGGAAGCATGGATGTAGGATTTTTAACATCTGTTGAGTAGATTGTTGCATAAAAGAAGGCAGGGAGACAGACATGATTGGATATTTGGCAACTGGGTATGTTGCCAGACGCTGACCTTGTGTGACATTCCAGAGATGCTTCTGTGTCTAACTCCCCGAATGGTCAATGGCAGGAATATCACATATGTTGACGACGAGCAAGTGACAGCAAAGTATCCCATGTGAAAAAAAAACTGCAGTATCTTGCATGTTTCAAAATGTACAATTTGTGTATTTTGTAAATGAGGAAACAGATTAAACACAACAGTTTACACAATATTATGCTTGTTATAATCTTTGCAAATAGTAGTGGACTACCACATACCTTCTACCTACAACCCATACAGTATGACATGAACAGAACTAGCGCTTGAAGCGATTAGCTGATCACCCAAAAAAAAAAAAATGGCCCTTACGATAACTGATAAGTCATTCGAATCATTTATCAATCCAAAATGCCAAATAGTTGCTGTTTTCACGTCCTTTAATGTGACGATTTTTTTTTTTTTTCTCTATTTAATATAATTATAAATGGTATGTTTTGGGGTTTTGGACAGTTAGTCAGACAAACAATTTTGTCATATTGGACTGTGGGAAATAGTGAAATGATCTAAATCACTAAATGATCAGTTGATTAATTGAAACATGACAAAGAGTCTACAGCCACGCTAGTGGGTCTGTGAGGCTAAACTTGAGCTAAATTCTAACTTCATAATGCTAACATGCTCACAATGACAATGCTCATATGCTGATGTTAAATCTAGATGCATGTAATGTATGTAAATATTATGTGGCAGTGGCTCAGGAAGGTAGAGCGAGTCGTCCACTAACCGGAAGGTTAGGTTGGTTCGATCCCTGGCTCCTACAGTCTGCATGTCGAAATGTCCTTGGGCAAGATACTGAACCCCAGAAAATTGCCCCCAATGTATCACCGGTGTATGAATGTGTGTGTGTGTGTATAGAAAATGCGCTGTATGAATGTGTGTGTGAATGGGTGAATATGTCATGTAGTGTAAAGCGCTTTGAGTGGCCAGTAAGACTAGCAAAGCTCTATATAATTGCAGTCTTTTTACCATTTATATTGTTTGCCATGACAAAGTCTTAGTGTAGCATATTGCATGCTAACAGTTGATAATTAGCACAAAACACAAACTGCAGCTGAGGCTGACGGGAATATCATTAGTTTTGTAAGTATTTATTCATAAACCAAAGTATTGGACAAATTAAACATTTTACGTAATGTTGGCACTGTATGAAAAGTAAGGGCATCAATAAAGTCACTGGGTTTCAACCTCGGGAACAATGGGAGTATTCCTAAAAAAAATTTATGCCAATTCATTTAGTAGAAATTAAGATGCAAGTGAACATTTACCTACCACTGGTGCTAGAGTAAAAGTCAGGGGATCACCAAAGTCAGTAGAATTCATCTTCTGGGGACAATGAATGCTCATAATCAAATCACATGGAAAGCCATAAAATGGTTGTTGAGATATTTCTCTCCTAGCCAAAGGGGTTTTGCTGACTGACCGACCTACCTAGAGCCATGACGCTATCAGGGCTAAAAATAATCCGCAGATTACAGGATAACGGAAATAATTGTTAGCTGCAGCCCTAAACAAACCATATAAATGCACAAACTACAATATCTAGTAAAATACACTTAAATATACTAAATATAAATAAATCAAAATATTATGCAT
Organism: Xiphias gladius; assembly: GCF_016859285.1. Taxonomy (NCBI): domain Eukaryota; kingdom Metazoa; phylum Chordata; class Actinopteri; order Istiophoriformes; family Xiphiidae; genus Xiphias; species Xiphias gladius. The sequence continues at coordinate 7,258,482 of NC_053416.1, read as the reverse complement.
GTATTGGTGTTCATCTATGTGTTTTAAATGCATTAATTGCACATTTTATAACATACATGATTCTTACAGATTGTTTACAGAAATGATGAGATCATAAATGACCTGTTCTGTTCCCCAGCGCTGTTCATGCAGATTTTTTCTCCCTGCAGAGAGACTCTGAATTCCGTTATGTAAATTCACTCCCTATTGAAATGTTATCAAAGCAAATATTTATCAGGGAGTTAGAGAAAGAGGAAGTAGTGAACAAGATATAGAGAGGAAACCTGTTTGCTAAACGTCAGCTAAAAACGCAGGGAGGACGGTGAATAGGAAAAAGGTGTGTCACAGAGATACCGTACATTCTGTTCAGGAGTCTGATCTTTCAACCAAACGGACAGATCAGTCTTTATTCACACTGAAGGTCCAGCAAGCGTGTTTGCACATATTTCTGTCTGCAACGTGACCTTCCTGTATAGGCACACCACGCAGATTTCTTGCTTTCGGATTATTTTCTTTCCTGAGAGTTTTTGGCATGCGCTCGTTTGCATGTGTGTATGTTTGTGAGTTTTCCATTTAAGGCTTTCATATGTGTGTGTGAGATATGCCGCTCAGGTGTGAAGTGTTCTGCGGTTCCCAGCAGTATGAAGACCACTACACACTCCTCTCTCATCGGGGAGGGAGGGAGAAATTACTGGGGGGAAGGGAGAAAAGAAGACAGACAGAAGGAGGGAATGAAAGAGGGAGAGAGGGTCACTGACGCTCCTGTTCATTTCCTGGAGAATAGAAACTCAACATTGTCCACGGCCAGACCAGAGAGAATGGTTTTACTTCCATCACAGACTGTCCTCTCTTACACTCTTAGTCCACTTTCTGATTTTTTTTTTTTTTCCCTTTTCTTCTGCTCTTCTTATTTTTTACTTTCTGTCCATTACAGATAATGGAGACAGTCTGGGCTCTGACCCCCACGTTCTCTGAGATGAAGGATGAAATTACTATGCTAATATGCGCATATTTAGCATTCTTTTGATTTACCCAGACCGAAATTATACACTTCACCCCACGTTTTGCTTAATTATTCATCTACTTCTGAAAAGATTTTGGAAAGTAAAATATGCTCTGAGACTGTGAACTGTGGCAAGACTAGGGCTGTATCTTCTGACTGTTTTCTAAATGAATCATTTGGTCTATGAAATCTCAGAAATAGTCAAAAAAAAAAAGTCTGTCACAAATCCCCCAAAATTACAGGTTGACAAAACAAAAAAATTTTGTTTTGTCTGAACAACAACAAAGACAATCCATAAATCTTCACATTTAAGAACCTGGGACCAGCAATTACTTTTTATCATTTTGGCTTGAAAAATTGCTTAAACGATTAATTTTCTGTTAATATACTAATTGGTTGATCAGCTAATTGTTTCGAAGGTAACCTAGTTTGGGTACAGCATATTAAGGGTTACTGTGTTTACCGTTTCGTCATATTAATTACCTGTGGTGCCTTCAGTCTTGTTAGTCCTGGGCGGCAATTAACCTGTTTTAATTAGAGTGGTGTTGCCAGAGGAGGTGAGACAACAACACCTAGGATTACAGAGAGAAGGTTAGAGTGAGACTGATTGTTTTGCCACCAACAGTTGGTTTCAGTTGGTTGTTGCTCGTAGTAACCCTTACTGGCACAGTTCAGTAACCGTTACAGTTTGCTGACATTGAGCCTTTTGTCAGATCTTTGACTAAAAATATACACCTTTTATCTACTCCCCAAATGTCCCTGTTGGAGCATTACACGTAGGTACCCTTTTTATTACAGCAGCGAAGCAGCCCCAAATCATGATGCCCCCTCCATTGTACTTCATTGTTGGGATGCTGTTTTCATTACGCCATAATGCAGTGCTGCGGGTTCTTCCCAAACAATTCACTGTTTGTTTCATTAAGTCCATAAAACATTTTCCCATTAGTGTTGTGGAGTATCAAGGTGCTCTTTGGCAAACTTCAGCTATGCAGTGATGTGTTTTTTTTCTTTTCTTTGGAGAGCAGTGGCTTATTCGGTGTTGTCCTTCCATGGACACCATGATTTGTGTATGGTACACTCATTAACAGAGATGTTAAGCAGCTCCAATAATTCTTTGAAGCCATTAGCTGTTACTCTGAGGTTCTTTTTTTTTTAACCTCACTGAGCATCTGCCTTGTGCCTTTGGAATCATCTTAGCTTCTAGGGAGAGTGGCCACAGTACTAAATGGTCTCCATTTATAGACAATTTAATCTAACATTGGACTGATAAATATCTAAACTCTGTGAGATTTCTACGTCTCCAGCTTGGAAATGCAAATTGGAGGTTGTAGTGAATGTTTTTTCCCACTTGGCTGTTTGTAGTTATGGTTTAAACGATAGGACATTACTCTTGTGGACTGTGTATTTTTACTAGATTAATTACTGTGCTGTATTTCCAATGGGAAAATAATGTTGATCTCTCGTTTACAATACTCTTCCTGGCATTAAGCACAATGTAGCTAATTTGATGGCTAGCTAGTCTATACTTTTGTATCTCCAGTTTCCTTGTTACTGCACAAATGTATTTTTACAATACGTTTGGCCTAATTCTTGTTTACGTAATCTCATCGTTTTCTGATTAGTAATCACTGTCATTGAATTTGTTGTTCAATGCTGTTTACACAGTTTCACAGTTGCTTCTACTAAAAACTTCAGTGTCAAGCCACTGTCTTTAACCTTCACCGGAAGTGTGTTTTGCTCGCTGCATAGCTTGACGAATTGAGAGAGGGAAAGATTCTCCAAAGTGAGGACATTTTTCCAAAGAAATAGTTTATCAGCAGGACATGCCGTGAAAACAAATTAGGAAATGTTCTTTACCGGGATCAATAGCTGTTTATTAACTGTGGCCATGAAGCCAGTTTTTTAGTTGTAGTTCAAATCTGAATGCTCAATCAATCATTCGAAAAAATCAAGAAGGGAAGAAGTCATCAGGAGGGCAGCTTGTCACTTATTCAGGAAACCTACCTGAATGTACTCATTTTTACAAACAGTTTGTGTTTAGTGGGATGGGGAACAGCTTTTTCCTCTGCTTCCCTTCAACTACCTAGACGTCATATCCATTCTATCCATTCAACCTGTGTGTTTGTGTGTGTGTAGAGATCCTCTCTATTTATGACAATGCATAATTGAGACATATGGCCAGTGTTCTCCGTGTACATCCGCTTACTGAAAATCGATTCACTAATGCACTGATTAAATATGAGATAAATAACAAACAGGACAATTAAAAAATTCTAATATTTCTTGTCTGTTTAGTTCTAGTGTCAAATAGCCAGATGAAGTGTGGGTTGTCCTGAGGCTTTTTGGGGTTCACTGAACTAAAGCCCTTCATTGGCTTGGCAGCATCTCTCAGCCCCACTAAATCCCATCCTTCTCTGCCTCCTGTTGTCTGCCGCTTTCTGGCCATTTGTGCCTCTAATTATTTGAGGTTGCCAGCTAACACAGCATAAACCTATCAAAGCAGTGATGTGTTAGCGGGGTCACACCAGTCCAAATCTGCCACAGACATGGGAGAACAGCAAAACACTCTGTCCTGTTTTTTCATAGCAGGGTACAACGGTCCTTGGTTTTGCTGATGTATACAGAAAGCTTTAGAGTTGGAGGGTGCAGTGGGGTGTCAGATGTCCTCGTCTGACTCCCCACTGCACAATATCCTCCACCTCTGCAGACTGAAGGATTTTTGTCATTTAGTGTATGCTTGTACAAATGTGGAGATTTTTCTACATTTCAGTGTTGTCTACAAATTTCTGTTTTGAACGTTAAAAAAAATGCAAACAGTGCAGTGTTTTACTGCACAAAATTATCAGCTCATGCATTTTCTGTTATTGTAGTTACTGCTTCTTAATATACAAATTTATTATTGCATGGACAACTAACAAAATGTGTGTGCCTCTGTGTTTACAATAAGTAAGCATGCACAAAAGTGCCTTTTGTTATAAATTATATTTTTTGGACTATATTTCTGAACAAATCTCTGTAATTACTTGCATATGTGTGTGTTTGGCTATATGTGTGTGTGTGTGTGTGTGTGTGTGTGTGTGTGTGTGTGTGTGTGTGTGTGTGTGTGTGTGTGTGTGTGTGTGTGTGTGTGTGTGTGTGTGTGTGTGTCATTCTCGGTTTGTATGTTTTGCTTGTAGGTAAATTCCCGATTGTCACAATGCCACATATCAGGTTAGTTCTCTGAGATACAAATGTTTTGTCTGCACCTACGCGTGGATGTTGTACTTGTTTGTGCCGCTATGTGCTTGTGTGCGAGTGCGTCTCGTCTCTGTCTCTGTGTATATCTCTCGGTGGGTGGTAACTGTTAAACTCCTCCATTTGGTGGGATTACTCCTCCAGTCAGTCCTGTGGGAGCAGCCATCAGCCCGTCATCTTTCAGAGGAACACTATACCTTCTGATGCTTTAATCCCTTCTTCCCTCTCCTCCCCTCCTTTTCCCACACTCAACCTCTTAACCTCATCTCCGATTTTCTCCTCCCTCCCTCCTTTTTTGCTGGTGCTGTCAACTTTCAGCTGAAGTGGCTGAAACTCAGTAGACGCAGCAGTGGCTGGCTGTGTTTTAAAGCTGTGATATTACAGCTCCGCCTGGTGAGTTCAATACCAAGATGTTGCTGTTATTTATTTTCATTTATTCTTATAACTGTCAGCTTTGTGCTTTTTTTTTTCACTATTCCATCCTATAGTTTGGCTAGAAATCAGTACACATTTAAGTTGACCTAAGATTCAGTTAAAATACCGCAACACAACACCCCATTATTGAACATAATAATTAGCCATGGCTTTATGGATGGCAGTGTCAGTGGGTCAACCACTTTAGTCCAGACTGAAATTGCAACAGCTATTGGGTGGATTGCAATAAACAGAGGATGAATCCCACTGAGTTTGGAGATACTCTCACCTTTCCCGTGGTGCCACCATGAGGTTCACATTTGTGATTTTGAGTGAAACGTCTCAACATCTTAAATGTAAATTTTGTTCCCGGGAGGCAAATCCCTATTCAGCTAGTCAAATTCGTCACTGAAATAGTGGAATATTTGTGGCTCTGCATCCCCAGAAAACCTCGTTTGCATTATTACTTCAGAGCAAAGACATGGTTTCTTTGTTTTTTTACTTCGTTCACATGTAACGGTGTGTTTGTTTGCCTGTCGATGTTACATGTGATATCAGAGCTTTAGGCCAACAGTGTTTCTAGGATTCCATGACAGAATCCATTTTCATCCTTGCCCAAGAATCTCAGAGGAGCAGTGATATCTTTTGATGTTTTGTGATGAGGGTTTGAGCCTATGTGTCCGATGTGTCTGGAGCGTGCTTTATTAACAAAAGAGCAGAATGGTGTGCGTGCGTGCGTGCGTGTGTGTGTGTGTGTATCACCAGAGAGGCTGGGTTACTTGGGTGTGTTAGCAATGAAATGGGCTGTGCAGTTTGCGCTCATGAGTTTGTGACAAGGTCAGGAGGCTGTGTGGTGTGTGTGCGCAGCCGTCTCAGCAGTGCAACAGCCTCACAGTATCTGTCTCTCAGTCTTCCTCCCTCAGATGACTCACTCACATCCTACGCTGTCCCCCACTCACACACACACACACACACATTTTATTCCTTTGCTGCCGTTCTTTGTTTTTTTCTTTTCTTTTTTGGTGAGAACACGAGAGTGAGAGAGATGAAGAGAAAGAGAGATGGAAATGGTAATTCAGCATGAAAACAAAAGAGACATATACACTGTTCCCACCCCTCCCATGTGCTTTTATCCCAGATAATCATCTTTTAATGCAGCACCCTAATTAATGTGGCTCCCTGTTTACATTACTGGAGATTATGATTGATGAGTATGATACAGTACATTTACAACACTGATTTGGAGGTTTCCAGCACCTACACTATTGAGGACAGAAAAGTCTTTATATCTGATACTTTGTGTTGGTGATTGTGTGTGATTTTTCTGTGATGCTGTTCATTGCTGAACATGCTGCATGCCAATTGAAGATTCTTTGTCAGCCCATATCCGCCATTCTCTAACTAAAATCGTGTGTGTGTGTGTGTGTGTGTGTGTGTGTGTGTACTCTCAGCAGGGCTGTAGGTCTTCCACTACAGCCCTTTCTGACTTGGTTTTGCCACTATTGCGTGCTGACAAAAGTTTATCCAGCTTGAACAATTTTAAAGACATATGTTGTCTTCACCTTTGATATACATAATTATTTTCTTCCCACAACAACAGACATTTTATGGGATCACCATGTGGATACAATAGACTCCTGTGTAGTAAATTCTCAAAATCCTTGGCTGGTTGGTTGTTTGATTTTATTTGTTGCCTTTGGAAAAACATGTGGATTGGGTTGTTGTTTTTTTTGCCTATTTTTATCTTAATCTCAACCCACATTGGATGCTATCATGTCTTAAACCCAGCTTATCCTGAAATCAAGTATTGCTGGGTGCGGCAATCTTGTTTTAATCTTGTTCTTGTTTTATTCGTCTTTCTGTTTATCTCAGCACAAGCTAGAACAAGATATATGCCGTACATGAGTGAGATATAGTATTAACTGTGTTGTGTCCCCAGGGCGAGGATTTCTGCAGAGCAAATTATTGCTGCTGTGTGTGAGGGAAAACTGCAACTTCATTGTGTTATCAAATAATTAGGCTGACCATTATTGCTAATATGTTTAAGCACTTCTGTTTTTCAGTGAGTGCCTTATTAGTATGGATTGAAGTAGCTGTGTGAGAATCAGTCCATCAGGTTTAGGATAAGTGTAGCTGACTGTAACACAGCCCATTAATTTACTAAGGGAATGAGGGATTTACATACTGATCTAACATTCACACCTATAAAGGACATTGACGCCACTGTGTTTGCTTTAAATTGATTACGTTACACTTTCTTGCCCAGGGTCAGACATTCCTACTGTGTCTGTCTGATTTCCCTTCTCTGTGGCAGTGCTTGATGTGCCGTGATCAGACAGCAGAGGTTAGAATCAGACAGAGGTATAATGTAAATAACCGACTAGGATTTTTTTTCTCCCAGGGAAACGTGCAAGGGGGCTGAAGGTCATGTCTCTCTGTACTGTTAGAGCATATTAACAAACCACGTGAGCGCAGCAGAATGGTTTAGGAGCAGTAACGTAACAGTGACTAAAATAAAAAGTCGCAATATTCAATGTTCCTGTTTTATAGCTGCACTGCAGGTAATGAGCTAACCTCTCCCACATTAATATTCATTAGACTTATAGCTCTGTGCTAATGTTGCACCGATGACCTTGGAGTCTTAAGGGACAAGAATCTACTGCTCCATTAGCAGGTGTTAACATCAACTTGACTGTATACTTACCAGAACCATTCATTTGCCTCATCTGAAAATATAACCGTGCCGTTTGGTGTGCATCACATCACATCCCCGTACCGTATGTCCCTATTGTGTCTTTTGGCATGACTACAAAATTGAAGTAAAATCTAACATTGGCTGAGACAAAGACATTTGTCAAGAAACTGAGAAAAAAATCAGAGACACGGCAAACTGAACGCCAAGCATGAGCACGACCACTCCAACCCTACCTGTATGTGCACGTGTGGTTGTGTGTCTTTCTGTGTGCATGTGAATGTGTAGGTGAGGCAGATGAGGCCATAGGGGAGGCTGGGCCCACGCATGATCAGTTACACTTGATGATTGAAATAATTGACTTGCAACCTCTCGTGTCAAACCCAAGCCGTCCGTCATGGCGTTACGCCTGATGCATGTCGTCGTTTCTTTGTGTTGATCATGAAGGGATGCAGTCAAACACCTGAGGCCTGCTTATTCTCCAGTTTGAGTGCCTGTCAAATCTGTTGTCACTATAAATGAGTGCAGTTGTGTCTTTCTTTATACCCGTCCAATTTATTTTTCTGCCTAGACTGTTCCTGTGTGTGTGTGTGTGTGTGTGTGTGTGTGTGTGTGTGTGTGTGTGTGTGTGTGTGTGTGTGTGTGTGTGTGTGTGTGTGTGTGTGTGTGTGTGTGTGTGTGTTTGTGTGCGTGTGTGCATGTGTGCATTCAACACATGCTTTTTCTGCGCATACCAACGTGCACGTGCACGTATAGCGGTATGCCATGCTAATGGAAAATGTAATAGCGCTAGACGGGGACTAGCTGATAGGACCCTAAGGAGTGGAACTAGCAACCGGTAGCTAATGTAGCTAAGAAAAATGTAGAAGGTAGGCCAGAAGGGATGTACTATTGTGGCCCAGCAGTACATGCATTATTCATCAGCTCCACTCGCATGGCTGGTGATAATGATTTTATCAAATATGGCAAGGTGGGTGTTGGCTGGGTGGGGGAAATGGGCACCCTGACTGTGTATACGGTATGTGCATATCTTTTTCTGTCCCCAATACAGTATGTTCATGAATTTAAATATGATATGTGTAGCAACAGAGATGGCAGGAGGCATGACATTGGAAACCAATCTGTGTCTCTTCCCTTCGGTCCTTAACTGATATCTGCCACACAGACACAGTGCGGTAACATCTGATAAGGATTGAAAGGTGGAGTCTATTGTGCTGAAAGGCCAGCTCAGGTGTGCGGGAAGACAGGCGAACAAAACCGGCTACTCCTACAGTGCAGAAAACGCGACTGGTAAATGGGCTCTGATGCTCATTCACTCCTCGCTGTCCTAACTGCCGACTGCACAGCTGACAGCAAACAATGAGCGTGTTCACATTACAAAAGCAGCATGCCAAATGATGAGTGCAGACAGAGAAAAACAAGCAAACAAAAAGAAACCCCAGACATCCTGATGTTTCTCCAGGCCTCCTCTCTGCTTACATAACATCCTCCACCTGCTGATGTTATTATTACCTCTTCTGTATCCTGCTTGTGCCAACATGCCATCGCAGCCATTGCTCAGGGTTGTCTTTAAACTACAAACCAATTCCTCCCCACTCCTTTGATAATTGCATTACAGCCCAATAACGCTGTGTTTGGGTAGGAGTGTGGGAACTGGTTGTGTAAGTCCTTGTTCATCCTCCTGGATTGGTTATTTCCTGTTTGAGCCGGCTTCCAGCGGGACACGACCTTCTCCAGCTATATTGTTAGATAACACGCAAAGAAACAAACGTGGAGACAGAGAGGAAGGGGACAGACTGGGAAGAGAATGAGGTCTGATGAGTAGACAGGTGCTGGGAGACAGACAGACATAAGTGCACGTACATACAAACACGCTTTACACATAAGAACAGTAATATCACTGCCGTGATATCGTCTGAATTAGGTGCTGAAATGTCATCACGTGCCTGGAGGTAAAACGCTGTGAACGTTAGCGACTTTGTGTTTGTGGCTGTCTCCTTTCTCTCCCCTCTGGAGACCGTGTCAGGTCCTTTTGTTGGGTAGATCAGTTACCTTCACTGCCCTTTGTCCTGACATGTTTGCCTCTATAAATGTTAAATACTCCCAAACACCAGCTATTTCTGTAGCCTCACAGTACAGCAGACAGAGACAATGGGGATCATCAGCCTAATACGTAATCATCCCTGTTTTTCTCATTGATTCCCAAGTCCTCAAGCCAAACATTTTGGTAAATGATTTGTTGATCCTGACAAAACTGAGAAAGTTATCGCCAGAGACAAAATAATTTATTATTCAGGTGTATTTTACCTAATTATATTTCCAGATGTACACTAATGAAGCATTTTCATATTCTGAGATGGAAACAATGTAATACATTTGGAGATAGCTCACCACTGGACCTCCTCAACTGGCACATCAACAAGTCTTTTCTTGAAAAAAAATGCCTTAAGGAGCTTTCTTTATTTCTGGATCACAAAGGTCTCTGGTGTGCTGAAGCCATTTTTTCGGCTGAGTAAGTTACAGATGAGAATATCTCCACAAATTCTGTTTTTTCAAGGCTTTTATGAGATTACGTTTGCACAAGCTGTACAGTATTGTTTCAAAAAACGTCTACACCCCCTTGTGTGAAAGTTTACTGTGTATTGTTTCAAAAACGTCTACACCCCCTTGTGTGAACGTTTTACAGTTGAAAGACATGGAGTAAATTCTATATAATGCGTGTATGTGTTGTAATGTGCCGAATTCCCACCAACTGACAAAAGAATAGACATGGTGAGAGAAGGCCGAATTCCCAAAGGTTAAATCGTGGGTAGCAAAATGGACGGTTATCATGACTGCAACAGTTTAATTTCTGACAAACATCACACATAAATGTATTGTTTTATCACATTTCATCAGACTACTATGTAGGCCAACACGATTGTCCTAGTCTTGTGACAAAGACACTTTGAAATTATTATCCCAACTTTATACTGTTTGTGTTTACCTTTATCATATGCACTTAGGTTTGCTTATGATGATCACAAAGGCAGCTAACCATGCTAGCGACAATATGAAGCTGTGAATTTGAATTTTCCATATTTTTAGTACATTTTGGTAACAACATCATTGTTTAAAACGTACTGAGTGGACAACTATGCTGCAAGAGTTGTTAGAGTAGTTTTTGTGGATAACTTGAATTTTTTATTTTTTATTTTTTTGCCACAAAACTGGGTCACTGCTGGAATCCATGGTAAATGTTGTGAATCCAACCCGGCTGCATCTGCTCTCAGTGAAGGAGCAGGCTCCAAACTTCTCCGAGCCTCGTTTCAAGCCTACAGGTGGTGATATCTCGATATATACAAAATGTGGGGAGACGGCAGTAAAAAAAAAACCAAGAACTACCACTTGTGGGTGCATTCTTTTTATTCAAAGCATCTGTTACAAAAAGCCCGGTGGGTTGTAAAACAGTAAAGGAAGGATGCGTGGGAAACAGAGACAAGTGTGTGGCAGCATCACAACGTGAGCTAAAGCAGATCTCGTGAAAGATTGCGAAGGAGATGGATTCTTGTATTCCACTCCACTGTGAGACCTTAAGACGACATTTCCTACATACTTAGTTTCCACTGTGTTGCTTTGTGTCAATTCTGATCTTTTTGTAAAAAATACTAATATTTACTTTATCAATCTATATATTTCTATTGTACGTGAGAATGCTTGTGTATGTACATGTATACTTACATGTTTGTGCATGACTGTGCTTGTCCACTCTATCTGTGCGTCTTTGTTTTTGTGTCAAACTTTTGAGGCCAGAGAGCAAGCAATTAAAAAGTGGACTGGGACATCTGAAGGCTTAGAGGCACAGACCCAGCACACATGCTGGCAGTCAATTGGCAAGCCGGGGGAGGTGAAATTGGAGAGAGAGAGAGAGAGGGAGTGAGAGAAAGAGAGAGGGGGGACCGAGAAAGAAGGAGGAGGGCAGGGTGAGTGCATGTGGGAGAGAACGGGAGAACCAGAGAAAAGAGGGCGGGCTCAGTATGAGGCAGCACACACACACACACCCTCTCCTCAGCCTTCAGTCTGGTCGAGGCGTGCAAGAGGCAGCATGTGTGAGTAGGTCCTGTAATGTGTGTGCCTGTGCGTGCGTATAGAGTCGAATGCTGCGCTGGAACCGCAGGAGACGTCTCACTGATGCAAGGATTCCCCCGTTTGCTCTCGGAGAGGACACGTGCCGGCAGGGTTTTAGCCGCCACAGGGAATTAACTGTTACACATGCAGGTGTGGAGCACAAGTAAAGGTAAAGAGATACATTTCTTGTTTGGAGGATGTTTTGGGAGCTTGTGTGGGTAGCACAGACAGGGAAAGACAGAGTTGCTTGGGTGTTTAAGGCAACTGGCTGCATGTTGTATGTGTTTAAATGATTTTTGAACCAGTTATATGAATGTGTGTTTGAGTAAGAAATACAGGAGGGGATAAAGTTACATTAAGAAGTCCAAAATTGAGCATCTGATTTCTTCTAAGAGTATAAGCTTCTTGTTGTACATGGTCCGTATCTGTGTGTGTGTGTTTGAATGTCTGTATACCAACGTATTTGTAAAACGGCATACTCTCTTACACAATGTGTCTCTGTGTGTGAGTGTGACTTCTCTCCTTTGCTAGTACAGTATACTACTGTTTGGTGTTTGAGTCTCTCCTGCTCTCTCTCTCTCTCTCTCTTACGCACACAGACACGCACAGTCATATGAATCTATGTAAATACATGAAAACTGCACCAAAGAAGCCTTGCACACATTTTTGTTCAGATAGCCATCCGTCACTGCCATTGTGTGTGTTGAAGAAAGTTTATCAATCATTAATGCTCCCACTGGGACATTGCCTAGTTTCCTACTTGAGGTAATTCGGTGATAACAAAATACCTTAACAGCCCTCTGAAATGGCAGCACCTGACCTTTTCCCGCCATTGAACAAACTGTACAGCTCAAAGGGCAAACATAGCGATACATACTGTAGCAGTGTGTATGTTTGATTGTGAGCTTTTGCGTAAGAAGCACAGGAAAGATGAAATTACTGTAGGTAAAGTGAGATTACCCTCCAGATCAAAAACTCAAGTGGTACTTATAGTAATGAGTTTCTGAAAGCTTGTTAGAGAGCCGGAGCACTCCAAAGAATTGAAAAAAAAAAAAGAAAAAAGCGCAAGTCACTCATCAAAATGTCTTGTTATGCCATCAAAGGTGCACAATGCAAAATGAAGAAAGTGGGATCATACACTAACGGATTTGGATCTGATAAAGACATTAGCCTACTTAGTGCGTGTGTGTGTGTGTGAGCTGTGTTGTCTGGAAATATTAACAGAGGAGAGGAGAGGAGAGGAGAGAGAGCCGAGGAGCAGACAGAGACTGACTACACAGACAAAGAGGGAGACCTAAGAGCTAGCGAAAGTCTTGGCAGAGAGTGACAGTAGCCAACAAGACAGAATAAAAGAGAGGGAATACAGGACAAGATAAAGGTGATTAAAAAAAAAAAAAAAAAAAGAAACAAAGGAGGGGAGACTGCAACTGTGCACTTTTACCTCCTTCTGAATACTTAATACATATTTAGCATTAGTCACTTAAATGTGTGTGTGCGCATAACTGCATTAGTGGAGGTGTTAGGGCTCAGCTGTGCCGAGGGGTCATCTTCAGGCATCCAGACAGCCAAAGAATTACGAGGGGGTCAAAGGGCACAAAGTCTCTGCTCTCCTTTCTTCCTCTCTTTTTGGCCTCTTCTCTAGAGAAGTAAAAAAAAAAAAACCCATCTTCTTAGGAATCTGGTTTGCTCCATTGATGAAAGGGCAGTCCAAGTAACATGTCAAATAATTTGGTTTTGTGGGTCATTTTGATGATTTAGTCCCGCATTTGGTATCAGGACCCTGATATCAACAAGACAAGACGATATATTCACCGCTCATCATGGTATTCGCAGTGTGGGGTTGAACATTTCTGTGGCATGCTGAGTCCAGGTTTTTGACAAGCCGATGAAACCGCGAAAACAAAAAAGGTCCACATTTCAAAAAGTAAGAATAATTTTGGTTTAGTAAGAATTTAGTGCTAAACGATTTCTTTTATAATATGTACACAAAACCCTACAAAAGGTCTACAAATAAGAGAATATTAAATTTGAACACATTTGTGACATAATAATGCTTTAATTGTAAAGCAGCTTTAGCTTTAGCTTTAGATGATGATGCTCACTCTTTATCAGCCTTTAGTGTTTGTGTGTGTTTTGATTTTGAGAAGAATAAAAATTATAAACTAGTTGTCCCCCCCCCCCCCTCTTTTTCTCTCTTTCTTCTTTACTTTCATTTATGTTATCTTTTTTGCTACAATTCGTTGCTTCAGTTGCTGCCATGAGGAAGTTGAATACTGGCAGGGTGTTTTGAGGAAGTGATCCGTGAAAGGATTTATAGTGGCAGATAAAAACTGGTGTGTGTGTGTGTGTGTGTGTGTGCATGCGTGTGTGCGTGCGTGCGTGCGTGAGTCTGTGTGCGTGCGTGCGTGCGTGCGCACACTTTTTTTTCAAAATTGACAAAGACTTTGTGAAAGCCCGGGGCAAAGAAAAAGGGGGGAAAGCCATTATCTCATATACTGTTACATACTGCCTCATTCGGGTTTATGTGCAAGTGTGTGTTTAGGACAAATCTGAGTGTGTGTGCATCCACACAACCATGTGCTCCATCTGTGTACAGTAAGCTAATATAGTGTGCGAGCGTGAAGGGGGGGGTGGGGCTCTGTTGAGTGAGCCTTGTGGGTGTGTGTGTGTGTGTGTGTGTTTGTGTTTGTATTGTGTGCGAGAATGTGTACGTACTGACCCAGATTAATACACTGCTCTCATGATAAGTCAGCTCACCTATAGGGCAGATATAGGTGCGCATGTCCTCTTCTACACAAATCCAGCCTCCCCCAAACACCCACAGCCAAGCACTGCACTGCGTTCACTCACATTCATGCCCCTAACTGAAACCCCAACCGCCCTACGAGTACTGTAACTCCAACCCTGTACCTTAACCTTAATCAGAAACCAAGTCTTAAGCCTAAACTTTGACGCTTTACCTTGTAGGACAGGCAGATGATAGGTGAATCGTAATGTGAACAACCGTACTCGCACGCACTGTCACGCCGTGAACACACTAGCAGATATCCTGCAGCTTTAGCATAATCTGTACCATAAATCCAAATATCCAAGTCATACTTATCCTTTGATCAGTTCATGTAAAGCTCGTAGAGCGCCTCGTGCATCAAATAACACATTACAAAAATGGAAATAATCATCATCGTCACCATCACCATCATCATCATTAACAACATGGAACTCGAGCTCACGGCAAATACTCTCACGTCTTTATCCTCTGCGGTGAATAAGACTCTTCTGACCTTGTGGCAGATCAGACGAACGGCCTCTCTTTATGATTACAGATACGGCACATAAGATGCAGTTTGATGAGCATGTGGCCGGCATGATAAAGGGATGATGCAATTAACATGAAAGGGATGATCTCTCTCTTTCTCGCTCTCGTTCTCTCTCTCATCTTTGTCTCTCTCATTTTCTAACCGCTGCTTTGCTAACGCTTCATCCCTCCTCCTCAGTGGTCCACTTATTTTCTGCTGTTGAGCAAATATAGGGCTTATGCAGCCCCCAGTGCCCATCTCCCCACATGCAATCAAGCTGTTTAAATGTTTGCGTTTGACTGTGTGCCTGTGGGTTCTCTGTGTGTCTGTCTTCTGTCTTCTGTCTCTCTGTTTGTCTGTCTGTGTGTGTGATTGTGTGTGTGTGTGTGTGTGTGTGTGTGTGTGTGTGTGTGTGTGTGTGTGTGTGTGTGTGTGTGTGTGTTCCTGTCGCTCACTCTCCCAATTCTCTGCTGCTTTCATTTGCAGACCAGTACAAGACAGATATTTTTGAAATCTGTTTTGGGAAAACCGAGACAAAACTGACAGCTGAGGGCGGAGTGGAATGTTTTTTTGTTTTTTTTTCTCTTTTCTCTGCATGCAAAGTTGGGGGAATCCCCCTGCAGTGCAGATGATAGAATATGTCGATGGCTCCCAACCGGGGGTTTATAATTTTACTTCTGCGTGTCTCTATAAACTAATCACAGGAGGGAAAAAAAACAAACACTGCTACTGGGGACGATGGGTCACAAGAAGACATTAATCAAGTTTCCATCCAAATAAAGCACAAATTTTAACCAACTTTCCCGAAAACTGGCAAAAGAAAATGTGTGAATGTTAGGAGTTGGGCACACTGACGTAAACAGTTGATAGAGCTAATTTTCCAGTCAGGTGCCAGTAAACAATCGCGGTGTCTGTATTTCATGGTCTTGGCCTTTAGCAGGAGCTTTTTGAAAACACGAGAATCTATCTGTGCAATACGAGAGAGGCAGAGTGACTCAGTGTGAACATTATGTCACACCGGTGTGTTTGCTTATGTGCATCTGCTAGTAATGTCACTCGTCTGGTTGAGCAGGACCGCAGGAGCTGTTAGCCGGGGAGTGTGTAACATCAGGTGGAGAACATTTTGTTTTGTGCCAGACTCCTTAACATCAACCCCCTGATGGGAAGAAGATGCAAACGGAGTGGGAGAGGCAGAAGGGGATGCCTCTAATTGAGAAGGGGTCCAGACGGGGGAGGGGTGTCTCAGAGCTGACGTGAGCTGGCATGTGCCCTCATTCATTTCCTCCCTTTTGTCTCCTCTGTGTCTGCTGATGAATTGGGAGTTTCTCCCTTCCTTCCTTCCTTCGCTCCCTCCCTCTTTCTCTTTTACTCTCTTCCTCTTTGTCTCTCTCTTTCTGTCTCTTGCTCCATCATCCCTCCTGTCTTCCTCTCTTGGTGTGACAGCATTGCTCTCCCTGTCGTGTCCGCCCATTATCTCTGATCAGTGTTGCGTTCCAGCCCACACATCGGCCCGCGTGTGTGTGTGTGTGTGCGTGCGTGTGTGTGTGTGCTCATACATGCATCTACATCTTATTTGACATGGTTAGATCCTCAAACATTTCTAGGGTAGCCTCCATACAGAAGAATAGTGTAGGAAAAAGGAAGGAAGAGGTGAATATATAATTTTTTTTTACCGAATGATCAACAAACAACGGATGCGTGCAGTGCAAACAAGTTGATATTTGTTATTCCAAAGACGTAGAGTTTGAAGAGGTGACAGAAACTGAGTTGAGATTTGGAGTTATGGAAGTGTGGTTTGGTGGAAAAGGGAAACCTGTTTAGAGACAAGACGTTTTTTACCTGAACAGAAAGCCGGTGTACCAGACTTCTGAGCGAGACTGTGGAAATGCAACTGTGTGTGAAGTGCTGAGTAGG
This sequence comes from Xiphias gladius, assembly GCF_016859285.1. Taxonomy (NCBI): domain Eukaryota; kingdom Metazoa; phylum Chordata; class Actinopteri; order Istiophoriformes; family Xiphiidae; genus Xiphias; species Xiphias gladius. Next base: position 7,241,843 of record NC_053416.1, on the reverse strand, counting down.
GATTTAAAGGAGGAATTACTGAGGGAGTGCAAAGAGCCTTTTCAAAGATTGTATTTATGCTATGTTTGCACTGGGGAGATTGGACTACTTGGAAATCTTTTACACCCGCTGCCTTGCATGAGTCTTTCTGTGTTTTTAGGGGTTTTTTCAATCCAAGTGTACGTCCATGTGACTGTGTAATTAAAGCAGAGGAAAGGGGCCACTTAACCATTGTCTCCCCTCTCCTCTCCTCCTCTCCCTCACTCCGTCTTCCCTTTCAACCCCCACATTACATTAGTTACAGTTAGTTAGAGAGTTAGTTGCAGAGAGTGCTGACCTGGCCAGCGACTCAGTCCTCATCACATAGTCACACTTCACGTTCCTGCTTGTTGACCTGGAAGTGATGCACTGGGATCGTACAAGGCGGTCTCAGCAGCGTGTGTGTGCATGTGCAAATATGTATGTTAATATGTGTGTGTATGTGTCTTTGGGAGCAACAAAAGCAACGATGAAGGCCTACGGGCAGAGCTGCATGGGTTTTTTTTTTTTTTGTTCTTTGGATTGAGTTTCTTTAGGGATAAAAAAAAAACCCTGTGGCGAGTGCCTTGTAAGGTTTCTATTAGACTGTGTGTTGTTGTTATTGTCGTGTGGTACATTAGCTTTTAGGCACATGCGTGTGTGTGCATGTGTGTGTATGCGGTCAGATTGCCTTTGTCCACTCCCCGCAGGCCTGCACTCAGATGTCAGTGAGTCGTGTGGAGCTTATACAGGTCACTAATGCATTGAGTGGGGACGTGCTATTCACTGTAGCCACTCAGAGCCCAAACAATAACACCCAGCTCAAGTCCACGCAAGAGCTCAAGTCCCAGGAAATGGACCCATTGACCTAGATCCAACTCCAAGAGACACCACATTGCTGACATGGTTTTGACATCCTTCTGTTACTGATAGTGTTGTTTTTGTCACAAGACGTCGTTTAAGCATAGGCTGAAATCCTACAGGATGGTAATGTGAGAGAGACAGCCAGGGATTTAATGAAGATTTACCAGCTTTTATAACCTTCATAGTGACTAGAGTTTACCCACATTGGCATACATTTTAACAATGCCAAATTAAATAATCCCCACCCTGATAAGTAGCAGAAAAATACAAGTGTAAGGAGGACAATGCTTTGAAAAAAGGGGAAATTAAAGTTTCCTTTTTGGAAATGTAGATTTTAGTTGCCTCATTTTATACAACATTACAGGATGCAGCTTGTCCGTATGTGTTCTACTTTTTAGCTCTACAGCATTTTTTTTTGTTTCAATATGTTGGAGCTGAAAATTAGTACTTAGATATTACTATACTGTGTATGCTATGTGTTATTAAAGTCAGAGCACAGTAGAAGTATAACATAAAGATGTGTAACAATAATGAAACTAATAATAAAACTAATAATTATAATAATAGGGTGAATAATAGTACTAATAAAACGAAATAATAATATTGATATTATTTGAATAATAGTTTTTGCTTTTTTCTCATTTTGTTGACTAAATGATGAAACGGTTAATTAAAAAAAAGAAAAGACAGATTCATTAGTATTGAAAATTATCATTAGTTTCAGTCCTTTATCTCCACAGAGTTTTGTTTTAGTCTAGAACTAAGATGAATCCCTGTCTGGGAAACCTATTGTGTGCTAAGATTAGTGAAGCAGTTTGTTGTCCCTGAAATTTGCAGAACATTGACGCAACATTCTGGGCGTAGGTCCTCTCTCATTCTCTGAATCTGTCACACCTTACCGTGTGTAATGATGTTAGTCTATATGTGCGTCTGTGCGTGTGCGCACGGGTGGGCGCGTGCGTGTGCATGATGTACAAATGAGAGAAGAAGTGGGTAGCAGGAGGGGAGGGTGGTTCTTTTGTGGTTAACGGCAGACAAAAAGAAATATGTGAAAAGTACAGTATGTGATCCCAGCTGGGACATTCTGCTCCCATGCTCTTTGACTCAGACTGTAATTTTAGTGTAAAGGTAAAGCTGCAGACGTGCTACATTTGTCAATAGCTATTATGGGATATTTGTGTTTTTGTTTTTGGCCAGTAGAAAGCCTTTTAGCCTTCTTAATAAAGTGTAGTCTTATATTTTTAGGTGTAACTGTATCGACAGCGTATCAAAGCTTCGTGCACCCCAGGACTATACCATATTGCCTTGGTGGTCTGCATCCCCCCCGTTGGCCTGAGAGGCAGAGACCCAGCAGAGTGAGCTGCTGTTTGTCTGTCGCATTCCTGCTGAACATTTCTTGCCCCCATCCCTCACTGCAGTACATTGTCTCCTGTCTCCTCTTCAAGGGGGTACTTTGTGTGCAAGCACTGCTGTTGACTCAGGTGCAGGGATGCACTGAGATAACTTCCCCTTCCACGTCCCGCCACCCCCCTCCCCCCTCTCCCTCCAGTCCTCCCCTGTGCTGCCCGCTCCTCCGCCACGAACTTCTTTCTTAGCATTACCTGTTTCCTCACCTCTGTCGGGTTCATACTTTTAAGGTTTGTTTTTCCCCTGTGTCTCTCTACTCCTCCTCCCTTAATCTCTTATTTCCTTTCTCTTTATCTACCTCCCTCTCCCATGGTAATGTCTTCTTTCTTCCCTCCTTACCTGTCCTTGTGCGGTCGTGCTAAATCCTCTCTCTTGCTCCCTGGTAGTACTACAAAGGTTTTGCAGGGCTTCAGCAGTTTTCTTAATTAATAAAGCGATACGAGTTCTGCTTTGTTTTTTTATGAACTGTGATTGCATTACATTGCATTAAAATCAGAGTAAGCTAATACCTGCTTATTACATTGTTAAAGTATTTAAACCTTAATCATCTTATTCTGTGCGGGATCCATAAAAGGATATTTTGGAAAATAGTCCTTCCATTTTCCTCTTAAATTTCTATTTCCTATCACACATCTTTTCAATGGTAACTCAGCTCATGTAAACCTGGATTATTGGAGAAGACAGGTTACTATAAACCATATATAAACAACTTAATCAAACCATTACATGAATCTTGATAATCATAGTCATCGCATGATTTGTTTGAAAATATTCATTTTGTTCTTCTACAAAAATATAGAATGAATTAATACATTTCTTGAATACGAAGATAAACTGTTTTTATTAATGAGTGCATATGTAGTTTGGTGCAGTAGCAAACAACAGTTTCTCCTGCTAAATGTTTCTTTCTTTCTTATAGACAATCTGGTCATACCTGCACACATCAACTGAGCCCAACACCAACAATAACCCCTTCAATAGCTCCCTGCAGATAGCCTTACTCCTGTTCACATCTGCCCTACTTTGACACAACATCTATCTCTATCAGCCCCTCAGGACCTATCAGCACCACTCTAGCTCGTTGCCTCTCATGTCTCCTTCCACCTCAGCACACATCATTTGTCTGTCTACCTGTGGCCCAACACTCGATTCCACCCGCTCCCCACCTCTCTAACAACCTCTCATCCCTCTTTCAACACAATCATCTTTTTTTTTTTTCAGACCCTCTTCCCGCTCTCGTCCCATCCCCCTCCCATCTCAATCAGTCTACCTTTGCCTGAAACCCTCTTATCCCTTTTGCCCACCCATCCACCCTGTTATTTCGCTGTCTCTTCAGACTGCACAGAGCGGAATAGGAAGTATTACCCACCAATTTGGCTCCATTCACACCTGTCTTTTTTGTCAGAGGGTGTCTATACGTGTCAGCGTCTGAATTTGCGGGGTTGCCGGGGTTTACCGAATATGAATTCCCGGGGACAATATTTGATAGCAAAATTAAGCATGTTCAATTTTGGCACCTACCTGTCAACCAAGCTGTCGGGAATTTGTCTCAGTGCAACTGGGGTAAAACAGAGAAGCAGGACAACGTGCACGCATCACAACACAGTTGTAGCAAAGAATCCACTAACACAGACGGCACAGGATATGCCAAAGTGCAACGGTGATAAAACCTGACTAAGTAGTAAACAGACTATAGAAGAAACACAACAGATTGAGACAGAGTCAGAAAAGTTAATAATAGTAATAATAGTTAATAAGTTAGTAATAAGTTAGCTTCATTGTTGTAGTTCCTTGTTTTGCGATGATAAACTACCAAGGGAACCTCTGTGATATATTGATCCTTTCTTAAAAAAACAACTGATGGACATGGACGGGGGAAACCCTGTTGGCATTGGCTATGGATGACACTGACTGGGTGATACCTGCTGTATAATAAAATCCTGTAGTAGCGTGCCATTGGCCACGTGTCGTTTCAAGAAATTCAAATGTGCTGCCACATCCACGCAGTACTGCTCGTCTTTCTCCATCTTATTCCTTCACTCCCAGCCGCTCCTCCCCTGGCTGCATTTTACCCCGCAGGGTATCTACGGTTACCAGCTGAATCTGGAGCACAGTCATTGTCTCGTCCCACTCCTCCTGAATAATTAAACAACACTTTTTTTTATTTTTTTTTATTTTTTTACCGTCTCTCACATATTTGGAACCACAAATGACCACACGGACATTTAGTCGACTGGTTTTGATGACCTGTCTGTGCAATCACTATTTCATCAGGAAATAAATGTTGACTGAGGAATGGCAAAGGAGGGAGTTGATTTGTTAACATTTAACAAAAAGCAAATGGTAGTTTAACATTTGTCATTCAACAAGCTGCACTGTATGGTTATACTCTGTCTACAAGAGGATTTCAAGTGGCATAATCAACCACAACAGGAGTCCAGGAAGGACAAGAAACACCCTGATCTCCTCCTTCATCTGAGAACAAGTGGGAGAATGGAGTACTCTGATCAGACGGTGTAAAAGCCTCACATTAAAATATACATCTTGAAAGATCACAATGGGAAGTTAAAATCTATGGGCTCTCCTATCTTTGAACTCATGCAGGGATTCGATGGCTGCCGAAGTTGCACTCAGCAACTCAGAGTTGGAGTGTCAAAAGCTGCACGCACTCATTGGCTCTCATGGGCCTCTCACTCAATGGAGGACTTGTGGTAGAGGGATTTTTCTTCAAAATATGGTAATCCCTGACTGCACCATGCTGCAGAGACAGTCAGCTGAAATGTGAGTTAAGGAGCGTACAGCATAAGCTCCCAGAAAGACGAAGGAGTGTATTTAATGAGGTTAGTGACACTTGAGGAGTAAAGAGGAGTGAACTGGTTGACACTGAATTCCACTGCCCTTTATCTTCTTTCACTTGATCCTCGGATGCCATGCTGACCCCAAAATCTAAAATCTTTTAATGTCATTTTTTTCAGATGATATGCTACACTACATAACTATCTCTTTGCCCATGTTCTGAAGATATTATCTTTATTATCACATTATTTATCGTCTTGATTTTTTTTCACTCTGGCACATTTTTGCACCCTTTTGACAGGAAATCCTTGCTCCTATTATCACCACAAACCTAAATCCCGACTTTTTTTTCTACAGTTCTCTGTTAGGAAATGACAAATAGAGGGGACCGTCTTAAATTAATAACAATCCACCGTCTTTTCCTCCCTCTCCACTTTGTTCTGTCATTTTTATGCTTTGCCCTCCTCTGAAAGTGCTCTTCAAGAAGGAATTATAATTTGTCTCTCACCACTTAAAAGAAATGAGTGTTTGATTTAAGAAGCGGCCGAGACTCATGCTTGCAGCCACACTGTTGGGGTATGTGCATGTGTGTGCAGAGAGAGAGAGAGAGAGGGGAGGCGGCATGTTTTCTTGTCAGATCCCGAAAGGATGAATAAAAAGCTAATCTCCCGCTTCCAGGGAATTCTACCAGTGATGTCTGAGACAGTCCTGTCACAGAGGGACTGTGGGAGTGCAGCGGAGTGTGCGCTCGTATCTCTACAATAGGATGATTTCAGCGCACGTCTGACTCTTATCTCGGCATAGGACAGATACAGTATAGTTCCTCCTCAAATGTGAACGATGCAAACACACACCTAGTTGTGCAAATACAGACGCGCAATAACAGATAAGTCCCTGATCCTTATTTGTTTGGACCAGTGAGCCTTCCTGCACCTAGTCCTGATTTCCCTGTTATTCACAGTGTGTCTGTTATCTTATAAAGCAGGTTTGCTCAGCGTAAACAACAACAAGGAAGCCCCGGTGTACATGCATGCATGTTTTGCGGGTGTGTTTGTGTGTATTTCTGTAGACGTGTACATGGGGGGCATGGAGACGTTCTGATAAAACCTTCTCCAGGGTTCCCATGGTAGTCTATTGAGACTCGCTAGGAATTAAGTTTTCCCCATTCAGAAATTCCTTTGTTTACCCCCCAGAGAGAGCGTTAACCACAGAGACTTAACTCCTTGCCCAGAGGGAGGGGGGTATGGTATGCGGAAGGTGCGGGAAAAGGGCCTAAGGGAAGGGTGAGTCGAGCGACTGCGTCGTGCGTTTTGAGGCTCGATGGGGGGTGGTCGTGGTTTGCGAGTACAGAGGAGAGGGGTCAGAGGGGTCAGTCAAGCTGAGGGCTTCTCCGGTTACAGCGGCGTCTAGACTGGTCAATACTGTTGCTGCCTTCAGTGTCTCATTGGGGATGAGGCTATTTTCATTTGATCATTCATTGGGAAGTCAGGGCTGACAAATGAATGACACTGAGTGATAAAACGCCACATTAAGCACCGTTGTCTTAATAATTTCTCAGTTGTAACAATAAAAGCTTCCAGTAACCTGATGATTATTTAGTCCAGTCACCCAAAACATTTTAAGATCATAAGAGATTATACAAGCGTCTGTGCATCCCGCCATCCACAGTTGTTAGTTTGAAACAAGAAACCAGTGTGGGAGACTTCTGAGGATTTCAGATCCTCTGATGTGTGATACACAGTGACTTACACAGGCTACATGCTGACGAATGCCAGGAACTAGATAAAATCCTTGACTAGCAGTTGATAATAGCCAGATACCGTTTTAACAGCAAAACCTCAAGACTTAAACAACACACTTAATTTCACAACGAAACATACGGTTCACCAAATGAAAGAAAAGTGTCACCTCTTCCTACTGAAGCACTTGTTTGGATCTGGTTCAGATATTTTAGAGAAATGAATGTACAACAGATAATTTACTGCTCATAAAGACAACAGTTTTGAAATAAAGTTACGTGAATTCCAGTGGCCATCTTCACTACGATACTCTCCGCTAAATTCAAGACGACGAGTTTTACACTAGTTGTATAGAAGTACATTTATGATGGGTTGTTGTCTTTTGGGAAGGAAGGGCATTTAATAAAGGGGTTTAGTGATTTCGTAACCCGAGGTCATTGTCTGATTTCAACAGCCACTCCAGAATGTGGTGTAGACTGTGACAGGCTTAAAAAAAAAAAAGGATGAGACAGGTTTTTGTTTGGCTTCATTCACGGTACAGCGTTGTACAGTAGTGCGCGTCCACGTCATGTGTGGTTTCAGTATGGAGAGCTGAGCTGTGTGTCATATGAGGCGGAGCTGTGAGACAGGTGCAGAGATGAAAAGATCTGCTGGGGGAAGAAGGGTGTTCCTGCTCCATGGCTGTTCTGACAGGCCTTTGGTATTCTTCCAAAGAGTGTGAGAGCGTGTGTGTGTGTGTGTGAGTCGGAAAACCTGCTCACATTTCTCTAGGGATTGTGCAGGTGTGTGTGACTGGAGGCATGTCTGCCTTTATACTGTTGTGCTCTTTATGCTACTGTGTACGCCGCAGAAAACGACCTGCTTGCGTGCGGGTCTGTGTTCATGTGTTAGGTGACAGGCGTGAGAGCCTATAGGTGTTCGGCATCGCTCTACCACAACTTTTTGCGGCAATGTGGCAGTATGACTGTGAGATGCTCCGGCACAGAGATGTTTCTGACAGCGTAGTCAAGCGGCACTGCCAGTCCCAGTACGACGCTCAGCCCCGTCTCTGTCTCTCTCAGATTTTGAGTCGATTATACGCCAGAAGCCAGAGGAGCTTTCTACTGTGCCCTCGGGAAAAACGGAAGATCTGCTTTTTAAACATGTTCTTAATGATAAATTCAGTAAATAAAAATCAAATATAGAGTTAAAAATGAGGCAAAGTGAATAGATATTTTCTCTATTGTTTTGTTTTTCAGTAAGACATTTACGAAATTGTTCTTTGTCCCCTCTCAGTGTGTGTCTGTGTGTGCGCGCTTGTCTGTGAGCGGGCATGTCTGCATGGTAATGATGCTTTGGCTGCTGTTGCGCAGGCCATTGTGTTAATACATTCTCTCAATGTGTTAATATACTGCGAAAATGAGAGCGAGAGACTGAGAGAAAGAAGGCGAATAATTATGTTTCCCCTTTTGTCTCAGCTCCCTCAATTAAGCCTGAAGAGAGGCAGCCAGAGCACATGTCTACTTATCCACTTAAAGCTCAGCAACAATAGGACCTCCCAATTTCTCTCTATCTCTTCCGCTATCTCTCTTGTTCTCAGTCTCCATGTCTTCCTCCCCCTTTCTCGCTTTTCCATATCCAACTTCTATTCATAGCACAGCACCCCAATATGTTTATTTTATCCCTTCTCTTCTCTGTCTTTACCAGCCTCAGCGCCCTCCATCCTCATGTGTTTTTCGCCTTCAGCCTTGCCTCACCTCTCAGCTCTACTTGGGTTTTGCGGGAGCGCCCCCGCTTCATTACCCCCCTCCTTCTCTCTGTGCCTTGCTGCAGGGCACGGGGAAAGCTAGAACGAAGAGACTAAACATTTTAGACTGTACACTGCCAGAGGAAAGGTAGTGGTTTGATTTCCCCTGTGTTGTGTCAGGCAGGATTGTTTTGTTAGTTTGGCTTGTGTGTGTGTGCGTGCGTGCGTGCGTGCGTGCGTGCGTGCGCTTTTCACCTCCACTGCACTGAAACAGATAGAGATGAACTATATGACTTGCCAACAGAAATGTACAGTTGATGTGGCTGAGAGTTTTCAGTACTAAATAACCAGTAGTTGTTCTAAAAGTTTAATTATTAACTAAGTAAACTGGTGCCAGATTTAAAAGGAAAGCAGGACTGACTCCAAAATGAATATCCAGCACCTGTCAAGCATTATGAGTGGATGATAATATGTGTGTATTTGTTTGTTTTTCGTGGGGTGGGTGGTCAGCATGTGGGCTGGGATAATTCTCATCAGGCCGGATGGGATGGAGGATGGATGAGAAAATAAAGACCGGAGTGTTAGGAAGAGGAGGAGAAGTATCAGGGTCAAGTTTAGCTTACGTAACTGCTTCCCAACGCTGGGGCGGAATGTGCTGCGGTGGCTAAGTTTAAATACATGGACACACATGCTGGCACGGAGCAATGTCAGAGCTGACCGGCGAAACTGTGTACGGCTTCCATGCCGAGCTCTCATTTCTGCGTATTTCTGTGAACGGATTGACAGGGTTATCAAACTGTTATCAGCAATGAAAACGGGAACTGTCGTCAAAGTTCGGTGAAAGTAACATAATACTCGCACCGGCACTGTAGGCCTGAGGGAACAAATTGATGAGAAAGGATTAATTAAAATGACTCACCAGATGTCAAAGATCTAAAGACACCCTTGGCTGATGGACATCTGATTGGCAGCAGAACAGGCAGTATTTTTTCTCTTTTTTTCACTTACATTATTTTCTCCCTCACAGGCATATCGAAACACAAACCTGAAAGTAGTGTTTGCAGCGCTGCGGGCAGCAGTGAGTCTCCCAGCTAGACTGTTAGGGGCCTCTAAATGCCCGCGCTAGCCGACTGAGAAGGATCATACATACGTCCGGCTGTGAACTGAAAAATAAGTGTGCAAATTTACACGCAAGCAAGCGTGCCTGCACTTGCATGCCTTTACACTATAGATAGCATCTTATGGAAATCATGGTCTATTCTAAGCGGCTCAGGGCTAGTTTTAGAGGAAATTAGGTTTTGTCGGCAACGATCGTTTAATTGGGTCATAAGCGGAAAATCGTGCTCCATAGCTGCTCTCGTCTTCTGTCACTTTTAGCACGTGTGAGTGCGTGCGCATCTCTTTGTCTGCGGGGAAGCAAGGGGTGTTTTCCCGAAATGTTTTGTGCACATGCCTGTACATGCCCGTATGGTTTCTGGTTGGCAACGAGTTTCAGGGTGCCTTTCAAAAGAGAACGTGGTTGTTTCTGAGGATTTTTCTTTTTTTTCGTCCCTCAGGCTCAGAAAATAACTCTCCTCTTTGTTTCTGACGATCTGTGAGTTTGTACACAGTTTGCATATTTCTTGTTTTACTGTGTTGTTTTTTTTTAACAGCCACGCCTACTGACCACAGAGTCCCTTATTCCCTTTCATCCTGTGTACTGTCTCTCATCCTATACACTCCCTCTCTAGCGCGCTTCACAGCTTTACTCTCCACTTTACTTCACCTGCTTTATGTAACGTACCTGGCAGATCCTCCTGCACCAGTTTTACCAGTACCTTCCTCTTTTCTCCTCCTTTCTCGTCCTCGTTGTGCCATTTGACACATGCGGTCACTTTGAAGTGGTGAGAGCTCATCTGAATCACTCCTGCCTCTTCTTGTTCCTCTCAGGGCGAACTGACACCACCTATTGAGGATGTGTGGAGCATCATGCAGTCAGTGAAAGAAGACACCGCAATGATGTGGGGATGCTGGTGATGCGGCTGCTTAACCACAGGTAGCCACGGCTTTTGCACCTCAGCATCTCAGCACTGCAAAAATCTCCGTTAGTAATTTTATTTTGTAGTGAATTATAAAAGTCTACCACTTTATTTGAAGATTTTTACTTATTTCAGTGACATCGAGTAACACGGAGTATCATTCTTGGATTTGTTTTAACGGCTGCGGTTCTAAATAAAAGATTAAATTACTTGTTAAAACAGATTTTTGTCTCGCTGGAAAGGATTTTGTCAGTCTCCCTCTGCAGTGTGAGCCCACACTGAGAACCTGATGGTGTAGGTTTGATGATGTGTGACTCACAGAAGACGAGCTGATCTGATGGCAGTTGACTCAGCAGCTCCATGGGCTTATATAACAGAGAGCATGAGGTGAAGCAGGATGCTGAGATAACTTTATGATCAACACAGTACAGCAAAAAACTGATTTCTTTGATCATTTTAACTGTTCTGGAAATAGGGTGAATGCATAATTTGAACACTGCTGGGAGAGAGGAAGTGCTTCGGTAAGATTAGGCCGTCCATCGTGGCATCGACCAAGATCATAAAATGTGTATGAAATGTGTAGGATCAAAAGCACAAGAGTGAGAAACATTTTAATTACATACATGAAAATGCAACTTATAAACGTATTAGGAATGAAAATTTTGGCAGTTAAAATTTTAAAGGCCTTTGTAGTCACTAAAAGGTGAATGATGGATTTTAATGCATTCTGAATACTCTAATGGGGAAAAAAACAAAACAGAAAACCCTTCAGGGGCCTCTCTGAAATTTTAGCTGTGTTAATGCTCGAAATAAAATTTTAATACTTTGTCTCATATGAGTGTGTTATCCTAAGCAAGTTCCCAAACATCCAGGTCAGTTAAAGAGGCCAAAAACTGGCAAGGGAATTTCCACCTCAACTGTGGATTCCTGATCCCCGATCTCTGTTGTCAGACGGCTGACCTCTACAAGGCACTCACAGAGATCCTGGATACCTTTGACACACCACCAGTAGTTAATGGGACAACAAAGGCTACCCACTCATCCAGTACAGTGATTGACCTGGTTTTCAGCAATAAATGTGAACAAATAAACAGCCTATTTAACATAGTTACTCGTCGGTCTGATCATAATTTGAATCTCAAAGCAGAGAGCTCTGTAAGAACTGGCTGAACTCTTCTTACAATCCTTCTTTGTAAAGACTGCAGGTGAGTGCCTTAAATGGTTTTGACAGCGCCAGTACAGGACACGGCCTGCAGTTTGGTTTGAAAGATTTGGACTTTATATCTCTCAATAATTTAGAAACAAACAAACTAAAAACAGTCTAGAACTTCCTTGATCTAATTCGAACTTCATCACAGGCCTAGCAGCACTTTAGCCCAGTTCACCGGGGAATTGTGAAAAGACAGAAGACATCTCACTCTAAAAGCATTACATAAAGCCAGGGCCCGGGATCTTGACTTGTGGAACAAATGCTAAAAGTAAGTTGTTTTTTCAGTACTTGATTCTGCTGAGTATGACGTGGTTTTTCCACAAACCATTTTTTTTTTTGTTCTTTTGACAAAACTTGCTTTACGTAGAATTACAGTAAATACCTGATGGGCATCTAAGAATCTGACCAAGCATCCGGTGCAGTAAATGACAGATTTTGATAGTTGCTGCCACAGACACAATGTGCTAGCAGACGAGAAGTACTGAGCTTTGATACCTACCTCAACTAATAGGACAGTGCAAATGTAGTTTAGTTTTTTCTCTTATTTCCTTGAAGAGTCTCCACTCATTACTTTTGATCACACTTAGAAGCAGATGTGTGTTCTTCTGTTGGTTTGCCTGACCTCCCCAAAGGCACTGGCCCACATAAAAACTTAATTAATTATATATATATATTAAAAAACGCATTACAAACAGCTGGCAGATACATGCTGTTGTTTGAAATGTGTGTCGCTGCTAGTAAATTTACCTCACCACCCCCCTTTTACACAAACGGTGTCAGTGCCTTGGTACGAGGTTGATGAACTTAATAAGCACAAATATAGATGGCGCTTTAGATCAGTCTGGTAGCTCAGGTGATCAGTGTGCAAGTTAATTAATAAAGATGTTAGATATAAATCACAGACGTGGCACGGACCAATAAGTAGTTGTAAAACACTCACGTCACTACTTCATAAAATTACAAGAATAAGTCATGGTCTGTATTAAGGGATCATGGGAGAACATTTCTAAGATGTATATGTTTCTCAGAAAGAACTCTTCCTTAATCTACAGTTGAATCATGGGAAACGTGGAGAGTCAGAATGGTGACAGTGGTTTCTACGGCGATCTGACGGGACAGCTCTCCCGTAAGCACACGTCCCGCTCACTGCGTCTCTCCAGCAAGCAGCCGATCACCTGCCGTTCCCGGCACTCTTCCTCGGCGAAACAGGAACACAGGAATTCTGAAGCCTCAACTCGCTCCTCCAGCACGCCGAGCATCCCCCAGTCGTTAGCAGAAAACGGACTGGAACCTTTCAACGCAACTGATGCGTTTGGAGAGTTCGGCATCAACCCTCACTGGACACAACGCGTTGCCATGACAATGATGCCGGAGTCCTATCAGCAAGATGACGACCCTTTGGCCACACCAACTCCTGAAACCTCCGAGGCGGACACGGTTGCGCAGGATGGAGGGGAGGACTCCATGGGGGAGGGGGAGGGAGACTCTGTTGGAAAGGACAGGTACCTCCAGCGGATGACCGAGGGCCCGCGGGAGGGGGGGAGTTTTAAAAAGAAGCGGTCAAAGTCGGCGGACATGTGGAGAGAAGACAGCCTGGAGTTCTCTCTGTCTGACCTGAGCCAGGAGCATCTGACCAGCACCGAGGAGATGATAGATGGCGGAGAGGAAGAGGACGAGGAGCAGTTCACACGCCCCAGTGCAGGTTAGGGTGGTAAACACAAAAGCATTTGCGACCGACACACACACAAAGATGTCTAATCTATTTATTGTAAACCTACAGAATACATGCCCAGTTTTCTCATGTAGTCATTCGGAAGCATATCCATTGTCACTGCCAACATCAGTGCATATTATTCTTATATTTGCATGTGATATTTCCTGTCTTGAAACGATACAGTAGATAATGAGGTTTCTCTTATTTTTACCCAGCATGTAGTTTTCAAAAAGCACCGCTGTAGCCTTCCAAGAGAATGGTGACTGATGGTTGAAAAAGAAATTCATACACGTGTGTATCAGAGCAGTGTAGCTCGATTCGATTCGCTTTACAGGTGAGGAGGGGGATGGAGGTGAGGCAAATTGGAGACAGTCACTGAGTAGGGAAAAATGATCTGACAAAGTCTGCTGATTGGAGGTTAGCTGCCATCCATCAGATACAGGTGATCATGGGATTGTTAGCCTAGCTGGTGCTGTGCCCGGAGCTGCTGGAGGCCAGCATGACAGCAGGCGCTAGCTGGTCACTGAACTGCTGTAGTCTAAGCACTGCCCCAGGTGGTTGGCTAGCTCAGAATAATCTATGGGCTTGGTACGAACACACGCACGCACGCACACAAACATTCAAAACATCATACAGATTCGCAGAAGGGCACACACACACACACACACAGGGAGAAGGTTAATTTAACCGTAAAATGTGGCATATTACTCTGAAAGTAACTGACAGCAATCAGAATGCACTAACCCCACCTTGCTCACGCACACACACACACACACACACACACACACACACACACACACACACACACACACACACACACACACACACAAAAATACACACACACACACAAAAATACACACACTCTCCTGCAATAGCAATAACCACCTGTGTATGTTCCAGGCTCAGCTGAAAGGGCATCGTCTCTGGACCATCTGTGCCGCCAGCAGAGTCCTGGCCTCAGGGGACAGAGGAGCCGCTACGTTAAAAACCGGAGAGAAGCTGAGTGTGACGGAGATGGAGAAGGGGAGGAGGGGTTGATGTCCCCAACTGAGGAGGATGGTGGCGGCTATGGAGCATTCACGCTCCCCTGCCGACGGTCCCACTGCCTGTCTGAGGGCCTGGCGGGGCTCGGCATCCCAGCTGCACCATGCCCTGCTTTCCAGGGACGCCGTGCACAAACTACTCAGGTTAGGTCACATTTCATCAATATATGAATAAATAAACAAAGCAGATGGAACGGTCATCAGGTTAAAAGTCTTCTTCCTCTGCTTTTCTCTGGTATTCTGCCTTTTCTGTTTCCTCTCTGAAATACAGACCCCTAAATGTAAAAAGAGGACTTTGTTTACCAGTAATATCCAGGAAGTTCGGGGGGTTTACAGACATGACACATCGGTCAATCCAGCAATTAACATTTTGTTGACAGCTGGAGACGTTTCCTGTATGTGCTCATGCTCTGCAGTTGAGTGCGCATGTTATATATTTGCACATCCAAGTATGTGCGCAAGTTTGCGTAGTGGGGAAAGGGATTATAAGGAGTCAGATATAAAGTCGCTGTTGGGCTACTTGTCAGATGATGGTCTGGTTTTTCCATTCCCCCTCCAGAAATGAAAGCAATAAAGCATATTAACTTTCATGCCCCATTCAATAACCGCTCATACACTGTCCTAAAATACATAGATACACACATACACTGATGTTTGGATCATTATTTAGACTTACAATCTTACAAAACCACATTCACTCAAAGAATAAAAGAGGAAGTCACTGTAATGTGTGACCAAGAAGCCAGTTAATCAGAGATTCAATGGACAAAAACAAAACTACATCAGTAGAATAAAGAATGCTTTCTGTAATTTCCATGTGTCATTGTTTAAAAAAGTTGCCAAATAAGAAGGAAGTACAAAAATAGCAAACCAGGCTTTTCTTTCAACTCATTCCCAGAACCCCCAAGCACCCTCAGATAACAGATCACCCTAAGTGCTCATTATAAATTCATCTAGCCAGGCTTAGGGGGGTTGTTGGACTGGGTATAAATAGATCGACAACACAGTAATACAAAGAGAAAAAGAACAGAGGGAGACCCTGTTTGGCGAAAGAGAAGTGCGAAAGCACAGCGCACCCCTCGCTCAAAGTGAAAAGCCTTCGTGTAGCAAAAAATGCATGGCTGAATACAGTATGTGCACAGACACCGATTTCGTTGCACCACCCACATACATACACACAAGCAGAAACCCAGCGTAAGCTGTCGGGTTGATTCTTGCAATCTGGGAGAAATGACGTCTCGTATCAGGACCTCTTGTAGGCTGGCAGACCGGTCTTTCGTGTAGTTTTCACCATCGATTGTTACTTTCTATCTGTAGTTTCACCAGTTTGCGTGCGCATGTGCATATTTTGGCTGTCCAAATATATATAATATATTCTGTATATACATCAGTAATCAATAAGTAGATCATTTCTGCTTCTACCCTGTGTTTCTGGCTGACAGGATATCTCTGGCGTTTTGGGCGAAGGAAGTGAGTATGGCGACAGTGGCATCGACGGCGTCACCACGGAGATAGACGTGGACGGAGAGTTGGTGTCACGCCGCTGCAAGGCCATGTCGGCCTCTTTCTCGGTGTACTCCGCCACGGAGAGCAGTGTTTTCAACGGCAGCGACAGCGGAAGTAGCAGCGCAGGAGGGGGAGAAGGGAGAGGTGGCGAAGGAGGCAGGGGAGGAGTGTATGAGAATTTCAGGAAGGAGCTTGACAATCAAGCCTGGGTTAGTTACTTTTTGTGTGCGCGTGTATGTGCATTTCTCCGAAATACGGATATGCATAACAGATTCACTGAGTTTCCGATTCCTTCATCTTTCAATGACTCTCTCGTCAGACACATCAGGGTCGGGACTGCACGGAGGAGGCCGGCTCCGCTGTGAGCGATGAGCAGAGCAGCGGCACACTCAGTAGTGCGTATCCATCCGACGCTCTGATTGGCTGCGCACAAGGCACAGTCAGGAAAGCAGGGGCTCTGGCCGTGAAGAACTTCCTGGTTCATAAGAAAAACAAGAAGGTGGAACCTGCAACGAAGCGCAAATGGAAACACTACTGGGTTTCTCTGAAAGGTGTTGCATAGACTCTCATACTTTTATGTTTAAGATTTTTTTGGGGGGGGCTTTTTACCTGTATTTGATAGTCTTCAATGGAGACTGACAGAAATTGTGGGGCAGCAGGTTTCCATCCAGATTCAAACTGATGTCCACCTTAGGCCCCGACACCATCAGGATGCTCCTCGTGAGCCGTCAACTGAGCACAGACACTTATATCTGTGCCCTTAAATGCTTCTGCTGCTAAAATCTAACTAATCTAAGATGTAGTTACCTACAATATCCCGTAATGACTAAGAGGTCGAAGTAGTAGGAAAAAAAATGATAAAATATTTTATTTTAGACAAACTCCTGCAGCCATAATTTGGCATTGAGATAACCATCTTAACCTGACCCCAGGCTGTTAAATCTCTCACTCTCTCTATCCTGTTAGACTGTAATCACATCAGTCTTAACACAGTCCGTGCCCTTGGTCTTCACCTCTACTGTTCTCTCTCACCCGCTTCTTTGTGGCCTTACATTGCCTCTCCTCGGCCTCATCACAGTTTAATTTTACGACGGCGCCCATGTCTAATTCGATCTCACACTCTCAAAATGCATAAGATACAGCATCTGCTGCTGCATTCCTGCCTGCCTCTCCTTAAATCCATCCACCCTAAAAATAGATAAATTTGACGGTCTCCTAGTAATCCTCCCGA
Organism: Xiphias gladius; assembly: GCF_016859285.1. NCBI lineage: Eukaryota > Metazoa > Chordata > Actinopteri > Istiophoriformes > Xiphiidae > Xiphias > Xiphias gladius. The sequence continues at coordinate 7,224,592 of NC_053416.1, read as the reverse complement.
CCTCATGTTACACATCAGCACCAATAACTAATAATGTAGGCCCATAATAGGATACTTTTTTTTTTTTTTTTTTTTTTTGCGCTTAGATACCAATGAGGGATTAAATACAGCACTGGTGTAAAAAAAAAAAAAAAAAAAGACCCATTTTGACAAGCCTTGTTTTGCTAATGGGTTTCAATAAAATAAGATAACATTGTACATACAGTACATTTAATGTGACATCAGTAACAAATTAACTTTTCCTGTCTTTTCTTTTTTTCGCCATCTGTCTTTCCTGTGCTCTACAAGGCTGCACCCTTTTCCTGTATGAGTCAGATGGCCGCTCTGCTATCGACCACAACAGCGTTCCTAAACATGCATTGTGGGTGGAGAACAGCATCGTCCAGGCCGTACCTGAACATCCCAAGAAAGACTTTGTCTTCTGCCTCAGCAACTCAGTGGGGGACGCTTTCCTCTTCCAGGTGAGAGAGACACTGGTATTTAAAACATCCACGTGACACAACAGTTGTGTTCCTTTCAAAACGAAGGTGCATGGGAAGTATTTTACTCAAAAACATAAGGTTAAGGCTGAAATAACAGTAGTATTTCATAGTCCAAAAGACAATGTGGGGCCGCAAATTTTTTTTGTGGGGTTTTTGCGTGCGTGTGTGCGTGTGTGCGTGTGTGTGTGTGTGTGTGTGTGTGTGTGTGTCTGTGTGTCTGTGTGTGTGTGTGTCTGTGTGATTTTGGCACACAAGTACATGACATTTAGCAATGTGTGGGAGATAAGCCAGTCCTGTGTCCATGTGTTTGTTCTATGTCTGACATGTTTAAAGGCCACACTGTCAAACTCTGACAGTGATCCACCACAGTGACCATTGTGTAATATTAAAATGTGTCTATTTATATTCACGACAGCTGTCCACAGCGACATTCAATCAATGAATGGGAAGATGAGTAATAAAATGATGATGAGATTATAGTGACCACCCTCTCTCAGAGGCTAATAAAGGGACTCATACCTCAATTCTTTGGGCTGTCAATTTCTTAATTGCCTTTGCTCACTGTTGTGACCTGTTTTCTTAAGCTCTTCAACTTATTCTTAACGATTATTTTTGACCCCCCCGTCAGACGTCAGGCCAGACAGAACTGGAGAACTGGATCACGGCCATCCACTCTGCATGTGCCGCTGCTCTTGCTCGGCAGCACCACAGGGAGGACACAGTGCGACTGCTGCGAACCGAGATCCGCAAACTGGAGCAGAAGATCGACATGGATGAGAAGATGAAGAAGATGGGGGACATGCAGCTGTCCACAGTCACTGACACCAAGAAGCGGAAGACCATACTGGAGCAGGTACGGAGGCGAGCGAGCGGTCGTCTTGAATGACGGAAGGGGGTGAAAGGGGAGCTGAGTTACGTGTCAAGAACTCTGTGTTACTGTATCCGATGAAAATATTCCAATGGATTTAAGTTGTACATACAGTAATGAAAGTCAAGACCAAAACCAGAGGAATACCCACTAGACACAAGAGGAAGTCTCAGTGTCAGAGGGTTTTTTTCATATTGTCGTATTGCAAATTAGTCATACTTTATGTCCATGTGATGCTGATATGAAACCAGGTTTGCGATCCCATGTGTCTTGGCACCCTACTGAGTGTCTTTAGCTTTGATGCCCTCTCTCACTGAAATCTCGGCAATAAATCATGTTTACTGCATGGCGTCGTCCAGACAAAATGTTCTTGAGCGATGCTTCCGACGACGATTGTTTTCAAATATTCCGATGGGTGCTCATTTCTAAACACTTGCAAGTGCGGCAGAATATAGAATATTCGTGACAAAGGCTGAAACACGAGCAGGGTGAACCTGGAATCTCGCTGTTTTGAAAAAAATTCACAGCTGAAATATCAAAGTCGTTCTAGGATCAGATTTGTTTGCTTTCAATGGAACATAGCATATAGCTTTATCCTTATCCCGTGCACGTCTAGAGTTGCTGCTGAATGTCAAAACAGCATGTAAACATTGCAAGGGAGTTTAAGAATGTGCTCACCAACAATAGTCCTCCTTGTCTGAGCCTCTTTCTCTTTGTATGTGTGTGGCATGTGGCTGATGGTCAAAGATTGAAGACCAAAGACCAATATTACATCAAAAGCACCTGGAAGTGGTTAATCTCAATCATGCGGAACACTTTCCATCTCTGAGAAAACACTGGGATGGCTTATTACAAAGACACCTTAACTAAAAATGTGTGCTCAAAGGAGTAAAAAGGCTTCACACTGACTAGTCAATTATATCATTGTTTGACTTCTTTCAAGATGAGTATCTGTGACCAAATTTCATCTACCAAATGAGTTTACACAAGAAAGACAGGCCTGAGATCCATGTTCAATTCAAGACTCAAGGAAAGAGCAGCTGTATTCATTTTGTAATAAATCCTGGAACAAATACGTGAAGGCAGGAGCCAGTGCAAACTAAGTAGGCTGTGTTGCATAGTGAGTGTGTGTGTGTTCCTGTGTTCTACCTCCCACGGCCCACCCTGTGATACACTGCACATAGCACAACAGGTCGGCAGCTGGTGGGGATTGTGTTGGTGAGTAATGTCTCTCCACAGGGGCTTCAGCACTCCCACATCTCACTCATCCTGAAACGTCCACATAGCCATCTAACACAGAGTGATCTTTGAAGCATATTTCATCTTTTTTTTTTTTTTTGTCTTCATCACTACTGCGGTTTTCATCACTGGCCATTCCATAGATAAATCTGGATTGAATCAGCAAAGTTTGCTTATGTTACATAATCACAAATCCATCCCTTTCACTGTTTTCACATTTTTTCCTCTGTTAGATCTTCTTGTGGGAGCAGAACTTGGAGCGGTTTCACATGGATCTGTTCCGCTGTCGGTGCTACCTTGCCAGTCTGCAGGGCGGCGAACCCCCCAACCCCAAACGCCTGCTGGGCTTCGCTTCGCGTCCCACCAAGCTGGCCATGGGACGACTGGGCATCTTCTCTGTTTCTTCTTTCCATGCACTGGTATGATTGCAAGGGCCCATGCACACACGTCCTCAGTACCCATGTCTGACTACTCATTTCAACTGTCTCCAGAACTTGCTGTAATTTTACTCTTAAACCTAATCAAAGCTCCTTAATCCAAAACTCAAACTCTGTCCCGCATGCCTCTACATGTTCCAGTAGGCATTGCGTGAGAAGTTCCCAATTGCCCACCCTCAATACCAGCCCAGCTCGGAGAGTGGGTGCGTCTTTTTCTGGCATTCAGAGGGAGTGACTTGTCACTTGTCACCTACTGAAAGCAAGAATTGCTGCTTTCTTAAAAAAATGTGCAAACTAATAGACACTGTATGTAACCTTAGGTTAACACACATTACAACTGGACAAGCAAGCAGGAAAGGGAATGCTAAATGTTGAATAGCTCAGTAGCTGCTATGTTAACCTTTCTTAGAAATCCTTTACAGCTGACCCGAAGCAGCTTGGGCGAAAGGTCTTGTGTTGTCTGTCGGAGAACGTGCCAAAATCTGCCCCCCCCAAAAACGAAACCCAAAGTGAACTGGCTCACATTTGAATCTCGGAAGCCAAGACACAAGTGTATCAGTCTGTCTAAATTAGTTGGCTGCCTGAGCAGCTCTAGGCTATAAAAAAAATATTTTATAAGTTAACATACTTAACTGTTAACAGTTTAAGTTCTAAACTTACTTTTGGGCCTGTTCTTTTTTGAAGCCCTCAGTCGCCTCGCACTTTGTACAGACAATGGAATCTAATAGCAGCAATCATTTTTTTCAGTAGAAACAAATGCACAGTGAAACTCACTCCAGCTGCGACATATTTGGTTTCTGTTGACATTGCTGGGTAACTACAACAGAAATTAATCTCTGTCTCTTTGCTGCATTCTTTCAATGGTTTGACTCTGACATTGTGTTGTAAAACTACATGTTATAATTTACTCCGTGGGAAGTCATTTTGACTGACCAAAACGCTGTGCTCAGCTGTGGCTCCCAACAGAAGAAATGAAGTTAAAAATCAACGATATGACCATTTAAAACCCAGCCCTGACCTAAACCTAACCCTGATGCAAGTCTAACCCCGAAACAAAACTAGCCTTTTAAGAAAATAAAACCAAATAACATTGTCTTCACTTTGGAGACTTGCACTCATCTTTTTATCCTTACATGGATTATTTACTTATCTCTAGTTCACCTATATCCAGTAAAGGAATATAGGTACACACCCACACACACCGTCCTCATCAAGCAACATTCGGAACATTCTCCTCACAAACTGTCCTCAAAGCCTGGGACGAAAATGAAAAAACGAAACATTCTGACAATTTGTTCTCCTCTACTGGTGCTGTCTGCTTTAGCCTGTGGCTAAAAGCCGAGTCATTAGCTCAGCCCACTGCACCGCGCTCTCGTTGTCACCTTGAGCGCTCTAAAAAATGCACAGAGTGAAACACAACCATTTATGGAACGATCTAGATGTTGCTGTGTATCATGCGGCAATGCGCTCTGCCAAATATCATCCTGGAGAGAAAGAAAGAGGTGAAAGCAGTGTCTCTGTCGGCCAGTTTGATACGAGCAGGCCACTGGATATACCAAACGCACACATTCACACATAGACAACATCAGAAGCTGATAGTGGTTTTTTTTTTTTTTTTTTTGTGATTGGTGGATCAATACAAACTCTGTTAGTAAGCAGCCATCCCTGAGGCACTTTCCCACAAACAGGCTTAACACTCTCTGCTCTGTTGCCCCCCCCATCCCCCACCCCTTCCTTCTACTGCCTACACCCTCACTTCCTTTGTCTGTGTCCATCTCATTCAGACTCTCTCTCTCTCCTTCTCCTTATTTGCCTTATTTTCTTCCTGTCTTTCTTCACCCTTTCTTCCTCCCTTTCCCAACCCACCTATTCTTCCCATCTTTGTCCCCTCTGTGTTCCTTATCATATCCCTGTTTCTCCGAGATTTATTTAATTTTATCATCGCATTAGACAAATACCGCTATAAATGGGCAAATTTTTGAGGACAGTCATACATTTGCTGCGTGTAAACTATATATACTATAAATGAACTAAATGAAAATGAAATACAATAACAAAATAAAAAATAGAACTTTGTAATTAATTAATGAAATACAAAAACTCTTAATAAGACTCATAATAATAAAACTCCTAGCTGTTTTTCCTGGGTCTTTATTTTTTCCTTCCTTTACTCTCTATAGTAATTCGTTCTATTCATCAGTGTTGTTATTATCCATGGCCAAAAGGGACATTGTGCTAAAATAGACAGTAAATAGGCCTCTTGCACGCAGCTTACATAAAAAGGGCCTTGAAGACAGTTTGACCTATTATGTTTGAAGTGTGTGTGTCTCATGAGCGGTGATGGGCGAGGAGACCAATGAGCACACCCCCACATAACTACAGTATGTGCTTGTGTGTGCACATACATACAGTAGCTACATGTGCATCAAAGTGGGTATTCGCGAACCGCATAGTGAGTCAGAGCTGCTCATAGCCGAGGAGTTCAAAGTGAATTAACCCAGAAATGCCAAGAGTGGTTTCTCTACGCATGTGTAGCGGGTCACGGAAGGGGACGAGGGTTGAAAGTGTTCACTGGGTGCCCTTAGCATAGACTTGCCTCCGTGTGCATCTATATGCATGAATGCAAGAAGTGACACGTCGTACCAACACAGGCAGCCACTGCTGTCAGGGTACAGAATACACACGTAGTCTCCCAGTCGCCTGACCTCTTCTTAGTCCGTTCATTTGAACAGCAGCTCATCAGTTTAATAGGTGCAAAGCATAATAATGAAATTAGTATTAAATATCAAAGGTAAGAAAATCCCCCAGTGGGGATTAGTTAAGTATCACTTAAATGCACTTGATCAATTCTGTGAATACATATACATATATACAAACAGTATATGTACTCAACACAAAACCTTTATTGCTTTGATGTCTCTCAAATGCATAATAGATACTGAAATTTGCCAAGCTGTGTAGGCAGATGTCACGCCGGACTCTGAACCCTTGTGTAGGTAGCAGGTGAATTACTCATACACTGTGTACATTAGCGTGCCGATCAGTTTTCTCTAAAAAAGAACAATTTGGGTAGATTGTTCATAATTAAGGCTCAAATACCCGTTTGATTCAGTTCATGTTTTTTTTTGTATTTATGCCTGTCACAGGTGTCGGCTCGTACAGAAAGCAGCATCAGGAGGCGAAGCCAGGCCATGCCTCGTACCTTCAGTAAACGTCGAAGCCGCTTCTCCTCTCTCTGGGGGCTGGACACCACCTCTAAGAGGAAGACCAAGGGACACCCCTCCATTAATCAGGTCTTCGTAGTGACACGTGCATACTATAAGCATTTGATTGACTTTACGGGCGTTTGGTATTCGGAGCAGTTAAACTTTAAGACATAGCCAGAAAGAGATTAGGTATTGAACTACTGGAAATCTGACTCAAGAATTTGTTGGTGAAAATGAATTTTGGTGATGTTCGTAGTTGACTACTTTACAGCATTTTATTTACACATAGGTTTTAACATGCAATGCAAGTGGTCAACAAAACATTAAAAAACATGATGCAGGTTTGAAAGCTGGATAAACGTTAGGTGTTTTCAGACTTTGTACAGAGTTCCTTCCAGTTGGAGATGTAATAACTGCATGATAACCGCTGTGTGTGATTATATTTGGATGCAGCTGCAATATCCTGTTCTTTGTGTGGTTGCAGGTATTTGTCGATGGGATGGAGCCTGTGAGAAAGCCCTTGGAGCACATGTTTGAAGACTCAGCCAGTGAGAAATCTGTAAGAGCTCAGCCATCTTTACTTGACAAAAATACAAATCAACAATGAAAGGACCATAATAGAATTGTATCCTCTTTGTCGCTTGTCGATGTGAGTTATTTTATGTCTGCCTTCTTTTAATGTCAAACAAGATGAACTACACAAAAAATTTGAGTAAACTTTTAACTTCAACTTCTTTGAATTAGGCTCATGACCCTCTCAAAAAAGGCATATCTTCATCTGTTTTTTTTTTTTTTTTAAAGTGTTAAAACACATACCAAATGGTTAGTGTAAGCTAAAGCGGGCCCAAACCTGTCTCTGTTGCCGGTGTGATCCTTGCCCGTCCTGCTGCCAAACCAAGATGACAAAGGCCACAACAGATACAGTGAATGTGTACAGTAATATTCTTCCTAAGGCTAAACACTGAGTTCCTCCTCCCTTTCTTAGTTTGGCATCCACTCCAGAGAACCAGAACCCATGTAGCCGTGGGCCAATTCCTTGTCATTGTTTGCCTCTCTCATAGGCCAACATAAAAATCACTCGGGCATCTGATGAACCTTTGTACTTATATAATAGGTTATGGCTTCTTAAGACCCCAAGGCCAGCAACACTGCTGGATTTTCCACCTCTTTTCACTTAACTGAGATCCTTTTAGTGCTCTTGCTCATCATTTGACGGGTTTTCTGGGGAAAGCAAAAAATCCCTGCCCCGTACCGCATCAGTGAGCATTTCTTTGAGGTCATTTTCAAGCTTTTTTTTTTTTTTTTTTTTTTAATGTTCTCAGACATTCGCTTCTCCCCATGGTGAAGAGTGATTGGAGAGATTTGCAGACCTATAAAACTTTGAAAGGCTGCAGAATCTCTTCTTTCAATGTTAAAAGATGATTCTTGAGGTTTTTTTTTTGTGGTAGATACAGTAAACAGCCTTTTTCATTTTCTGCAGCTGTTCCTCCTCCTGCATCAGTCAATAAATTATTTGCTTCACAAATCTTTGCAGGACTAACTTGGGTCTGCATTCTCTTTTTTTTTCTCACTACTGACCACTCTGTGTCTTTAGCAGAAATAATGGCATTATTCTTACTATGATCTCATTCTTTACCGCCTTTTTTAGTCTATCAGACACCGTTTCCAGATCAGTGATGACAGATTCTCATATCTTCTTGTCATTGGCTTCAGGCAATTCCAACTCTATCATCATAGGTTATTGACTGGAGGGAAATTTCTGCTGTCTGCTAATCCCACTGAGACAAATTTGATTCGATATGTTCAGATCATTAGCTTTCTGACGTTTCAACAAATTTTGCAGTCATTCTCTACCAAAGGACCTGGCAGTTTCACAACTTCTCTGCTCTCTTGCATCTGTCGTATTTACCACATTTTACAGACAACTGCATATAATGAAAGATATCATTTGAAAGAAAACTAGATTATCTAAAGCCACCGTAGGACTCTAGGTTTCCAGTAGTGCCCTTACCACAGCCTGGTAAATGAAAAATTTATATGAATAGTAAGGAAAAATGTTCAATTACCCGTGGATTGTGCAAGGACAAGCCTGCCAGCTCCATATTTTATGGGAACTGTGAGAAGTGAGCAGAGATGAGGGGAAAGGGAATGCAGGCCTCTGTCTGAGAAACAAACTTAAGTAGCTCAGACTCACTCTGACTGTGGAGGCCCCCAGTGGCACCACTGGAGATTGATTTTCTTCCACCCACGCACAACTTCAGTTGGCAGGGTATGGGGTTACAGTGAAGCAATGCATATTGTAGTAAGTGAAATGACCCAGTTTGTATTAAGATAGAAGCTGAAAATGCTGCATCACTAACAAAGATTTAGAGGATCTCAATGAGTATTTCCAGCAAGATTAGTTCCAAATGTTTGCACCTGATGGACTCATCCCAGCTTTAAATCTTTAATTCTCTGCTTGTTTCTTGGGATCCCATTGATAGCAAAAAAAGAGAATAAGACAGGAGAATTTAGTGACACCCCCCCCCCCAGCAGAGGCATCCTAGATGGGCCAGGAGGGGAGCCAGATGGTGCTGAGCAGGGCTGGGGAGTTCAGGGAGTTGGGGGAGGTACAAGCTATGGGCCCCCCGGTCTGTTGTATAACGGAGAAAATATAAGCGTCTATGCTTTTCTGTATAAGTGTGTGTGCCTGTATTTTGTTTGTGCCTGTGAACACATGCCTGAGTGTTTGTTTGTGCATGCAAACATGCGCTTTCACATAACGTTTGCTCCCTCTGTTTCCTTCTCTGGTTCGCTTTCTGTCCAACCAACACACAGAGTCACACACAGGCACAGACACAGCCAAGTCTAAACTCATTTAATCAGGGACCACTGGGCCAGATTGGTAACTGTCAGCAGATTGTATGGTGTGGATGGAAGATGGGGAGGAGGGAGATGATGGAGTGATGTACAGATAGAGGGTAAGGGGCACCAGAAGGAGAGGCAATGATTAGTGGGGGGGTTGTGGGGAGCGACAAAGGAGTGAAAGAATAAATGTGGATGCTGTCACTTGATAGGAGGTGATAAGGTATCAGTGACAGACAGTGTGAGGTCGAATAGAAGAGATGAGCGAGAGATATGGGAGGCTGACATGTCTGCCAGATTGGTGGAGGTCAGGGCTTAAAGGTTACGGACTACGGTTTGAACAGAATGCGGACGCACGCATGAAGATACAAGCGCACACACGTACGTAACACATACCCATACAGGGAGACAATTGTGTCAAGAGGCTATCATCAGCACAGATGAATTAGATTTTGTAATCAGATCCCCTGCTGCTTTCAGGCCACCACCAGTTTCCATCATATTATTAATTCTCATCAGTCCAAGCAAATCTGGTTTCTTGATAAATGATGAATTAGGGGGATTACTGCACGATTTTAGCAATTTCAACTGTGGATAATAAAATATCTTTTTTTTTTTCTATTTTCACTGAGCACAAAGGCCACTCAAAGATGCATAAACCCCCTCTGTGTGTGTGTGTGTGTGTGTGTGTGTGTGTGTGTGTGTGTGTGTGTGTGTGTGTGTGTGTGTGTGTGTGTGCGTGTGTGTGTGTGTGTGTGTGCGTGTGTGTGTGGCGTGTGTTGTATTTTCAGAAGGAGAGAGAGGGCTCCATGAAAAGTCTTCCTCAGCAGACCGTAGACAGCGACATTTGGGTTCCTGATTCCCTGACTCCCTCCTGGGTGTGTCTGCCGAACAACCGGCCTGTCCTGGCCATCATACAGCCTGGCGAGACAGCGCTGGAAGTCCTGAGCACCATCTGCAAGGTGGGCCAGCAGTACAAACTTTGTGCGCTTGTTCAGCAATTTGGAGTGACAGGTGACATACAGTTTGCCCAGCCTTCACACACACACACACACACACACACACACACACACACATAGACACATAAATGCAACAACTAAAATGATTGGCAGTCAAGCTGCTAAGCATGCAAATAATGCATTTTAACAGGTTCGTCAATGCATGCAATCTTGAGGAACAAGTCTCATAAAATGTCACACAGTTCTGTTGAGGGGAGTTTAGAATACTATGAGTGGTTACATGAGGGTAACGAAGTCTCCTCATTCACAGTCTGTTGACAGCTAAAGCACGGCAAATCTGTAAAAGCTATCTTCTTAAAAATTCAGTTCCGGGCAACAGGAAAACAACGTGCCTAATTGGATGCAGATTATCAGAGGTGAATATGTGAATCTGAATATGAATCTGAGAATACCTGAGATGTAAGACTGTAAGACAGAAGAGTGAGTGTGTAGATGTCGCTTGTGCTCTCAAACCGACGGGGTCCCAGATATTTTCTTAGTAATTTTCTTACCTTACAACATACACTGCATGTTACTGTCATGCACAGTCTTTACAGTTTTTGGCCCACTTCATTTCCTCTTTTCCCTAATTTGTCTCAGCCAGAGATGCACTATAATAATGATGCCTAATGATACATATGGGTTTCACTTAAAGCGCTTGTTTAAAAGCATGTAATGCTGATGGACATGTGTGGGAGGGTGTTCGTGTGGATGCGCGCCATATGTCGCAAGGAACTGGAGCATCTAATTCATGGCCCTTGTGTGATACATGGATGCAGATATATGCGCATTACATACATGATTTGATGCATAGATGCCTGTGTCCTTTTATCAGTGGATGTCATAAGCTATAGAGTGTGGTAATGGTAAAGGAAAAGGAAAAGGAAAAGGAAATGGTGCTTTGATAGTTGAGTTTAAAATATGATACATTTGAGGACAGGATTGGCGTAAAATCAAAGGGTGAATAAATCACAAGTTAGAGTTTAATGGCAGTGATTATGTTTCTCTTATTTTGGAAAGCAGCATCATGCCTACTTCAGCAGTTTCCTCCATTTAAATATGTTTTTTTCCCTAATTTCCCTCCTACAGACCCATAAGATAGACCCATCCGCCCACTACCTGCGTTTGAAAGTATGGGTTGACAACCAAATGCTCTTCTTTGTTCCCAAACTTGAAGACGACATGTCTGATCTGGTGAGGAAACACACACTCAAGAACTGTGGTAATGTAGTTGAGTAAATATCACAACTTTGGAGGCTGAACAACCATGACACTACAATATTTCATGACAACACCCATATCAAGTATCACTGTATGTGTCATTTAAGGTTTTCAGTTTTTGCATTTTTGCTGTATAACAGTCTCAGCTGAGACACAACGTCCCATCTGGATTTTGGGTTCTCCACCTTGTTGTTAATTAATTTTTGCTTCATTTCTGGCAGGTGTGGACGCAAGCTTGTGCATGTTTTATGACTTGGTTGCAGATTTGATTTGCAATGCATACAAAATTCCTAGGATGCAAAAGAGGCACAGCGTATGCTATAAATTATGCAACTCTAACTGTATGGTGTGCACTATGAACTGTACACAACTGTGTTTCTGTGTGTTTGTACTTTTCTTATTATTCATACAAACGATCACTCATTGAAAAAGACCACGCCTCCACATTAAAAAGCCACTGTAAACGCCAGAACCAATTCTCTTTGTGACAGTGCTTTGTAGGTGAGACACTGAACTCTTTCTCAAAGAACAATCACTGTATAACTCGCTCTTTTCCTCAAGAGCTCTTTCATCTTCCTGCTTTGATCAGTGACTCATTTCACCCCTCTTTCATCCTTAGTCTATGATATTACATTATTATATCTCAACAGCGAAGCTCATTGAACACTGCAGCTTTCTGTTCCTGTCTGTTGTTTCATACACACAGCTGTGTCTATGCTCTCGCCTGCTGCGAGGTCCAAACCATTGCCTGAGCACCCACTCACTTTACGGACTTGACCTGGATTTTTACCCCCCAACCTTCAAATGCAATTGCTCTGTTAAGGAGCCTGAATAATACATGAATCTATCCATTCTCTATTAAGAGTGTTACCATGACCTTGGCCTTCTTGCTCCAACAACACGGAATTTTTGACAATTAAATATAATTTTCTTGTGTTTGCAGCTCTACAAAGAGATCGAGATTTGCCCCAAAGCTACTAAGGTGATCCGGTTTGACAACGCTGATTCCTACGCCATTGGATATGGTATGCTTGTCTCTGACAATGGCCCTTTTTGAACTAGACAGACTCAGTTCCTGTCACACTCTTAAATTGTGTATCAAATTGATTTCTTAATGGACTTCATTGAGTCATGCTTTGTTAATGACTGAATGGGGGTGACCCAGTGTGAGTGCATTTTGACTTAAGTGGATCTAATCGCTCAGTAGTTATGCTGCAGCAGTGCACACTGTCAGATTGCGATATTTCAAAGAGGACTAAAAGAATTAATGACTAAATCTCTTTTTGTGTCCAATTATGTGTCTATAGGTTTTTCTGTGGCTGTTATAGATGAAGATGGGACACAACAGCTCCACATTACCGAAGTGAAAGCAGGGGGACTGGCCTCAGCTAAAGGTACGTACCAAACATGAAATGTGTAATTTACTATACATTCAGTATCCCAAGAGGTGATATTCAGACATAGAAACAAGCAAAACAAAACAAAATCCAGGACGATTACCATAGTTAATTTTGAGTGCGGTAACAACAGGGGACATGCAAAGGGTGTGGGAAAGCTGGGTACATACAGTATTTCTTTCTTGAGTCGACGTTGCACAGACAACACCCAAACACGTGACCTGAGAAACACCTGGTGCCACATTTCATCTTATCAGTGCAGCTTTGAGCGACTGCATCATATCAGCTACTGAGTCAACACAGCTACATTTCTTTTGTTTGAGAGATAGGCCTGTTGGCCTAGAAGAGAGTGGAGAAGACATGAAGAAAAAGAAAATGCACACCTTGTCTAGAAAGGTGTTGGTTTGCAGGCAGGGGTCAAAGGAAAGAGGGGAAAGCTTCACACTCATAAGGCTGATGGAGTCTTTTTATTTTAAATTCTATGGACCAACATATTGGCTCATCTTGCCTTTTTCAGGATTAACAAGGCAATCAAGATCAACTCAGAAATCTAGTCCGCAGACAGATCATTAGCAGCCAGTAAAGGCCTCTAACATCAGTATGTCAACATATGAACCAGCAAATACAGAATAAAAAAATCAAAGTGAACATTCAAAGTAGAAAAACATCTTGGTGCTTGTATCAATACGTGTAAAAAGACTCGATGTGCCAAAACCTTGATATATGAAATAAAAAATAAGAAGATGGCACTGGAGCTATGAATTTATGTTTTTTTTTTTTCCTTCCTGAGAGCAAAGAAGAAACAGTTTTCCTTTGTCTGCATCTGACCGCGGCTTGAACAGTCGGGTCTAGAGATCATCCCCCATTCACTGGTCCCCGTCTTTTAACGGATTCGGAGACACCTAATGGGTTTGAGAAACACACAGCAGCTCTGTAGTTACAACACTAATGTATAGAAAATAACATACCCCATTGTTGAGCCCCAGGGTCGGACCAAGGTTACTCAAGTGTGAGATTGTGTCCTCCAGTGTAGTAGCAATCTTAAAAGCTGCTAGTTTAGCAGGCTGCCAGCAGCCAGAGGACAGAACCGTACTGACTTTCTACCTCGATAGGCGACTAAAGATGGAAAAAGGTTGTGGCATCCAGACAGCACAATGCATATTTTCGGAATATTACACTATTTTTTGCTGAATCACAAAATTAGGTATGTCAGGCACGGCATAAGTAGGTCTGCGTGTGCGTGAGCTTGTGTGCGCGCGTGTTCTGAGAGGAGAATGAATGGGGTGTGAAAGAGATCACACTTGAGTTTCTGCAGGGTATACGCAAGAAACCAGGCCAGCACTGGACAAGGAGCCCCGGAGGGTCTTCTCGCAATCTTTCTTTCTCGTTCTCACTGTAGTTCCTGCTCCCCCTCCCCCCCCTACACAAGTACACACACAGACACATACATGCAACACGCACAGCCAAGCACACAGAGTCATACGCACACAGCAGTATATGGCCAGAGGGGTTATCTCTCTCTCTGTCCAATAAAGACTCTGCTACAGCTGACATTTCACATCCCAGACAACTAGGTCATAACTTAGGGCTAAATGTGTGCCTTGTGTGTCTATCTATGTAACTGTGTGTGTGTGCCTGCATGTGTCTGTTTATAGCAGGATTCAGTAAATTATGAAAGCCATAATCACAGAATGACTGCCGTTTCCATTGCAGTTGATGATATAAAGTCAGACTGAAGTCAGAAGAAAGGAAAACAAACAAATACAGTGTGTGCTCATGTGTGACTGTGTCAATAGAACCAAAACCCTTTGTCTAACTCAATTCTGCGGTGGTGACAGGCGAGACTGCTGTCAGATATCCTAAACAGCTGTCACAACCAATCAGGTTTATTGGGTGAGGTTGGCTGCTAATTGGCCAGCTGATTGAGTGCTAATTCTCAATTAACGGAGCCGGGCACAGGTGGTTGAGGGGAGGGGCGAGAGAAAAAAAGCCCCAAACTGGTTTCTTTTTTCATATATAGTACGACATATGGGAGACTATATACATAATGACAGGACAGGAATAGACAGGCATTGCATCCTTCTCCTCAAAACCCGTCCAGTCTTGTTAAATCAGAATTAGCCTCAAGCGAAACAAGCATGGCAGGATGCATTTTTAATGTATTGGAGCACATTAGAGTCTCAACATGATTAGCCACAGAGCTGCTGTTAATGACTATGGCACTAAAGTTGTGTTTGTGCAGATCATTTGTACACATTAGCGCTCTTGAGTTGCTGTGTCAGTCTTTCTGTTGCAGTGCATTTAATCAGCCACCTGCATTGGCTCAATTTGACATTTCTCCCCCCTGTTTTTGTCCTTTCACGATCGGCCAGGTTTGAAAGCGGGGGACGAGATCCTGTTGCTGAATGGTAAACCTGCATCTGCCCTCCAAATGGATGATATGAGGGCTGCATTTGTAAACCAAGCGTTGACCCTGAGCATCAGCACCCTGCCCCAGCTGGACCCTCAGGTGCTGTGCTCCGTTCCACCCAGGCGTTCCGACGGTGAGCAGGGCCCAGCCACGGACATCTTCTCCCAGAGCCAGGGTAAAGCTTTCTGTTCTACAAGTTGTTAATATTTAGTTTTGAAAAATCGCAAGTTTCACTAGAGGATGTGTACAAACAGTGTCCTAAAGTGACAAATCTAGTGAGCTTCTTTGTCAGCTTCAAACTGTAACTTAAGTTTGTTGAGGGCCGTCAGATCAGGTAAAAGTGAGAGGGTCGAGAGTGGAGAGTAAACATGATTTTGATGCATTTGACCTACAACTTAGTCCAGTATTAAAATGGGGCCTGACCTTTCTCACAGGAATCAGACCAGTCACACTCTTAAGGTGCTTCATGCCGTAAAAGATGTTTCTACTGGAATTAAAATCAGATTAGCGTTATCCATACTGATGCTTACTATATCTATAGCTTGACAGTATCTTAGAAAGTTTAATTGTTGTTGGACTATGTGGGGGGGGGGAACAAGCAAACAAAAAACCGAACCTTTAGATCATGGAATGTGAAATTGCACAGTGCTCATTTTTTGTCCTTTTTTAGTTTTTATTTATGTTTCCCATCTTGTCCGATCATAGACCCTCTAAGCCCCCCAGGTTTGTGTGATGATTAAAGGGAGAATGCAGCTTGTGATGTCTTTTTCAGCAGAGGGTGAATAGGGCGATCTGCGAATTATGCACGGATGCTGTCTGATAACTAACCTGCAGGCAGCCGCCCGCTTTCCTCTGACCTGCTTTTTTTTTTTTTTTTTTTTTTCCTTCATCTTTGCAAGGGCACCATCGGTATTCCTTTTATAAATTGGGGGTTGCAGTGCACAGGTTGACAAGCTGGTGTTGTTTATACAGGGGGTCAGAGCCGTATGAATATTAATGTGAATCCTTCTGCAGTGTGGAGCTGTCATTGTGTAGACTGTGCCATACGCAAAGGGGTCAGGTGGGGATTTAAAAACACTTCAGCAGACAGATGGAGGTTATTGATGATATCATGCTTAAGAGGAGACGGGTGTACACAACAGGCCTTCACCACAGGGGAGGAAAAACTGGAAATTTCTCATGGATATGGATCGATCATGATGGAAGGTGAAGAGAAAAGTATCTGAGTAGGGACGCTTACTTACAGGTTACTTTTTTCAAAAACAAGTGTGCTGTGCATAGATCCAAAGGGGATACTCATACGCTCATTAAACAAGGAGGTGTAGGGAATCAAATAAATTAGAACCTGCTGAGATGTGGATATAACAATAAGGCCTTTAACTGAGCTTTAGGTAGAGAATCCTGATAATTAGTACACACAGCATATATGTGCCCTTGCTCCCTTTTTTAGCTCTGTCCTTCTCTGTCTGTAGAGGACATCCTGGATGAGGTGTCAGGGTTGACGGTGGATAGCCCGGACAATAGTTTGCAGGGAGGACCTCGGCTGACCCTGCAGAGCCCCGGAGATCATCAGCAGGACAAAACTTTCACAGGGACTGGACAGATGGTAGGCTACGGCACGCAAAGACCCACAAATTTCATATGTATACACACTAAGCCAGACATACAGACACATACATGCAACAGAGTAGGGGATGAACAGTCTAGTTGTAAAAAGGTTGGGTTGGATGTGTTGTTGCAGACAAAGTGTGTGTGTGTGTGTGTGTGTGTGTGTGTGTGTGTGTGTGTGTGAGAGAGAGAGAGGAGAAGTGGCTCTATTTGCTGCATTGTTCTGTTGCCACCTTTCAGCCCTGCGGACTTTTAACTTCAGAGGCGATGTGTTTCACCTTTTGATCTCAGATCTGTCAGAAACGGAAATGCTGATACAGCTGATCAACAATCCAACACATTCTGGATATATGTTAGAACAAATGGCAGGTCATAACCTAACCAGCCGCGTCAGATGTGTTTTTGTTTCTGTGAGCTAGTGTGTGTGTGTGTGTGTGTGTGTGTGTGTGTGTGTGTGTGTGGCATGGAGACGAAAAGGGCCAAGAGATTGTCTGAAAAGGTGGGAGAGGTTCAGAGGCTTTTTCTCATGTAATACTTGTGACCTTTTACGCAAAAGCTGTTTTGGGACAGAAAGATCTGAGACTACTTGTGTAAGTGGTCTGACAGGCATACACAGCCATTACACCATATTTCACACAAACATAACTGATTTGAATGTTTTTTGGAAATTCAAGCCCAACTTGATGGTTAATTCATGCACTAAGTTTGTAATTTCTGCTGAATCCTGTCAGATACTCTCGTTGAACTCAATAATCTTAATCATATTCTTACAAATACCAGATTAGCTTTTCATACAGTGCTGACAACATATTGCATGACTGTCCTTCGTGGTGTGTTCAATAGCCAGTGTGTGTCTGTGAACCTCTCAGTCCTAGCACATGAACAGATGAGTGAACAGTATGTGCTGGATGTTTGAGTGCTCTGGAGCACAGAGATAACGGGTAGACAGGTGAGTGAGAGAGTGAGCGAGCGGCATAATTTTTCTAATTAAGATTATGTCTGGTCTGATCGGTGTTGGCGCAGTGATTGCTGGGACATGCCGTGTGCCAGCCGGTCTCCCTTGGCTACGGTTGTCACTTCCATTACCATGGCAATGTCTGATAACCAGTAACCACTAGAAACTTTCTTTCTGTAGCCCTCTGTCGATAGCGCACACATGAACAAACGATGAGGACAAGGGAAGAGACGGCACTGTCTTCTCTCTTTTGATGTGTGTCAGTGAGCTTCGTTTTTGAGGGGGGGCTAATGGGTGAGGTCAGAGCCGGCTCCAGTCTAGACTCCGTCCTGTTGGACAGTGGTGGTTCTGTGACTCCAATGTGCCATTATTGCTCGGAAGGGAAGCGTGACAAGACGAGAGAAATCCCGACAGATAGGGTTAACAGTTAGGCTGGATAGGGATGAGAGGCCTGCTTAAGTCTCCTTCAGTGCACTTGATGTGGGGGGGAAAAAATATTTAGCGATCGTAAACTTCACAAAGCTGTTTGGACCTCAGCACAGTCCCTAATTAACATTTAAAGAACTATTTTAAGTTCATAGGAATACCATATGCAGAAAGAGATCCATTCAAATCTATTGTAAAACACACAAAACCCCCCCCACAAAATATAGCATGTAATTTTTACTTGACATCCTTTTTAAAAGTGTTGGATTTAACCATTGTAATTTTTAAAAGTTTCTACCGTGTCATGGTTTTACTGTGTTCTTTTATACAGTAGTGGAAACTGAGTGTAGTAATATTATTACCACTAAGTGAGGGAAATATTTTAAAGTTAAAAACAGTGTCAGGGTCAAGTCTCCAGTCGGCACAGAATGAATACCATGTTTGTTCATCAACCAGTAGGTTGGGTGATGAGCTGTACATCCCTCATCTGAAATAATGTAGTCCCTTTGGAGACACACTAATGACACGAATGTTGCTTACCCTTGTCTGTAATGTCGTCCCCTGGTGTTTCATGCTTAGCTTGTGCTTTTTGGATTGTTATCAGATGCTGTTGCACTTACATATAGAAGGACATAGGAAACCCTGCCAGCGAGGCAACATAGAGAAAAACCGAAGCTCTGTAAGTGTATGATCTTCATCTCACCTTAAAGTCTCTCACCCCCTTTCCCAGTCTAACATGTGCTGTCTGATTTGTCCTAATTTCCACCCGCTGTCTGTTTTTTAGCCTCCTTTGTTCATCCTCCATTTTCTCTACCCCTCTTTTCTTGGTTATTGGATTCATTGTCATATATTTTGTCTCCATAACTCAGAGCAACAATGTGACCATATCCTCAGATGCGACAGCTCTGCGTTTTTTCTCTTTGACCTTTCTGATCATCCTGTCTCCTTATCTGCCGTCCTGTGTTTTGGATGCTCTTTTTTTTTTTTTTTTTCCTGTCCTTCCAGTTTCCTTCTGACTTCCTGTCCTTTTTGCCCTCCTCCTCACTAACCCCCTGCTGTTCATTACCATAAACAACATGAGGCTGCTGGCTCTCAAACAGCTCTGCTCCCCTTAGCTCACCAGTCGGCTGTGAGCCCTGACCTGAGCGTGGAGCACTTGGAAGCTTCCTCTGTCAACAAAGACAATCCAAACCCGCCACAGAATCCCTCAGAACTTCAAAAAATCATGTCATTTCTGTTTTTAAAAAAAAAATCTTTCTTCCCCTCCATGTTGATTTTAGCTTTTGTTTCCCCGCTCTCCTCTTTTGGAAAGTCTCCGAAGTGCTGAGGATCACGTCTTACCTCCTTTTACCCATTGCCTGTGGTCACATGGTGGTAAGACTGAGGAAAAAGAGGCAAAGTGGGACAATTTTAATTATCCCCAGATTCTAATTACTTCATTCTCCAGTGTTTCACATCATTTAGTGGAGATAAATGAGTGTCTGGCTAGCCGGAGGAAACTGGGGAGGTTCATTATTTTAGACAAAGCACAGAGACACCTCCTCAATATGATAAACCGACCAGAGAATAAAACAACGATTGCTTGGGATAACAGCGATAATAGAGATGATGGTGATTGCTGGTGTTCTCCAAGGTGTAGTCGGCCTCACTGACAAGTACTGGTTATAATTTACACACCCTTTATCAGTTTGGCTTTGGGGCATTTGAAATGGAAAATACATTATTCAGTATGTGAAGGGTGGAAGGGGGGGGTGTTTCATCAAGGTTTGTTTTGCTAGACCCCTGATGGTATAATTTCAGTTAAATAGCTCCTTGCATGCAGTGCATTTGTTTAATTTAGTAACTGACTACTAAGAAAACATAAATTCCATGCCGTATATCTTTAGCCTTAAAAAATATATATTATATATTTATATATAAATTCTTTAAATCATCCTTTCAATTGTCTCTTCTCACTGACCCCTAAAAACAGGCCTTACAGCTTTGTCCCAGTGGTTGCTGTCATCTCAGTTTTACACTGGAGGGAGCACTGTGCTGATTCCTGAAGCCTTGCAAGACAACAATAATGGTTCTAACACTAAGCATGCAACCAAGAGCAGATGTGTTTTTTTAAAATTACTAAGTGTGATTATCAATACTGTTTGGATTATTTCAGTATTCAATCATTTAGGGGTTGTATTCTATGTGTAATATATGAGAATATAGCCTACAGTACGAAACTTAACTGCTGCTTTTAAGGAAAGGAAGAAAATGCCTCGCACTTGACACACTCTTTATCCTCATAACGTCCCAGGGTTGAAGGAAGAAGCTTGCCGTCCGCAAATCAACTGCTTCAAAGTCAAAATGTTCATATTTGTGAAGACTCGTGTCATAACATAATCATCCTTTCACTTCAGATTAAATGATTATTCTCCCTCTCGCTCTCTCTCTCTCCCTGTCATGACGTATATCCCATCATTCCTCCATAGGGATTTATGGATTTGCATGTTTCCCTGATTTCAGAGGAAACTGCACTCTAAGACTCTCCCTCCCTTCCCCCCCTCTGTGACTCACTGACATGGACAAGTACATGCCTGTTCTTTGAGAAACAATGTCCAAGGAGGGATTAGACACATGCCATCAAAATTTCAGAATCTTTGTGAACTTAGACATGTATATTTCTACATGTCCAAATGCATTATACCGAGTGGGCACAAATGGGTGCGATGTGTTTCGGTATGCCAAGTATGTGGATATGTGTAATCTCTGTTTATCCTGGCTCACCCAGTGCATGGTTTCAGCTGTTAGATGGAGAGCAGGTTTGAGCTTGCCCCCACGCTCTCCTCCCTGTACTCCTCTACGTCTCTGTTCTGAAGGGCGGGTCGGGGATGTAGTGTCTTTTTTTTTTTTTTTTTTTTTTTTTAAAGAAGGTTAATATTTGTCTTTCGGGTCAGCGAATGCATGTGTTGGACTTACTAGAGAAAAGGTATTGCTGTTTGGGCTCTCTTTATTCACTGTCTCTAATTGTTTTTGTTTTTATATATTCTTTCCTAAGTTATTGTTTTCATGCGTCTGAGGTCAAAATGTTGTGTACTGCATGTGTGTACAGTAGGTCAGTGGGTGTGCAAATATATGCTCATTTGCTGTTAACTGATTTGTAATTAACCAAAAGGAGACCTGTTGTACATCATTAAAACCATGCTTGCATTTAACAAAAGGTTAAGTGTCCTTTTTGAAAAAATGTGCTCAGCGAAGAAAACCCTTTTACATTCAACATATTTTAACATTTGTTTCTTATTTCTTCTGTCAGATGTGCAAATTGTTTGGAATTAAGACATGGTCTTATTCCTGAAAGTATTACGTAACTCTTGTTTCTTGGGAGGTGTGCAGGAGGTGGGGTATTGCAAGCCACAGTGGATCGACAAGTTCCTCGCCCAAAAGTGAATTTCAGGCTGTACATTGAAGCAATTAAGGTATGAGAAGTTGAACCTCTAGTAAGAACTGACTCAAATGTCATTTGTAGAATTTACTTCAAGCTGCTTTGCCATAAGGAGATTTTTGGTGCATCCAGGCATTTTTCTTTTTGCTAAGTATGTTTTATTTCAAATTGGTGTCCAGATGCGTTTCTTTTTGATCTTGGAATCTTTCTGAAACTGTTTTTTGGCACAGTTGGCATACAGAGTTAATGATAAGGGCATTTCAGAAACTCATTTTGAAACATGAGACTGAGCTCAAAGGCATAAAATTTACCTTGTTGTTTAAGGTTGCTGTCCTTCTCAAGCGCGTTGACATAAGTCTCTCTCTCTGTGCTGCGATGAACGAGAGAGAAGCCAGATGCCTGTTGTCGTATCCTGTTGGAGTGTTTGGCTTTCACCACCCACTGCTTCCCCAACTCACATTCTCTCCACCCTCCTTTCTCCTCCCCTCTTCCATCTCTCACAAGGATGTGATGTTTGATCTTGTTTTTTAATGTTGTATTCTACGCTGCTGCTGCTCTAACACCTGGACAGAAGTAAGATAGGCAACAAGGACAGAGACGGAGAGAAGAGAGAGTGTAAACGGGGAGTTGACAGGGGAGCATGCAGAGGCAGTCGGGGATTGAGAGAGAGACTGATTGGATAGACACTGTAGGATAAAGTGACATGTGAGCGCTGTTGCTTATTGCAAACTGTTCTATTCAGCCTGTGTAATGGCCTATTTGTTCAGATGTGAGTGCAGTGTGAGTGTTTTTAAATAGCAGGCATCTACTTTGACACTTTTGATGAGTTTGGGTGGACAAGTTCAACCTCCATACATCCTGCACGGGTTGTCAATTTGAGAGGAAGGTTAAAATCCAAAGCCCTCCGGCACTGAGGGGCAAGGAGGAATGGAAACTACCTGGACTGGAAAATCTTGACAGGAAACGGACACACAAAAGGACACCTAACTTCTTGTTGAACTCTTTTTGACCGGCCAGCATGTCAGCCTTTAGGAGGAGCAGGAACTCCAAGCGCTCGACCGAATCCATCTATGATATGTTACAGCTGGTGAGCCGTGCAGTCTGATCTTTGTGTGCGTGTTTGTGTGTTTATATAATGGCTTGTGTTGTGGATTTGGTCCTGCAGAATTCGGTGATTTGTCATGGTACCAGCCATGCTAAGGTTAGCGGTCCAGCTCCCAGTAGAGCAACACAGTCTAATTTCAGTAAGATTTATGGCTGGTCACACGTGTGATTACATGAACTGCAGCGTTCAGATCTTACGGTTTTATATTTGAATGGAATGAAATAATCCCAAACATTACTTGTTAACAAAGTGTCACTGTGCTACAAGATGCAATGCTCCAAAAATGATCTAACAATTGGCACGTATGAGTTAGGTTTCAGTTGTTTACAAATGTATAATGCTGTGAATAATAATACAGACATCCCTCATCTTGAAACTTATCCTTTTAATCAAAAAATATAATTACTGACGTGTACCAATACTTTGTGTTGTTTTTTGATTAGTTCATTAGCATAGTCAGTCTTTGCTTGTAATTAGTGGCGGCGATGAAGCATTATGCAGCCATCGTCGTCCTCCAGCCCATCCCTCTGTCTCTGTCTCCGTCTCCGTCTCCCACTGTCATCTGTCTCTGACGCTGCTCCATCTGTCACTTGGCTGTCACTAATTCCTCTGGCTGTCAAGGGCAAGCTCTGGGGTATGAGAGGCAAGACTGTTAATGTCATTGCTCGGTTTTGTGTGTTTAGAATTACATTGGCATGATTTTTTTATTTAGCATAAATCGGTGTCTGTTTTGCATATCGATCCCTGCATCATTGTTTGTTCGTGGACAACAAACTTATGTTCATTTGATATATTTGAATATTAACCACAAAGTCAATAATATAGTGTGTCACTTTTTAAGTGACACCAATTTGAAGAGGTTTAATTCTCGCCAATGCAGCATGAATGACTTGGACATTAGCAAGGATAAGATCAGATATGTGTGTTTTTGTTTTACTTGCACTCATACTTTGGGTTTATTGTGTGGTGGTGGTAGTTGTGGTTTCCTTCAAGTGACTGAGCTCATATTGACTTGATAGAAGGAATTTCACTGTCAGCATGTCTGACATATCGTGTGTGCGTGTGAATCCGGCAGTGTTGCAAAACTGGTTTTAATACCACAATGGAAAATTGTGTTTGTCATTGCTGCAGCCCAACAGGAGACGAGCCATGGAATCGGCAAAGACAAGCCGTGTCGCCCGGCTAACCAGCTGCACACCAGTCAGTGGAAACACACAAGCAGTGTGTTTATCACAGATTGCATTTAACACTTCCACTGACCCCACACACAGAGATGAGGGATGTTTGTGTGGTGGGGGGGGGACTTACTGATGCACTTCTAAGAAAAACACCGACTGCAGGAGTAAATTGGCGGCATCAGTTCCATCAAACTAAATGACGGCTGAAAGCCGGATAGCTCCTGCTTTGTGTCTTCCGCATGTACAGATTTTGGCCCAATATCACCTGATCAGCTGTAAAACAGCCGAGTTCCACTGCAATGACTCACCATGTCTGGTTGAGCTACTTTGTCATAGATGCGGCGTGCTTGCTTGCGCTGTGGAATCTAAGATATCTCTCCAGAAAGGAAACACCTAGTAATTGTCCTGCCTTTATTAAATCATTCTTCTCTTCACTTCCTTAAAGGTTGATTTTATGAAAGATGGTTAAATTTATGGCTTGGAATATGAGTTTTGTCAAGGCTAGGATTAGGCGTGTTATTTTGGTCTTGACAGGACTCACGTTAAATGAGACATGGACTATAAATATAACTGCAATTCATGTTTGTTGTTCGGGCTGAGCTCCTTCATTCCCCCACATTTTAAGGTTGTTCTTTTTTCTAATTTGTCTTTTTAATCTACTAGTCCTGGCTGAGCAGGGAAAGTAAAAAGATGTAAATGTACATCTCTCTCTTTGTTGCTCTTTGCATCTCTCAACAGAGCTCACGGTCCTAGCAACAGCCTGTCTGGATTTGGCAGGCAAACAATCCTATCAAACCACAGATTCACCTGTGTTCAATATGAATCAATTTTTTTTTTTTTTTTTTTAAATCATAGTAAGTAAATGATTAAGTTGTATTTGCAGACATTGGAAAGATTAACAATAGTTGTTGGTACGGTAAGGATCATAGTATTAGTCTTGCTGTATTACTCATGCTACATTTCAGATTTGCCTCAACACATCCAGCTTCTCACTTTTGATGACGCTCCTATGTCACTTTCTCTCTGTTTTTCTATCTCTGGTGCCTACACACTGTTGTGGTCACCTTCACAGCCCTGGGATGTGGAAGAAACACCTAGATGTGGACAAGAACCTCTTGATCCTTACTATTTATGTTCCTGCGTTAGTTCCAATGTGTAATTCTTAGTTGTTGTTGCACCATCAGTATGTAAGATGATGCATTTGAGCTTCATCCAGAATTTGTTGAGCCTAACTTTGTAAAGCCCAGTTTCTAATGATCCTCATCATTACTGAACATGTATGACCTTTTTTTTTAAGTTTTGAGTAGCGGCAACCAATATTGGACTGTACAGCCAGAGAGAAGCGCAGGGGAAGAGCCCCAGGTTGTTTGTTTGTTTTTGTTTGTTTGTTTTTGTTTTGTTTTAACATTAAGTCTACTACCGGTGTGGCTTGGCAGGTCTGCTCATGCTTGGTATTTTTGATGCCACGGATGTTGGGTGGTGTTATGGCAAGTTTTGCGAGAGCGTACTGTATGTATTGCTGGTGGTGCATATTTTCCAGTTTGTTGTTTGTATCGGCGTATGAGCTGTGTGTGTGTGTGTGTGTGTGTGTGTGTGTGTGTGTGTGTGTGTGTGTGTCCTTGTTTTGTATTTTACTCAACTACACAGACCTACATTTAATTTTTTTTTTTTTTTTTTTTTTGGTGAAGGAGCTTCTGTTGTGTTGCACTATATTCTTACAGCAGCTCTTATGAGAACTGATACTTTAAAAAAAAAAAAAAAAGTCAAACATGCACTAATAGCAGCCTTCTCAGACATTCTGCACAATCCTAGGATTTGTAAAAAAGGGTCACTTAATGACACATCCTTTCTCTTTGTCTCTTTTTCGTTCAGAGCACGGAGCAGGTAACTGCTTTCTGCCGCAGTCTCCATGACATGAATCCCCTGGAGTGCCCTATGTCATGCTCCTCGTCGTCGTCGTCTTCGTCCCTCTCGCCGAGCCCCGTGTCAGCTTTACCGCCCACAGCAGGAAATGCCACCCAGAGACAGCTTTCCCACGCAGACAAACTCCGCAAGGTCATCAATGAACTAGTGCAGACGGAGAAGACCTACGTCAAAGTGAGCACAAGCTCTCTGGAGTGTTTTTGATTTTTATGAGACAGTCTATAAATTGATACCTAGTGAGTCAGCCAGGCATATATGTATCTGTTTGACAGACACACAATATAGAAATGACTGTTCGGTAAAACTACACTTAGCTATTGCTGTTGGGTGTGACATAATCATCTTAATAGCTGTGCAGAATGTTTCATGCTTTTCGTGTCATGGTGGGATATGTTCATACCTGTGCGAGCGGATTTCTTTATTTCTCATTAATGACTCCACATTAAACAGCCATCGCACCAAAAGACGCCCATACATGCCCTGCCTCATTCTTCCTCGAACATCGGATCGCGGGTTGATCTTGTTCATATGCCTTGTCTTTTCCAGGACCTGAGCTGCCTAATAGAGTGCTACTTGACACCTTTGCAGAAAGAGAGTTTCCTTACACAGGATGAGGTACTTTCTACCTGATCTATATAATCTGAGAATAAAAAAAAAAAGAACTCTATGAATTGCTGATTATACAGTACAAAACCCAAGCGCTGAGAATGCCCTCCAGGTAATAGCAATGTCAGAATGATGCGCCATGTTTTGTTGTAGCTGGACGTTTTGTTCGGTAACCTCGTGGAGATGGTAGAGTTCCAGGTGGAGTTTCTCCGAACGCTGGAAGATGGAATCAGACTGGTGCCAGACCTGGACAGACTGGAAAGGGTGGAGCAATTTAAGGTAAGGGAAGGTCAATCTCTTGTAATCTGTACTTACTTACTTCCTCTAGGTGCTGCTGTTTAGAACTGGCTTTTGCTGCGACGATCCCTGATGTATGGCTTATGGTGCTATTGCAGTTGTGCAGACGTGCGTTTGCTCTGACTTCTTTTGGCCAAGCTCAGAAGTACAAATGATGAATTTCACTGTATTTACATTTCTCTCACTGCTGTAGGACACCCAAACAACACCACTTTGGTCACCACGATTGAGATATTTGTTTATTTGCCTAAGTGTCACTCAAAAATCTTGATTTTCAAAAACAAAGATACTTGGGTTGTAATAGCGCGACATGCTCATCTGTTTCCACAGAAAGTGCTGTTCTCCTTGGGCGGTTCATTTCTGTATTACGCCGATCGGTTCAAGATCTACAGCGCCTTCTGCGCCAGCCACACCAAAGTCCCAAAGGTCCTGGCTAAAGGTAAAAATATGCAAACTTTCTTGACGGTCATCAAGCACACAGCCACCGCATATTCATCTGATTTAGTTATATAGCAGTTAATTGCCCTCTACCATCAGTGGCATGTGATAGCTAAGGGGCAAGCATAGTAGAGGAAGCATGTTGCTTAGTCACATGCCTTGCAGTAAGGAGAGCGAGCTGCGACTAGAATCGGCATAAACCTGAAACTCACAGCATGTGTGATCATGCTGTCTAGACAATTTTGAAGGTGCAGTTGAGTTCGGCATTGGCTGCTACGGTCGCTACCCTGAGATAGACTTTAGTGGCCACCTGTTTATTCGATAGTTTTATCTCATGATGGACGTTCTCTGCAGGGACAGTGGCTTATCTCTGCGATGTCTGTATCTCTTTCAGTGTTTCCTCACCTCCTGTGCAAATACTCATGAATACTCATATTTCTGCTCCCCCAGCAAAGACCGACCCAGATTTCAAGGCTTTCCTGGCTGAGAGGAACCCCAGACAGCAACATTCGTCCACTCTGGAGTCTTACCTAATCAAACCCATCCAGAGGGTCCTGAAGTACCCGCTGCTGCTGAAGGAGCTCTATTCTCTCACTGACCCAGACAGTGAGGAACACTACCACCTGGATGGTAAGTGCCAGTGTCTTTTTTTTTTTTTTTTTTTGTATTATTATTCACATGCGATATTTGACGTAACACTGAACTGCAGTGAAATGGTGTATCATTGTCTGTGCGTCAGACTTATGGAACTACAGTTAATAAGGATGCAAGAAAGTGTGGTAATTATAATTTGGAGATGATGAGTGTTTGTCCCATTCAGTTGCAACGAAGGCCATGAGCAAGGTTGCGAGTCATATCAACGAGATGCAAAAGCTTCACGAAGAGTACGGAGCGGTTTTCGACCAGCTCATCAATGAACAGACTGCAGACAAAAAAGAGGTAAACAGGATAATGCCCTTATTTTTATTTTTTTATTTTTTTTCAAGGTTATCCATTGTGAATCCAACAAGTTTATGCACTGACTAAAATTTATACTGTACAGTCTGTTTTATTACTCACTATTTACCTCAGGTGGCTGACCTCTCGATGGGGGATCTTTTGCTACATTCTACAGTGGTGTGGATCAACCCTCCAGCCTCTTTAGTCAAGAGCAAAAAGGACCCTGATTTGGCTGCTTTTGGTAAGGATTAGTCAGTTAGTGTGTTTTCGGATGACATCGTGAAATCAATTCTGGCCTATTTTATTGACTTGTCTTTATACAGACATTTCTTAGATTGAGATTACATAGACTGCACATTCAGAACAGTGCTATTCACAGATGTAAAAACTGAGTTTTCTAGATTTACCCGGCTACATCCACCGCAATCAAATTCAACAGGCTTGGAATACATCCTAATATATCACACTGATTTATACCTAAGACAATACCTAAGCTTCATGAAGGTAGAATTTATTGCTTTGCAGTTGGGTTTGGTTGCATTCTAGCTGATACTTTCCACTTGGTGCACATTTTGAGTTATGTTGGGTTGAAGTTCCACGTTCTCAGTTTCAAATCAAACTCTGGTGAAATGCTTTTTTTTTTTTTTTTGCGTCTTTATGCACTGGACTGGTTGAAATGTTATATAACTTTGAAAATCCCGTCACATCTGCAGGATTTCAGATGGACAGATGGTCTGTAAAGCCCTCATGTATCAAATACTAAAACTGTGTGGGATGTTTGGTTGTAGATGAGTAAAGGCATATTTTCCATAGCCTTTTGCAGTAGATATGCAGTAACTCTTTTCTCAGCAATTCTACTGTGCGTTTTTGAACGTCCTCTTCGCTAGATAAACACTGCGCTTTTATAACCGTAGCTTGCCACTTACTGGCACACGGCATGTAACACCATCTCACATAACCCTGGCATGCATAGTGTGATGCTGGGTGCTATTTTAGATGGTGAATAAAGAGACTAAGTAAAAGGAAAACCCAGTCAGGCATATTACATAAGGAACTTGCATTATTTTTTACTTTTTCATGCGGAGTGCAGCATGTCATCCTCACATCGATGGGATCACGTGAAATTCTCACACACCCTGTTTCGAACATTTTACTCAGCTCAGACGCTTTTGGCAATAAATATTACATCAACATGGTATAAAGGGTGGCACGATCACCCTGGCAAGGTGATCGTGAGGCGCCGTGGTTGCTGTTTGCATGCGATGTTGGGACTTTGGTGCATCTTCATCTTTTGCGCTGCTGATATAGTATGCCAGTAGTTTGAAGCTAGTTCTCCTCAAAACCGTAACTAAAAGCATCCACTGTCGTGCTGCATTAAGCTGTCACTGTTGTACTTTGGGTAATGAAATGTCTTCTGACATTCGATGCATGAATGCAGACCCTCCTAATGGTTTCTTTCGTTTCCCTCTTCATCTCTCCCTTGCCCTCGTTTAGTGTTCAAAACAGCAGTTGTATTTGTCTACAAAGACTGCTCCAAGCACAGGAAAAAAATCGTAAGTACTACTTTTCTCATTTTCTGTTGAATAATTACAATCTGAGTACGCACTACAGAGGGTGTACTGTGCAGATTGGGACTCTGTTTCCTCTGAAGTACTGAAGTGTTTTTTGTTTTTTTTTAAATGGCCTTTTTTAAACTTTTCGATAGCACATTGGGACCACAATGAAATTAAGGTTAATGTTCTCCATCACGGGACAATGGACTGATTTATTGATTGTTAGGGTAGCAACTGAATAGACCAAAGAGACTTTATATGTACACTTTACTGTCCCCCAGTACCGAACAGTAGATGGTTTTCTGTTAAATTGCCCCTTTGTCACTGCGCTCTTGTGCTCTCTGGTGTCGTGTTGATGTATTGCAGCGGTTATGTGTTTTTGAAATTCACCCAGTCTCTGTTTTCCAGGGAGGATCTCACCGTGCGTCTGTGAGCGATGACAAGGATCCTTTCCGTTTCCGTCACATGATCGCGACGGACTCCCTGCAAGTCCGTGCCCTTGCAAGTAGGTCTATTTGGATACAGTTACATACAGCAAAAGTAATTGACTGAGCTCAGGGCTCAGTCAATATCAGAGCTGGGCCACACACCAAACTCAAGTCTTGGATAACACGGTTGGCTTTTAAGTTTTTAATTTTGATTTTAATTATTTGGTGATTTATATTGGACAAGAAAATGAATGTTCAGACAAAAACTCTTTTGAAGCACCATGTGGAGACCTGAGGCCTCAAAATCGATATTACCAGTCAGTCAGATGTCTCAATAATGAAAATCTATGCAGTAGGGAAACTTATGAAGGGATTTTGGACTTTTGCATGTGCTACAGAATTAGCTAAATTCATACATAAATATATTATACATCATTCTGTGTGGAAATATGTCTGTACTAAGAAGCTGGAATCTGTACTGAAACTCTCTTATTATTAAAAGTTTTTAATATAGCCTCACAAGGGAGAAATTGGACGTTAAAATTACTAATTTTGGTAGTGCCTAAACTAAATTTTTGCTCATTTCAGTAGATTTGCTCATCAGATGAGAGTGCACATGCTGTTCTTTAGAAATAAATGTCCTGCATTTTAATTTTGGGATCATAGCAAAGATCGTTTTCATGTGTGAGAGTCTGTCACCCGAACCACAGAAGTCGTTCCTAATGACCCAATAAATTCTGACGGTAGCTTCAAAGGCTCTTGAGTCCACCCAGGGCTGCTGTTTTTTCTCTCCCACAGAAAATGAATGATAACTTTTGTAAACGAAATAGATAAATACCTATTAGTAGGTCTGCATGCAGCCCCCCTGTCTCTTAAATCACCCTCTGGCATTTCAGCTCAAGCATGTTTATCTGCCTAATGGCCTCTTGTCAAAGGGGAAGAAATTGACAGAAATGAATCGAATGCTTTTATAAACGTAAACCACATCTCTCCTCTCCCACTTGCAGACTCTGAGGGTGCAGCAGTTTGTGAGATAGTTCACACAAGATCCGAATCTGAAGGAAGACCAGAGAGAACCTTCCAGTTGTGTTGCAAGTAGGATTATATATTTTTTCCCTCCCCAAAAACTGTACACATGTATTCAAGACCTGTGAACTGAAGGTATTGGAAAACAAAAGACCCTTCTCTAATATACAGTTTTTAAGGTCTCGTGCTTTTTGTCCGATTTTGCAGTTCTCCAGATAGTAAGAAGGACTTTCTGAAAGCAGTCCACTCCATCCTTAGGGAAAAGCAGCGCCGCCAGCTTCTTAAGACAGAGTCCCTGCCGCCCAACCAGCGGTACGTCCCGTTCGGGGGCAAACGCCTGTGTGCCCTCAAAGGATCACGGCCCATCATGAACAGAGCAGGTGACAGAGCTTTAGCATGTCTTCTAGTTTACAGGAACCACGATATGCTGGAACAAGGAACCAACTTCTTGTGCCAGTAACTCAGAAGACTTACTTTGTCTATAAAAATGTATATACATGACATTACCAAAATGTAATAAGGTGTCATGTATCTTTTTCTGTTTGTTTAGCCTCAGCTCCATCTCGAACACTCGCCCGCAGGAAGCTGGTGAGGAACCGCTTCACCATCAATACTGACCTGGTTTTCCACGGCAACAACAACAACAGCAACGATTCCGACCCCTCCCACAACCCTTCATACCCGTCTTCCTGCTCGCCGCTGTATCAGCATGCCCTCCCTCAGTCCCAAAAACCTCAAGGAGAGGACACTGACCGTTGGGTGGAAGAGCAGTTTGACCTGGGTTGCTACGAAGACCAGGGGGAGGGCATCGGCGTGGGGCAGGTGAAGGAGACGGACATTTTAAGCGACGACGACGAGTACTGCAAGTCTGTCCGGGCCGCGTCGGCAGAACCGACTGACCTCGAGGGGCGGGTGGAAGTGCTCAACCTCGAGGGCGCAGAGATGAGGAGCCACAACCTGAACGGACCGGTAGACACTAGAAGTGAGATCATACACTGTGAGACGGAGGAGGAGAGAGTTGATCGAATTAAGCACGGTGATGGGACAGGCTCAGCAGACTCCTTCACCTCCTGCGCTGTCTCTATGTCCCGCTGTGCTACCCCGACTCTAAAGCTTGCCCCCTTGAAGCAGTGTGCTGTGGAGGGGGCCACAAACAACGACCACGACGTCATCTGGGTGCGACGGGACGACTTTGCCAACGGGTGCAACAGTGACGTCTTCTGAAATAATAACAGACGACGAGATGAAGAAAGGAGACAAATGGTGGTTTCTTGCACTTTTTACATAAAGTAGAAGTGCAAGAAAATTGGGGATAATACGGATACAAGCTTTAAATATGTAGAAGCTGAAGGAGAACACATGTATAGAAGGTATTAAACCTCAGCCTCCCCCCCGTTGTGACTACACAACCCTTTATCCCACCTCACCTGCATCTCCCCTACTCAGACAATCCTAAAGTACTGAAACACCAAGTGAGTAAGGAGAGAAAAAAAAAAAAAAAAAAAAAGGTACTCAGCTTCATTTGAGGTATCTTGAGACCTAGAGATTCTCATCCCGAGCTGCTTAAAAGTAAACTACAAAGAATACAGAGTCCTCACTGTCTTGGACATACACCCAGGTATTACACACACACACACACGTGGAATTGTATGTGAACGTATGAACAAGACAGCACAGCATGTCCACGCAAATAAAACGAGCGTGTGCTTGTACACTGTAAGTGCATATAGTACACAGAAGCACAGACACAGAGACTCTAGGCAGCTACTGTACCATGCACACATTGTACTGAAGAGACGCCGTCAATGAACTGTGACCTTCTGGCCAAAAATGTCTATTTTTCAACACAGGTACGTGGGTGTTATATTTTTCTGACTTAGAAACCGTGTTTGTATTTTAACACTCAAGGGCTGTGTGTTTACTGAACTTCTCTTCAGGGGCTTTTGGCTTAACGACTGCTGTTTTTAAATGATGGTGAGATCCAACTAGCTTTATTGTGCTTTTTATTGTTTTAACTTAATATCAGCTGCACATTGGTGTACTGTATAGTCAGGAGTACAATAGTGCCATTAACCTCTTGTATAAAAATGTTTTGAAGCTCACTTTTGTCTCCTAGAATATCCTTTTAAAAGATAGTTTGAACAACTCTTTATTGAATTATTGCATTTTTAATGTTTACACCAACTTCAGCTGCCCAGTGTTGCAAACCACCTTCTGTGTTTGGTGTCAGAAACGGGCTTGAGAGAGCCAGCGCTTGTGTCCTTCACATGAATGTCCAATCTTTACTTTTGTTGCTCAAATAAAATGGCATTGTTATTTTGATAACCAATGTATTTCATTACGGCCATCAATATACCGGCCCCCCCCTTTTTTTTTTCTTTTTTTTTTTTTTTTTCTCCTTCCCCAGAAGCCACGCTCTCTTCATGCTCCGTGTCCTGGAGAAATAGCATAATATTTCCTACAACAATCCTGTTTTACTTGAATTTTCTTTGTTGTTTTGGGAAACGGTGTCCAACAGAGCCATGTTAGTGACTGTTCTGTAACTCCAAGGCGAAGAGCAATCAGGCAGTCATCCTCTGACTGATTCAGACATCATCTTGTGCTCTCTCCAGCTCCTTTTGACCTTTGTCATGTCAAGCAGCACAACAACCACAAGGAAGACTGTCTGTCCCTGTCTGTCTGCGACAGGCTTCACCCCCTACTACACTTCAATTTCTCCCCTCCTGCATTTCTTGTCCTATCCACCAGGCTGTGCTGTTTCACTGTCATCACAACAACACACTTGCTGAGATCACCAGTCATTGCACCTTTTAATGGACGTATTGAACATGCACTTAATAACCAACTGTGGGAGGAGGATGTTGGGAGTATGAGAGACTGAGGAGGGTTGAGGGAAATAGTACACCTTGATGTTCTTACTATTGTTTTATTTTTTATTCTGACGCTGGTTTCTTAGATTTTTAGCTTACTGGATGATGATGATGATGATGATGATGATGATGATGCCCAGTAAGGATGTTCAGACTGTGAGGTACAATCACCTGTCCTTGGAGGCGAACCCTGTGAGAACTCCTTTGACTCCTCTCTTTGTACTAAAACTGTGTTCGTACATAAAAACTGTGCAGTATTATCATTTTTATGTCAAAATAAATTTTTCTAAATTTAGTTGTGTGTGTGAAAGTGGTAATCATTTTTCATTTTTACTGGTGTTGACTGAAGTCAAAAAGCTAATTTTTCTTTCTGCAACATCGATACAGAGCTTAATAACTTTTATCTCTCAAGGGGAGACCCAGCGTTTTCATTATCATTGCAACCTCACATCAGTTGATCAAATGAAAATAATGATGGATGCCAGACCATTTTGCAGATTCAATTTCAGTCAGAAAATCTATTGTCTTGGGTTTAAAGTGTAGAAAAGATTAAATAAAGGATCCAAAGCGCTCTTGATGGATTACTGAACAAATATTCAGAGTTAAAACTTTAAGGGGGGGGGGGGGGCTTAATTTAGTGAAAATATGGCATGGTATGAGGAAGGAGGACACCACATGGAAATCCCAAACTAAGTCAGACACAAATCCAGTTAAGTACAGTTAAATACAGACACAGTTAAGTGAGACAAAATGTCTTTGATGAAATTCAGTTTGCCTGACCAGAATGGACCTATACTGTAGGCAGTCCTGTTTAAAGAAATTTCATTTCCAGTGTCCATAAAGTAGAAAAACCAAACGTTTGTTTTTTGAAATGTATTCTTTAATTCAAAGAGTAGACCAATTTCTGCTGCGCTAACTTACATGTATGGCAGCTAACAGGAGCTGTCTGCTCAGGAGTCGTACCAGGCTAGTGTGGTGTTCGGATTGTTGCCCGAGGACTCCTCCTCGAGAGGCTGGATGGTCTTTTTTCTTTCTTCTTTTTTTTTTTCTGGGTTAATTAAATTTGTCTGTGGGCTGTTTGTCAGAGGTTCAGGTTGAGTTGGTCAAGTTTCCTCAGATCATTTGGCTCCCAGCCTTGAGGAGAGCTCACAAACATTCTGACAAACAAGATGCCAATTCTGGCGAGAGGCGCACTCTGCTTGAGAAGAGTGAGACCTTGACGCGGCTGGCACCAGGAATCTTTGCCTTTTCCACATGCCACGGTATCAAACAACAGTCCAGAGTTGAACTACAGAAAGTTTTCAATCCAGTGGTGAATAGATGCTGCATCAATCGGTGTTTCATGAGATTCCAGTGACAAAACATTGATAGAATAATGAAAGTACAGTGTTCAATCGGGTCTCCATGAAGGTGTTAAAATAGCTTTTGGTGAGGGATGTTAGAGCACATCTATTCACGTTATTTATAATACATTCATATGTCAATTGAACTGTCTTTCAGGAGTCCTGGGACCGGATGGGAGGGCATCCAACGAGATAAGGACCTTGTTTTTCTGCAGGGATAATCTGGCATCTGCCCCGCAACCTGAAGATTATTCCCCTCTCATCAGGACCGGTGGAGAGAACCGCTGCCAATCCATCTGCTCCCTAATCCAAACCAACTAGAGCCAAACTAGCCAGAGACAACCAGAATTAGACCGCTGGTACTTTCAGTGTAAAAGCTGATCTGCCAAGGATGAAAATAACAGGTACCCATTATTTGCAGAAATTATGAGAATAAAAAAAGAATTACTTTATTTAGCTAATTTATATTCAACCATTCCTGCTTCAAACGATGGAAATCCCTGATCTAGGAGGAGAAAAATAGGTCAAAATAGTTTGTTTGACTCAATTTGATGAACATCTGTGCCCTTGGCCAAGTACCCATTAAGCCAGGTTATCCCACGCGGGGCGCGGACATCTCCTCACATCTTTGGGTAGTAGAATAACGGACACTAAAACGCCTGGTTCGACGCCATGTGAAGTGTCCTTTTCCACAGTTCCACAACGACCAGGTGCAGGCTGAAGATGGTTTTTATTTTGAAAAGTCTTACCGGAAGCCTACTAAATTTCGGCCCCGCTGACAGCGATGCTTGCACCCACTCCCCCTCCGACTCCTGCCGACCTGGCGGCGCATGAACCGTAGTAGTAAAAGTGGAGGCGTGATCTCTGGGGCGACTTTTATTTTTGCGGCAGGTTTTTCATTGAGAAGATGCGACTCGGATTGACTCGGCGCGGGACAGTTGGGTCCGTGTTACTCTAGGTCCTCGTCATTTTGAGTTTGTTCGGTGCGACGGAGCGATGCAGGGCGCGAAAGGATCGAGTAAAACTTAGCGGGGACAAAACTCCGAAAGGCTGCGCGCTGGCATGGCGCGTCAGGTGTTCCGGCGCTTGGATGGAGGTCTCCCCTGTCTGTCATGGTGCCAGTGTTCGCGGTGACTTCGCCCGGAGCACTATGGAGGGAAGACGGGGACTTTTCTTCTATCTCCTCGTCGCGGCGCAGCTCTGTCTGAGCTCGGCGCAAGTCCTCAGAATCGGTAAGCGCAACAGCATTTTTTACGCACGGCCTCGTTGGTGTCCCCCCGCGTGTCAGGGTTGGTGAGCGCAACGGTAAATGTGTATAAAGTGTTCTCGTGTCAGGCGGAGACGGGAGAGCGTCCCGGGTCTCATAACATCAGACCGAATCGGAAATCACTACACCCTCTCCCCCGCCTTGTCTGTGCTTTTTCTGGCTCTAAACTTTTTGTAATGTTGTAATTTTCCCGAGTATCTGTTCGGTGAGGGGGTTTGAGCTTTGTATCCCGGAAAAAGTGAAATAGCACGGGATTACTTGTTCTCACTGTTATCTAGGAGGTTATAGCCTCGGCGCGGATGAGCCACTAACATCCGTCAAGGATAACCTGCAGCAAGGGGACAGATTCACTTCAGTCCCTACCGCCTGATTTGGTTTAGGAGACAAAGTCGGTATGCAGCTATAAAATGTCTGCGCCCGGTACATCTAAGCCCCATGGGGCAGGCTTTCGTAAAAAAAGGAAAAAAAAAAAAGAAAAGGCCGTTAAAATAGTCAGGAGTGAATTTAAAATCACTAGGCCTGTAAGTAAATTCTGTGCTGGACCCAGGTTGTATTTTCCCTCTGAGCTAAGAACCAAAACACGCATCTTCATTAATTAATCACCGTGAACGGAGAATTTCTTGGTAATGATCATTTTCTTAATTTTTTATTTCTTCAAAAAACGCCCTTTAAAGATGGATACTGGATTTCTGACTCAATATAATCTGTTAGCACACTTTGCCGTCAGGGATCAGGTCTGAAGCTCAGCCTTCATGCAACATCTCTGAAAGTACTTTTGAATCATTCAAACTCCAATCTGATTTTCAGTTAGATTATGGATGACTAGCCTACATGTGCTTTTTTATTTTTTTTTTCAACACAGACCTAGACACACAGGCAGGTGAAAGTAATCGATTATTGATTCCTCCCTCTGGCCACCAGAGACTCCCGTTGGGGCATTTTAATTCAAAATTAGCCCCCCCCCCCCCAAAAGCAGCTGATCTCCACAAACGCTGAACCCTATCCACCACTGAGGTAGATGCATTGTAGGCCGTGAGGGCGATGTAATCATCCTCAGCCCTGCTGTCACGGGCCGTGTGTAGTGGTGTAAAGAGGAGTCAGAGAACATCACTTAGACTTGATTAGATAGGAGGAGGCTGGCGAGCACCGCAGGGCTGTGTTCATGATCCTCACGTCCGGGCTTTGAATCAGACCAGGATCGAGGCAGTACTATGTGCATCTAATTGACTGAGTAAATCAAGAATTGGTGTCATTGCCACCTGTTCTTAGGTTGGAGAGGAGCTAGGATATATAAAGCTAGGAATATATAGAGATGTGTTTTCAAAATTTTTACAGTAGAAATCCTGGGCTTTTTCATTTTTTAAGGTTAGAGTTTTCTAATGCTAGGGCAACACACCACTAGAATGGCACACAGAGAGCGCAGACCTCTGTGAAGGCCAATGTCAAACAGCAGAGGAAAAACAAATTCAAATTCATAGTAAACGATCCGGACCTGCCCCAAAATGTAATGGCTTCTTCCCTAGGCCCACGCTCCATCCCTCCACCATGTTCGGTGCAAATCCTGCTGACAAATAAACAGACGCGGGCGGGGACACAACCTCCCTGGCGGAGGCTAAAATGTGCCCGATAATGAATGTACAGTAGCCTACAGTATGTCAATATGCACCACTTATAGTACGACAATTAACCATACTTATAAAATATGCAATTGCATATCGGTGTTTTACAAATCAAATGGCTGTGAGTCTACATTTAGGTGAAGGTTGTACCTTTTTGAGCTTGGAGGATCAGGGAGCAGCCAAAGAACAGCCTTATGGGTGGAGTAAATGATAAGGGGAA
Organism: Xiphias gladius; assembly: GCF_016859285.1. Classification (NCBI taxonomy): domain Eukaryota; kingdom Metazoa; phylum Chordata; class Actinopteri; order Istiophoriformes; family Xiphiidae; genus Xiphias; species Xiphias gladius. The sequence goes on along the minus strand of NC_053416.1, from coordinate 7,186,271 downwards.
CGTCCCCTCCAGACATATTTTAACAAATCAAAATACACTGTTTTTAGTAATAATTTGAGTCTGATATGGTTTCTAGTTAGGAGCTTCTCTTTCTCTCTCATTGAAAAATCCTGAATCTAGGAATATGCAGCTGTTTTTTGTTTCGAAAACATTTAACTGCTGGACACAAAATGTCTCGTAATTAAATGAAAAGTCCATTCCCGGTGTAAGTTTCCACAACACTCCTCTTTAAGTAGCACACTGGGCCATGATTTGTACGTACAGAGTCTCAGATTCTAAAGTTTAAGGTGAGCAACAGAGAAGCTCTCCCCCTTCAGCAAGTGAGTGTGAAAACAGCTCTCAGAAGCCAAACTCTGCCCATACATCATTCTGCACAGCGAAGGTCAAGCATCCAAGTGAAATAACAATAAATAAATCGCACATCTGAGTGGGGGTGGTGCTTTAAAGAGCCTGCTAAGAGGACGAAGAAGGTTACGCTGGGTTACAGAGGGTGCACACAAGCCAAATGGCTTAAGCACTTTACTGTTTATCATCTTATTATTGATTTGAAAAGTGTTATTACTGTTACTGTTGTGCTAATACACAGAATTTAAGCATTAAACAAGCCGTTAGCAACCATTTCGACGCAAGAGCCTGATCGACCGCGGATTTTTGGGGCTGATACTGACGGTTAACAGTTTACCAAAAAAATCAGTTCTCGGTCGATGTTCATTCTTTTGCATAAATACACAACATAAAAAAAAGTTTTCATAAGGATTAACCAAAATTGGTACACTGAAAAAAATATACACAATGAAGTATTTTTTATATCTTGATAATATCTTGATGTACACTCACCTACATGTGATGGACAGCATTTGCTCATTTTATCTGGTGGAGTCCACAGCTGCCCATGCAGAGGTTTTTCTGAACTCGAGTTTAGCTCTGGGTCACACATGAATATTCAGGAACATTCAAGACCAATACGTTCAGCTTTGACGGTTCAGCTCAGACCCCTTGAACAACACAAGTCTCGAAATTCACGCAACTCATCATTTACATTCATGGACACTATCAGTTTCTGTGTGTGTGTGTGTGTGTGTTTGCATGTGTGCATTTGTGCATGTATGTATGTGTGTGTGTGTGTGTAAGAGAGTGACAAAAATCGTAGAACTGCAAATTGTGGCTCCAGGTGTCACTCTCTGTTAAATTAAGGATCACTTCAAATGTGCATTTCTGCCTGCATTTTTATGCTCATCTCTGAAAAATTTAAACGGTGTATAATTCGCAGGCCCTTCAGAGCTCATGCATGTCCGTGGTATCGTTGTAAAGATAATACTCTGGAGTTTCATTTTGCATGTTTTTCTAACTCCTAGTCCTATCACATTTAAGTTGGTAAGTTTTTAAACAGAAAAAGAAAGACGGAATCTGTTTTTTTTTGTCTTTTTAATTGCACATTTCAAATACAATAAGACAGTCATAACATGAGCTATAAGATTGAAATTCACATTATCTCTCCTTCAACATGTCTATAATGTGTGTACCAAATTTTAGGATGGTGAGCAGAAGTGTCTCTGAATTATGACTTCAGAACGCAGTACTGAGCATCACCAGCAGGTTGCCAAGGTGCACCACAGCCCCGGCGGCATCAAAATGTCTGCAAAAGCTCCCCAGAAGTTACCACACACTGAAAATCTACTCAAATGCTATGTTGATCATGAAAAAACAGTAATATTACCTAGATTATTATTTTACATATTAGTTTAATCTTAGTATCATTGAATCAAGTCTGTACTATCAGCCGAAATGGCTTCTGTCTCATGTGGCTGACTGGATCTGGTTATAATACCCGTTCACTACGAAGGCTTATACAGTTCGTGAGCACTTCATTAGCAACACCATACTAATACTGGCTAGAGCCTCCCTTTGCTCTCCAAACAGCCTCAATTCTTCGAGGCATCGATTCCACAAGCTGATGGAAACATTCCTTTGACATTCTGCTCCATGTTGACATGATTGCATCACGTCATTCCTGCAGATCTGTCAGCTGCACATTCATGCTGCCGACCTCCCGTTCTACCACCTCCCAAAGGTGTTCTAGCGGATTCAGATCTGGTGACTGGGGAGGCCACTGAAATACACTGAACCCATTGTCATGTTCATGAAACCAGTTTGAGACCACCTTTGCTTTGTGACATGGTGCCTAATCACGCTGGAAGTAGCCATTAGAAGATGGTTAATTGTGGCCATAAAGGGATGCACATGGTCAGCAACAACACCCTGATAGGCTGTGGCATTCAAACCATGACTGACTGGTAATTAGGGACCCAAAGTGTGCCAAGAAAACACACGATTACACCACCAGCAGCCTGGACTGTTGACACAAGGCAGGTCGGGTCCACGGATTCATGCTGTTGATGCCAAATTCTGACCCGAACATCTGCGTGCGCCAGCAGAAATCCAGATTCATCAGACCAGGCTACATTTTTTTTATTCTTCATCTGTGCAGTTTTGGTGAGTCTGTGCCCACGGCAGCCTCCGATTTCTGTTCTTGGCTGACAGGAGTGGAACCCGACATTGTCTACTGCCGTTGTAGCTCATCCGCCTCAAGGTTCGACAAGTTGTGCATTCTGAGATGCTTCTCTGCCTTTTAGCTCTGCCATTTTTGGTTGAAGGGAGATGCTAATTGGTTGGTAGTGCTCCTGGGAGTGTACTGATGTAAGCAATACTAAACATTACTTGTCAAATCGTTCATCAGTCCCTTGAATTTGTCTGAACCGGTCTTCCAGTTATCCTGGTTGTCATGTTGTCTTGTGGTTTTTGTTTACGGTTTAGCCTACTGGAACAAACCCCAGATGTTTATAATCGCAGATTTGTTATTCAAGTAAAAATAGTGGTGGCCAAAACTGATGTTAAAAATGACAGAACACTAAAAACATGAACGTGTAGTTCTCCGTGTCATAAGCTTAAAATAAAGTAATTAAATGGGATTCAAAGCCCCTGGTCAAAAGCGCGAGTAGTTTGCCTGTAACCCACCCTACATGGAGAGCGACAACAGCACAACACAACAGCTAATGTGCTGCGATATTTGCCACAGACATTTCTGCTCTTGGACACTTAAATGATCCTGTTGCCATGACAATTATATGTAGGCCAAGGTGGATTAAGAGCATTTCATATCAGATCGAATCCTGTCCAAACAAATGTAAAAGAGATGAAATGCACAATCACTGACTAAACTTTAATAGGCATGGTTTGAGAAGGGACTCTTTTTTTTTTTCCTTCAAATGCTAAGCACATACCAGGCAATAAAAGTCTCCATCAACAGGTGGTTATCTAACACAGCTCCAGTGGAACCGGCTCCCACGAAGCGTGCACTCAATCTGGCAGAAAAGAAACTTAAAATATCACATGCATGGCAGTTCCATGGTTACGACATTAATCAAAGGGCTCCAAACTTGGATTACGCATTGCACGTGTTTGTCATGTTGACCACACGCAGTTCAGACAAATCAAATGTTGAATACAGATAGTCGTTTTTATTTTCCTGAAATAAATAGCACCCGCATTACGAAAACTAGTGAAAAGAAATTACAAACCAACCAGTTTCCTTGATGAGCTTTTGGGCTATTTCCATTCCCAGATGACTGATCCCCTGCTCATCAAAGGGAACATCCGCCACTTCCTCCTTTACAATAACGTCTGCCAACTTCAGCAAGAAGAAAGTTGAGGATACACGGAAGCTTAACAAATCGGGTAACGTCTTCATGTGGAACTGATGAAGGATCAAAAGCACATTTGCTTACTTTACACACAATAACGCCACATTGATTGATTGTTGAGGTAGTTAAATGTGTAGCTAATTGTTAAGCAGGCCAATTGTTGCATTGCAATTTCCCAAATTAGGTTTTTTGACGACAGCGTGTAAATGCCTCGACAACAAATAGTTAAAACAAATACTTAATTATAACAAGGTTTCCAGAAGCATTTAGGGAGATAGTCATTGGGCCAGGTTTTGTAAATAGTTTCTGGACCTTGTAACTGCTTGAAGTTATTTGTAATTATGTGTTTGGTATGTGTCCAAATGATGTTTTATGCTTTCTGCTGCAACAATAAAATGTCATATCCGTATCACAATGAATTTATGAATTATTGTACACGAATCTCTGAACATTGAGGGGTTATGCCTAGTTGCTTAAGTTCAGCTGGAGCTGTAACCTACATTTATAAAGAGGTTACCTGCTTAATTTTATTCATTAGTTCTTTTCTCTCCAGCAGCCATTAGGCCATTAGGAAAATGAATGACTCTCTCCTCAGACAAATTCAGAGAGTTTTGGAAAAGTTGGCCTCAGTTCTTTCAAAGATTTAATCCTTAAATGGATACACTGTGGGACTGGCTGCCTCAGTAGTGTGATCATTTATCATGACGGCAGAAACCATGAATAAAAAACCATGTCATGAAATAGAGTGAATAACGCTGGTATTCATTTGTGTGTATTGAACCTGTGGTCTCATGGGGCTTTTTCTTTCGATGTGCAAATCAATTTAAGGATGGCCAGTGAGACAGAGTCGCTTCCGTCCATCCCTTTGTTTGTCTGATTTAGTGGCACCCGTGTCTGTCAGATTTGTGAGGGGGAAAAAAAAAGAATGAATTCGGAACCTGAGAGAGACATAGCCTGAAAGAAAGCCGTGGTCTTGTGCCAGCATGATTGCAACTGTAATACATACTGCTTCCGTGGTACAAAGCCTGTGCCAAAATGGCAAACAAAATCATTCCTTTTTGAGTCAAAAAAGAGTCATGTTCTGGAATATTAAGGCGGCATAAATGTGTCAAAATGCTACAGGACAAAATGCTACAAGATAATCATCATCTTTCCTGAGTACGCGTTGTCGCTGATGACCTTCAGAGACTACTCCGAGTCCTATTGGTTCCCTTGGAGCCCCCTTCAGCTGCTTCTGTCTGTCCCTGTGTTAGGAAACTTTCAAGGTAACACATGGATTCTCTGAAGACAAAGCAAGTGTTTTCATTCTTGCAGCAAGGAGACAAGTCATACAGCAGCGCAACACAGTACAGCAGCAATGAGTTGTCTGCTTTTCTAGTTCTTCTGCCATCCTTTTTATGTGCCAGATGGGCAGAGGCTTGTATTCTCGCTGCCATATAACAATATACATGGAACAAAGATAGTTCTTTGCTTATCATACAGGAATAAAAAAAAAAAGTGAGATGCCCTTGAGGAGAGGAACAAGAATGCCCTGTTTCTCTCTGGTATTCACCTCCTCCCCTGGGCACAGCCTCTGTTGTCATGAGAGAGTTGTACAGATTCTCAGACAAGTAATAATAACAAAGGTCAAGACGAGGTGATTACATATTTTACATTTTTCTAACACCCTGTCTCTATTTTCCTCCCCTGACTGCACATCCACATCCCTGACTGCGTTTACAGCTTGTTTGCCCATTTTGTACCTCTCCCTTGATTTGCCATCGAGAACAAAATGTTCCCCGTGTTTTTTTCGCGACCAGAACAGCGGGGTGCAGTGACATGTCTTGTCAATCAGTTTGACACCTGAGACTGTTTCTTTTACCCTCCCAGATGCATTTCTTCCTGCCTGTAGCTACATCAACTCTGAACTCAAGTTCACGGCAATCCCTGGTTTCAGAGAGACACGGATGGCAGCAGTTTCTGGAGAAAGGACAGCTATCTAACTAGTCCAGCTCAGCGATCTTTCTGCCCTCCACTGAAATGCAATGCTCAATGAAAGATAACTCAAGCACAGTATGCTTTTTGGTGATCTCCATCTTGAGGTCAAACAGAACCTAATATGAAAGAAACAAGTGGATGCCATAATTAAGAATAAAATGGGAGACGACGTGAGATACCACAATGTAGAATATCAAAGTCCCCTGCACAGACAGCTTGTATCCAGATTGTGCTAGGGTATTAAAACATGTGTAGGTAAGCTCTCTGCAAATAGCATATTAGCACATGTTGTAGTATCATCTTTTCAAAAATGAGAAAAATCTTTGTAACGTGCTCTTTCTGTATCACAGTTTCCGCCTATCTTTTATGAACTTCCTAATGAAGAAGGAATCCCATACAACACGGTTCAATAACGCAAATCTCATACAAATATTAATCACCGCTGAGGCAAATGGAAGAGCTCAGGTTTTGTTTACACACATCCTCAATTTGACCATATTTGAGCTGCCCTGTGTTTTAAGCAGCTCCAGTGCGTCTTGAGCGTGCTTGTATTTTTATGCACATCAAATCTACCTGCAAACCCCGGACGGACGTTAAATGGCATTTATGGAGTCCCGGGGGTCCTCCGAAACATTTAACACCCATTTATGCTGTCTTGTAGGCCAGATGGATGTGTGTTCCTGAGGCAAATTATTCCTCATTATCTGGGAGCCGAACGAATGCTTTTAGTGCTCCGAGGTACATTAATTCGTTTGCAAAGAAAAAAACATCTTGTTTGAAAAAAAAAAAAAAAAATGCCAGTTTATGACTACATCAGTCAGAACCCACAGTAGAGTTCAAGCTGCTCGGCAAGAGGGGATGGCGCATGACTAATGTAAAACATAATTATTTGGAATTAAATAGTTAACTGAAGGATGGAGGATGTGACACATTTATCTCCCCAGTGGGTTGCTGAAGAGATTGATAGGTCTGCATGACACATTGGCACAGAGCTCAGATTCGTTCTTCAGCTTTTTGTTTTATGTTTTCCTCCCACCGCAGCAGGCAGATAAACCTCTCATCCATTCGTTGTACTGTAGCCCAGTTTTATGGCACAGTTTTCTTCCCATTACAACTATGTGCTTGGTAATCACAGTAATTGCAGAAGAAATTACATTTTTACGCTAATGGCCTAATGGTTCTTGATTATAATTGCTAATAAGCTGCTGTTTCACGGCAAGGATTTATTTGTGACCAGGACATCTTGTGAGGGCCTGTGTCTGTTTTCTGTGTTTGTAAGCTTAGAAAACCAAAGCTTTGCAGATGAGTCGTTTTAGGGGAGTGACCTGTATCAGCCATTGAGTGAGACTGGCTGCTTACACAGCCAGACATTAAATCAGGTTGGTCATTTAGCATGTGTCAAAGATGTGCGTTGTGTTAACCAACTTGAGCTCTGCTAAACTTGACATGGCACATGGAGCTCCTCAGGCTACAGTACATGTACAGTACTTGACAGCAGTTGTTACCAGGTGTATAAAAGTCCTTTCTCCCCTGCCCCCCATAATATAGTGTCTTGTTATATGGAAGCAACAAATAACCCAGCGGAATTTATTATCCACCTGTTGTGATGGCCCGTTAATTTAATTTCAATAATTCCTCCAACAATTACCCCGGGCCTTTATCGATGCCTGTTTGTGGAAATGAAAAACCGGGAATGTACTTCGAAGGACCTGTAACAGTAATGAAAACCCTGAATTACCTCGCAGTGCCACTCCGGGGGCCGGGTGCATAAAAGCCAGCGCAGACCCAGTGAATACATTTGCAGTGTAGTAAATTCTAAGATATATTACGGGCCATACCAGCCTATTGATTAATGACGCAAGTGGGTACAATTTTTGATCCCACAGGCATTTTTATTCCCTAATTACACTACAGTTTGTTTGACAGCGTGCAAACGTACTTACTTGTGCTTGAATAACATTATGCTTGTAGCAAAATTATGTCAGCATACAGAAGTTATATAAGTTAGAAGTTATGTAGAATTCTACTGAGTCTACAGGTGTGTGTTTTCAAGATTACTAGAACCTTATCGCAGTGATAAAAGTCTGTGCGTGTATGTTAGAAAGCCTACGTGTAGGTGTAGGTCTTATGACAAGGTCTTAATTTAACATATCTCAGTCTCTGTGTGGGAACTGGTGCATGCTTTCTTTTGCCGCATCACGCTTCGTTTACGGCAAACAATACATCTGCAGTAGAACCAGAATTAGTGTAAACGAGTGCAGTGGTACACAACTGCTGTGGTACTTTTGATTAAAGCAAACAATCACAATATACTTGCAGGATTTCTGCTCTACTGCTGTCACTGTAGTGATACATAATTTCAGGGTGGGTGTAAAGCAAGCAATTGTGAAGTCTGACTGGTTGAGTCATTGTTATCATTTGTACATTGTAAAGCAAGCTGCTGCAAAGGAAAGAGAGGACACATTTCACAAGACTGAACAAATAGTACAACATACAGGCCAAATTATTTAAAGTTACATTCAGCAACGGAGCAGAGACTTATCTGTGTCATTCTGACGAAACTGCCCTTAAAAATGTAACTACATGAATAACAATTGCCTGTCAATTTTATTTTTTTTGTTTTTGTTTTGTCGCTGTCTCGACTGACGTGACTAGACCCGTCTTTTAAAAGCCTGTTTTGAACCTTCACAAGAAGCTCTGAAAGCTTTTTTTTATTTTTTTATTTTATTTCGTGCCCTCTCACAATTATGCTGCTTCCATTTCATCTTGCCTTTGAGTCCACACTTCACATCCTCTGCACCCGGATGACGGGAATGGTGATGGGGAGTTTCGGGGCAATTCCAGAAGTCCATATGAACAGCACTGTTTCTTCAAAGCCTGCTGACAGCTGGTCCATGTAACGAGTTGTGCGTGGCCTTGGGTCCCCGTAGTGTAAAAGTGGAAGAGCAGTGGATGAGCAGCTACCTTTGAATCCATACGACTTGTTCAGAACATACTTTATGCCTCTGAGAAAAATTGCGATTGTTCATCTTCAAGCACCTAATATTTATCTTCATTTTACATAATTAATTTTCTGCCAGTAGACTACTGAAGCTGTAGCCACCGAAACCACAAATATTATCTTTTACTGTGCACATAATGTATTTATGGTTTTGTTTATGACCGTGAGATTTGGTTTGCATTAAAACCAAATGACCCTCATTAAGTCAGGCTGCAGAGAACATTTGGTGTAATTTCAGATTGTGCAAACATTTTATACAGCAGATTTATATGAATGTTGTCGGCCTTTTTCTGGCTTACTGCAGAGCCTATCTGTATCGGTAACTGTTTCCGTATATCATGTCAGTGTCTGGCTTCTTTGAATTGTATGAAAAATCCATCTTGTCCACAAAATCCATCTTGTCTTGTTCTACCTCTAGTTAGCCATATAATATGGTATCATTTTCTAATATGGCACCCTTTATAAAGGGGTTATAAGTTGTAATTATGTCTTAATTAAGTGTTAATAACACTCTCTCGGATAACTTTTGCGTTGCCAGGTTGTGGAATATCCCTTTTGATTGGTTAGCCTGTTTGACCACTGACCTTCTAGAATACGGCTTCAGACAATCTGGACAAACGTCTGTCTATTAATGCCTTATTAACTCTTACAGTTCCAGACTTGATGAATAAAACCCTTTGTTAATGACTTTCAACATTTTAGATTGAAGACGTAATGGCTTAAAAAAAAAAGTGCAAAGAGAGAACTTTATTGACTGCATTAAATACAAAGGATATACCAGCAAATGGTATTTTTTAATAATCTGACAACCCCAAATTTGTTCTGAATTATTCAAAAAGCATTGGTGAAGCCATTTGGTACAATTTATAAAGACTTAACAAAGGGTGCCTGTTGTGTTAAAGAAAGAACATCCACAGCATGAACTCACTTCAGCAGTTCACAGAGGCCTTGACATTTGTAATTCCCGTATTTGATAAAATAAAAGCAAATTCATTAGTACAAAAGTATTTTGTGCAGAGTACTTATGTACTTGGATGTTTATAAGCATGTATGTGCTCTGCTTTGAACTTGCCTGGGTCCATCAACCATTTGTTGATTCTCTCCTCACAATGCTCTTAATTTCCAGTGTCTACCTGCCTTTTAATACACTTCATGGTACTCCATTTACATGAAGCGCTGTTTGTCCCCAGCTAAGTTTTTCTACTAAAACATCATGCTTTTCTTTCTCCCTCATTTCTTTGTCTCAAGGTCATGAAGTTTCCGTTTCCAGTTTCAATGTACGGCAGTATTTAGAGCTCTAATTGGGAGGGCGGGTCCCCAGTTTCTAAGTACAAAGTTTGTGCGTACATGCATGTTACTGCAAGATGCTTTGGAAGCACTCAGTAAAAGACATACAGCATCATTTGTGACCAGTGAAAATGTAACAACCTTGCTTTCGCATTGGCTTGTCTTGCTTTGTTAACTTTTTGTTTTGGGATTTGAAAGGTTTCCTTTTAACAACCTTGGCAGAATTTCTCAACCCACACAGGAGCCCAGAATCCATCAATCTAAGACCTGTTATCACAAGGACTACTGCAGTTACAGTGTTTTCGCACATTGGTAGTGACAGTTGTTATTATGAAATCTCTCTCCTGATTTCAGCCCTGGTCTTTGTGTTTTTCCTCCTTCTCCATGCGCAGGTGGTATTTTTGAGACCCGGGAAAGGGAGTTGGTGAGCATGGACGAGCTGGCGTTCAAATTTGCTGTAAATAACATAAACCGCAACAAGACCCTGATGCCCAACACTACCCTTACCTATGACATTCAGAGGATCAACCTCTTTGATGGCTTTGAGGCTTCCAGAAGAGGTAGGAAATGATTTTAAGACACAACATCAGCAGTAACACTTTAAGTCCCCGTATTTAGCATTTATGAGCATTACACAAACAATTAATAAATGGTTAATAAGACACTATAATGTAAGAGAATGTAAGTTACATCTGCTCTCTCTGTGCAGATGTAACTATTATTTCATGTATTTGTTAACACTTGGCTCCTCTTGTGGGAACCCACACTGTAGGTGGAGGCAGTGTAATGAATGACAATATAGTAAAATACAGCTTATATAAAATATGTCCTCATAGGAGAAGTTATAAAGCATAGACAGGTACTGTAAATTAGTAAGAGCCTATAAACTTCCTTATACCTGCTCATTACGTCATTCTAGTGTGTTAAAACCAATTCATTAAATGTTTATCTAGTGCTTATAAATGGAAATACGAGGACCTAAAATAAAGTGTATATTAGCATTGAGAGCAAGTGATGACATGAATTCAGTGAGGTTTGATGAATGTTGCTATTCAGCATGCAGTAGGCTAACAACTAAAAAAAAGGAATCCATTTGTTTATTGTTAGTTGTTAGTTTGAAGTACTTAAAAATGTCAATCGAGTAAAAGTATTAAAGTACAATCGGGAAAATGCACTTCCAGTTTTAAAAGTAAAAGCACTCATTATGCAGAAAAAAGCCCCCTGTGACTGTGATAATATTACACTTTATATCATTAGATTATTGTTGCTCATGCATTGATATGTCAGCAGCTGGATGAGATGGAGCTAAGTTTTAACAATTTTTTTTAAAGCTATTTTCCAAGATGCTGCAAATAATGATTATTTTCATTACGGATTAATCTGCTGATTATTTTCAATAACAATAAATTGTTTGGTTTGAGGATAGGGAGAAATGCCCACGTTGCTTGTTTGATAAAATGATCAAAGTAATTACAAGAAAAAAGCAGTAAATCATCACATTTGAGAAGTTGGAACCATGAAAAGTTCGTTTTTTTATATATATAGCTTTTATATTTTATTAATCTTAAATAACTGACGACATAGGTGCGCATTAATGTTCTCTTTATCAACTAATCATTTCACCTCTACTTGTATATTCTGTTGTGTAGTTTTTTTTAAAAAGCATCATAATTTATAAGTTCTTTATGTGTTTTGTATATAAAATCTGTAAAGTAACTAGTAGCTATTTCATGGATTAGGACAATATAGTGGCATGAGGAGAGAAAACTCAAGTAAAGTATAAATACCTCAAATTTGTAGTTAAGTACAATTCTTGAGTGAATGTACTCAGTTATATTTCACCAGTGGTAAAAAGGAAATATAGTTCAGTTACCCCAAACTACAGTCCCTTTAAAAACCATGCTATTTTAAGTTATATAAATAGTTCATATTACTTAACTTGTTTCCATAGATAGTGAACGTGGTTTGTAATGAAAGTTGGTTGTGAAACACCCTCAGATCTGTGATCAACAACCATGGGACTTTGTGCTGTTCTTTGCCACCAGTGTGTGACCAGCTAGCTCTCGGGGTGGTTGCCGTGTTCGGCCCTTCTCACAGCTCCTCGGTCAGTGCTGTGCAGTCCATCTGCAACGCCCTGGAAGTCCCTCACATCCAGACCCGCTGGAAACACCCGTCAGTGGACAACAAAGACATCTTCTTCATCAACCTGTATCCTGAGTACACTGCAATCGCCAGGGCCATCCTGGACGTAGTCACTTTCTTCAAATGGAGGAAGCTAACAGTGGTCTACGAAGACAGCACGGGTAGGGCCCATTGTTTTTTATCGGTCGCATTGCCATTGCGACTTTGAAAACGTGTTCACAGATATACATCAGGATATCATTAGATTCTGCCATTCATGAAAAGGGACATAATGGAAGCAAAGCAAAGTAGTATCAAATTAAGTTGTTGCAGGATATGGTTGGGTGAGATATATTGCAATGTAAATATTAACAATTTTTGTTTTCGGAAAATATTACATAAAATAAATTTTTGAGGGAGAAAAACATCACTGATGTGATCAAACAGGCAGAGGTAGGTTCAGAGCTTATTTTACGCTGCTACGACAGAACAGTTAAGTTCAGAAATCTGTTTCTTAATCTGTCATTTTAGTCTTTAAGACCAGCAAAACACGCTATCAATTTTATCACCATATTACAATAAACAAAATCCCAGAAAAATTTCATGTTAAATCAATGTTATGATGATGTTTCACCCAGCTCTACACTTGAATATGGATTTTAAGGTTTTAAAAAAAATCACAGTTTTTCTGAGTATCTACAATAATAAATGACTGAAAACTGGATTTTGGTAAGGACTTTATTTCCCACTGCATTACTGGATATCAACCGTGACTCTGCGTGACATTTGAAGTGAAGAACCGAAAGGGAGAAAAGGTCCGCCTTGATTTCTGGACCTTACAATATATCCATATGTCGTGGTTATGATTACTCATAAAATGCGATCCTGCTGTCTGTCACAGTCCCCCTCCTCTTGCTGGCCAGTGAACCCAATCTGTTACAGGGCGCCAGTCCCTCATATCAAACAGCTGCCAGCATTCCTGCCCTCTGACTTCAAACTGCGGAGAGCCGAACCACACCCCTGACGGCCTCAAATCCAGCGGTGTCCCGTATAGAGTCCCTGCCCGCGACGCAGCGAATACGAAATGCCATTGTTGAAATGTCATAGTCTATGGATTTTTTTGTTTGTTTGTTTGTTTTTGCCTATTTTCAGCCTGAAATGTATTTTTCTGAAAATGTTACTCAGACACACACCTCCACAATTACACACTGTTGTGCACGCCCAAGTACAGGATACAGGAATGTGGGGTGCGTGTACAGGCTACACGGCACAGCCGTGTGTGTATGTTTGCCTTTTACGTGATTAAAAACTAAGAAGAAGAATCTGACAAGACGATGTAAGAAGTTAAGCAAAAAGTTGGGCAGCAGGGTGATACTGGGAATAGACATCACATGCCTCAGTTTAAGGTCCAAGGCCGCATGACAGCAAGCACATGCCTTGCTGAAGTGTCCCTGAGCAAGACATTGAACCTCCGGAGGGGAATTCTGTATCTGACCCTCACCTCCTATACAAACTTTCTGCAGGGGAGGAGGGAAAGCAAATGTCCAGGAGGGGATAAATGAAAGGTCTAACTTGCTGTTTTGTAGGTTTGATGCGGATGCAGGAGTTGATCAAGGCTCCAGCAAAGTTCAACTTGAAGATCAAGATCCGCCAGCTCACGCCGGGTAACCAAGATGCCCGGCCACTGCTTAAGGAACTGAAGAAAGACAAGGAGTTTTTTATCATCTTTGACTGCTCCTATCGCATGGCTGCGGAGCTCCTTAAGCAGGTTCGTACAGAGATTTATCTAAGTATCTTTTAATTGGTTTGTTCTTTTGTTCCACGGATGGATTTTACATCACATTTATGTGTCGTTTGGGGGAAAAGGCATCTAATGATTCTTTTCAACACAATGTCTCTTTATGTTGTAGACAATCTTATAAAACCTACTCTCTTGTTTACTGAGGCTTTCGTTGTGATTTAAATTGCAGCCATTTAAAGATGTGATAAAGAAAAGTTGTTGAATTGCCTTTTCAGGATGAAATAGCATTTCCCCTCATCACTGTCAAAATCTAAAATGGTCCACAACTTATTCTCCATCACATGGATTGTTACTATTCAGGCAAAGCTCCTTTAACTTAATGTACAGTAGATGATTTATGACGTTAACAGACACGTTGACATGCCGTTTCAATTTCTGTTGTCCTAATGCTTCACATTTTATTTGTTAAACTATATTTCAGTTCTTCTTTATGTTGTTACCTTTCCCCGAATCCTGTTCTGTAATTATTGTGGTTGTAAAAAGAGACAATTAGAAAGGATGAAACTTAAGTAAAGCTTTTTATTTGGCGACATTCATTCATAAGTTTAGCAAAGTGAAATTCATCAATAATTTATATTCTCGGTGTAAAGTGGCTCCCTCCGTATAGAATTTCATAAAGTAAAATAAACCAAATGTAAAAATGTGTAACATATTGGAGGCACCATGCAAAAGAGAAGTGACCAGCCAAATTACTCTGTTATTGAAGATGTGACACTGTAGCTGTAGCGATGGAGAACTCTTGATATTCAAAATAAGCAACATGTCCTGGCCTTGTCCTTTTATTGCTGTATTTCTTCTTTTCGTTTTTGCAGCTTTCATCAATGGGAATGATGACAGAGTACTACCATTTTTTCTTCACGACTTTGGTGAGTTGGAAAAATGTAACTAACTAACTAAAGTTGTTTTATGGGAGATATGAGTGTCTGCATATAGCAATAAAGCCGAGCTCATCTTCTGTGTGCTCATTCGGCCTTGAACTGGCTTTGTAAATTCGCCGGGAAATGCTGGCGTGATTCATCAACACAGTAAAATGCTGAGAACATGACAGCCTGAACTAGAGCTTAAATCTCCATCCGGCCTTTTCTCTCTTCATTGCACACACACATATAAATGCAAACTCATCCACGTTTCCCTCCCGGCTCCTCACCTCTATCTCCTCGCTCCCTTTGCAGGATTTGTTCGCACTGGACTTGGAGCCGTACCGCTACAGCGGGGTCAACATGACAGGTTTCAGGCTGCTGAACATAGACGACCCGTGGGTAGCCTCTACAATGGACAAGTGGGCCATGGAAAGACTGCAGGGTCCAAAACAGGAGAGTGGCCTGATGGATGGCGTCATGACTGTAAGCCCCCCCAAACCGTTATTTTTACATTGTGAAACACTCACAGTACAAACACCTGCTCTGTTGAAAGCAAATCACATTTGTATGCTGAATGCACGTTTGAATACAATTGTAAACCGCAAACATCTGCTAACCTCTGTCTTTGTAGGAGCTTTATTACAGCATGATAAAAATGTCAAAGCTGTAATCCTTAGTTATATTTGTACCATCATTATATCTATCCTATATCCTGTTTATTTCTCCTATGGCATGATTTTCCCGGAGTAAACATTACAGTTTCATCTTCCAGACATGCTCTCTCGGTTTCTTACTGTAATTCAGCTGGTTACAACTGAGTTCTGCATTGCACGTGGCTTTTGAGTGCAGTGGGAGGGGAAAAAAAAGAATCCCAACAACATCCTCCTCTCGCTGCCGCCTCCACAGACAGACGCGGCATTGATGTATGACGCAGTGTTCATGGTCGCTGTTGCGTCCCAGCGAGCCACTCAGATGACCGTCAGCTCCCTGCAGTGTCACCGCCACAAACCCTGGCGCTTCGGGCCACGCTTCATGAACCTCTTCAAAGAGGTCAGTGCCAGATGAGGGCTCGAATCACAGAGAACTACAAACCATGTTACAACACCGGGACGACTTAAGAAACCCTTTTGTTTTTACCTTGACCACCATGCATTTTTTTGACGATGTGGTTCTGAAAGGGCTTCATTAGCACAACGTCCCTCAAATTTCCCACGTAATGCCTCTGTTGCACACAGGAGATTCACCAAAACTATGTCAGATCATTTTATGTGATATGTTACTTAATAGGTCCCTTCTGCCAGGCCAAGCACGATGTGAACATATACAGTATTTACGTACTTATAAGTTGAAAGCATGTGGTCTGGCCTGACTGTCAGACTGGATGCCTAGAGAAAGAAATGAGGGCTTTGATGCATGAGCGTTTTGATCTCTTAAGTCTTAAATCCAGCAGAGGACCGTTGAATGCCATGAAGAGGGAACATTATTATTCAGTCCCCTCACTCATATATTCCTCCGCATGCAGTCTCTCACTCATCTTTAGCTTTTCGTTTTGTTTGCCACTGCCCATCCTTTGAAGCATCTGTCTTCCGGTGCTATTCATCACTAGATAACAGGCTTTTTTGATCGCAGGAACCAGTAACATATTGCAGACGGCACGCAATTAAAAACCATTTCTGACAAGAGAGTGCAAAATATAAGGACACAGCTTTCGTTTCAACGACTGAAATCAAATCCTGGGCACTATAACCTGTGTGTTCTCTCTTTCTTCTGGCTATTGTAGTCAACAACACTCCGTATATTTCTGTGGACAAAATTAACTGAATTCGATGTGGACCTGCTTTTGTTATTCGATGTGCATGATTTCATGACAGAAAATACAGGAAAGAGGGTACTATCCTGGATTTTAACATCTAAAAAGTTTTCATTTCTACAACAGCACAAAGATATTTCACTTTGTGTTTTTTGCACATCTTTTTAAGTATATTTTGATAGATCCTTATTCAAGTTCATAATGTCTCTACTACAAGAAATGTTTCTTCACAAAGAAAATGATGCAGGAATTTCCTTATGAATTTTCTGTCACGAGGAACCCTGCTTACTTCTAGCTCACCAGAATTGAGAGAGACAGAGAAAAGATAAATTATTTTCTCAATTTCCACATGAGAAGTAAAACTAGTTATTCTTTGTAATCTGTCTGTGACTGTATAATCATCCCAATTTTGGCATTTTAACAAGTTCCACTTATTCAGTCTCAAGACTTTCTTGTTCCAAAGCGGAAATCCAGTTTGCAGTAATGCATGTGTTTTAGTTCTTACTCAACATATATAACTCAACGTTAGGATAAGGTGGAGGTGGCTTTGTGTAACATGGCACTACTCATTTCTTAAGTAGATACACATTTATACACCTCTCACTCTCTCCCAGTATTTAGTAAAAGAAGAAAAGAATCAGCTTTTTGTTCACGTATGTCTAAGGTGTAAGAAACCAAGGGAAAGGGAAAATATTGATTTAAGTCACTTTGTGCAGGATATGGGATAATATACCTATTTTGAAGTTAACAGGTAGACAGCCAGGCATATTTAGAAAGCTGGTTAGATGTGTAGCCATGTGTTGTAAAAACCACTACAGCCTGTAAAACAAACCGCATGTAAAAATGTAGACAACATGTATATTGTAAACTAGTAATTACTATGTACAAATAATTGTAATAATATTATTATGAGTATTAGTGTTTTGCATTTCAATACCAACTCAAATGTCTTACTTGATTTACTTACTGTAAAGACAGTATGAAAAGGCCTGTAATTGTTGTTATCATGGCCATCATCAACGTAAACTTTCATGCGTAGTGAGATTATACCACAGAACAATCTGTAGACATCTTCCGGTCTTCACCTGATTTGATCCTGCGAGTCTCCTAGCCGTCTGTAAACATTGGCTTCGTCTCAATGCCTCGACCCCCTTCACTTCTCCTCTCTCTTCCAAGGCTCCGAAAAGGCTCTGCACATACAAAGAAACTCGGACGGCATTTGAGACTATCTCCCATCTCTCTCTCTCCCTCTGCATCTCTTCTCCGTAGGCACAATGGGACGGACTGACAGGGCACATTGTTCTTAATAAGACAGATGGCCTGAGGAGAGACTTTGATTTGGACATCATCAGCCTCAAAGAGGATGGCACTGCCAGGGTGAGCACAGAGGCCTCGAACAGCCAATTACACCACTCTCATGCTGCTTCCACGCTGGCTGATTCTTCCCATTAAGGCGTGTGTATGTGTGTGTGTGTGTGATTGTGTGTGTGTCCGTTTGTGTGTATGAAAGACAGAGAGGTACTACGTAGATTTTGTTCCCTATAATCCATCCAGACATTTAATTATTTGGTTTAGATTTCAGTCATGAATATTACTAATGCAGCAACAACTGATTATTTCTTTCCACACTGTCTGCGCTTCATGTTGCCCTCTTCACACTTTCAAAAGGGTATTGTGGAGGGTGGAAGTCGCCTCACGAAAAGGTGGATCAAGGTTTGTGCCAGTGCCTTGTTTGGTCAAAGTGTTTGTTGCCCGCCCCCTCCCCTTTTTTCTCACTCTGTATGCCACACACTTCCCTGCTCCTTGCCTTGCCAACCTTGTTTCTCTTCACTGACTTTGTGTACAGCAGGGCCATGCACTGTATTTGACATTTCAGTTTTCCCCTTGTTTGGGTCCAGCCATGGCTCTGACACTTGTCAAAATGTTACCAGCAGTATTGGAAAAAAATATGACATGGCTTTGTTTAAGTAGCCATTGCAATATTTCCATTAGAGGTTAGAAGTAAGTCCTGCATTTTCGCTTAATGTGATGCCGTTCAGTTTCCGCTGCTGGTGGCTGTGAGTAATGAGAAAGAAACAAGTGAATTTAAAATAGGATAATTTAAGATAGTCCTTTATTAATGCCACAGCAGAGAGCGTTACAGCAACAAAGGGGGTAGTGCAATGGCAAGAAACATCAGTAAAAGCAAGATATAATAAATAAGTAAAATAGGTAAGTAAATAGACTCAAAAGTTGAATTCACATTGTTGCAAATATATTGATATTCAGTTTAGTATACATCGATATTGCAGGAGTGACAGTCAGTGTGGATGTGAGTGGTCTATTGGGAGCACTGTTGATTGTAAAGTCTGACAGCAGCAGAAAAGAAGGACCTGCAATATCTTATCTTCACACAGAGTGGGTGAAGCAGCCTTTCACTGAAGGAGCTGTCCAGTACTGTCGGAGTGTCCTGCATGGGGCCCGACATCAGGGTCGATAGCTTAGCCATCATTCTCCTCTCTCCCACCACCTCCACTGGGGTCGAGGGGGCATCGCACAGCAGAGCTGGCCTTCTTAACCGGTCTGTTCAGTTTCTTCCTGTGGGCAGTCGAGATGCTGCTGCCCCGGCGGCCCACTCCACAGAAGATGGCTGATGCCACTGCAGAGTCAGAAAAGGTCCTCAGGAGTGCCCCTTGCTCTCCAAAAGACCGGAGTCTCCTCAGCAGATAGAGTCTGCTCTGGCCTTCTCTTATATAGTGCATTTTTATTTTCGGACCAGTTCAGTTTATTATTCAGCTGAACACCCCGGGTACTCAATATCCAGTCCCTGGATGTTCACAGGCGTAGGAGAGAGAGTTATCCTGCAGATCCTTCACTTTTGCAGAGACTTGTCAGTCCACTACTTATAATGTGCTTTACTATTAGACTGCCTTCACACTTTCATGGAAATCCTACAGGCCAGCAGTATTTAATTGCAGCCGAGAGGGATCCAGTTAGCAGGGGAGACGACAGCTTAAGTCGGGCATCAACACTTGCTGCAAGGGGAGCAGAATTCCTTTGTTGGCCTTTGATTGACACATGGGCCGGTCCACAAGTAAAATGCTCGCTCCAATGCCATTGTTAAAGATATGTATCAAATCAGTCCCGTTCTTACTAAATCATTCCTTTTCTTTGTCAGAATTTAAGAGCAACTTCACACTGCCATTAGCTCTGTTCTTACTATTTAATTTTGTGAGTTTAACTCCTTTTAATTTAGTCACACAAAATATACTGTAAACACGAAAGTGCCAATTAAATATTTTTACTTTATGCCTTTGCTTATCAACTTGAAACCAACGAAGAATAGAAGAATGAATGTTGAGTAAATTCTTTCTCAAACGCATACAGGTATGGTATGACGGGTATGTAGGCAGCCAGCAGCTGTCAAGGTGCAGTAGCAGTGATTTATACCACAATTTTAATTCCATTCAGTACTTTTAGCCCTCAAAAGCCTCCCCTCAGAGGAAATACCCCTATATGGTAAGCACATCACAAAAAAAAGCTTGTCTCTTTGGTCATGAAAAATGAGTTATCAGTCTACAGCAGTTGTGTTAGTTCTTGGGCACTGGAGTGTTAAATACACTCTGAAGAGGATGATGGGACTAAAAAAAAATGAGAATCTCCTGGGAAATAAATTATTTTCTCTTAAAGTTGTTGACTTTCTGGAAGTAACGTCTTTTTTTCTCAGCTTTTCTTTTTTGGCCTGGCTTAGCATGTCTCCCGCTCGGTGGTAACGGTCCTCCAGTCTAATTTGGTTGTGGATGGAGTCGAGCTTTAGGATTCAGAGATAACATTTTTACTCCCAGCGTATGAGAGAGAATTCCTGTCAGTTTTTATAGCACACTTTGTTGTTGGGAGCTGCTCTGGCGCACACGATAAATTTGCCAGGCTACACACAGGAAATCCATGATTTAGGGGTTTAAAAGATGATGACTGTATGTTGTGCAGTCGTCCTAGGTTGTATTTTAGAACGATTTCATTGGCTTGGTTGGAATATTTTATTACTCAAACTTCAAACGGACGAATCATGCAGTTGATGTTTCATGGGGGATGATATTTCCAAAAATAACACCGGTCATACAACATCAGCTAGATTATGTGAAGCCGCACAATCTGGGCCCGAAATACACTCCACACTTCCAAAAATATTGTTCTTACTCTGTCAATTTATCTTCGAGATGGAGGACAATAAAATTAATTAAATCCAAACCCATTCACTGTGTTCCATATCTGCAGTGTCCAGAGATAAGACGGATTTATGGACTCCTGCACAGAGTGGACCCTTGAAAAAGTGCCACAGTGGAGATATGCAGTGCTTTTAGCGAGGTTATAAGAGAGAACATTTTCTATCTGTCTGACTGGGTCAACAGAATAAGATAGAACGTAATGAGGAGTGAAAAGCATGTCATCTTCTCCAATAGGTAATCCCACGTGGCCCTTTTCTGAAAAATAAATTGTGAAAAATAAGACTGCGCCTCAGCTCAGTTTAATAGGAGGCACTGATGCATTCACTCGTACTCCTCCTCTTATGCAGAGAATGAATGAGCGGGCCATTGTCTCTGACTAAAAATACCCAAATTTATTTCTTTTTGTTCACAGACTGTATAGCAGGAGGAGAAAAGCTTGTCTCAGCCACTCGCTTTAGCTCTATTAACAATGAATCCGGACCATTTAATGCACTTAATTTTATTGCATCACTGTCGCTAGCCCCCTTGACCTTTGCTCCGCTCTTAACCACGGAGGGGGATTTTAAAGGGTCAAATCCAGCTGCCAGATGCCTGTCCTAATCTGCTAACTGTCTGGATTATTCCGCCTTGTTCCGCACAGTTACTGTGACAGTGCGGAGGGCAAACACCACGTTGTCCTCTGTTGCCCCTGATCCAGCCCTTCCTTCATTCATACTGTTCCTGCTGGTGTGATTTCCATCTCCTCACCGTCATATCCAAGTAGGGCTGCAACTAACGAATATTTTCATCATTGATTACTCTGCGGATTATTTTCTCAATCCATCAATTAATCATTTGGTCTATAAGATGTAAAGCCTCCAAAGCCTAATATCATCAAATGTCTTGTTTTTTGCAACTAACGGTCAAAAACTTAAAGATATTCAGTTTATTATCACATAAGAAACAAATCAGCAAACCTTAATAACTGAAAATCTGGAAAAGTTTGGCATTTTATCCTAATAACGACTAAAATGATTAATTGATTATTAAAATATTTGCAGGGGGCTTTTTTTTATATTATTTCAGCTTTATTAAAGTAAAAATATGCAAAAAAGTAAGTAATAGATATTGTACCTAACATTTGCTATTTTTGATAGACGCACATTTTTTTTTAACATTTTTTTTTTTAAGTATAAAGGCTAACAGATGTCCATGCCGATCCAAAGTGATGATTATTCATAAAGAAATTGTTGTCCTCACATTTCTTCTGAAACACAGTTTGTTTTTCTGGCTGTACAATATGCTCGCTACCGGAGACTCACACAGCACACAGCGGGAATAATATTGGTTTGCTTCTGAATAGCTGTAAACTTTAAACACAATGCACACAATCAGCAGCTCTCCGTTTTGAACAAACTACAT
Source organism: Xiphias gladius (assembly GCF_016859285.1). Classification (NCBI taxonomy): domain Eukaryota; kingdom Metazoa; phylum Chordata; class Actinopteri; order Istiophoriformes; family Xiphiidae; genus Xiphias; species Xiphias gladius. The sequence continues at coordinate 7,164,107 of NC_053416.1, read as the reverse complement.
CTTCATTTTCATATTCACTGTACCAAAAATTAGGATTTTGGCAACACGGAACCATCAGAGCAACGCTAAGCAAAAGGAAGTGTTTTAGAATAGTGAATGGAGCAGACGGCTGAATAGGAGCCAGGAGTGTCAGGTCTCTTAACCTTTATATTTGTTTTTCATTTTTCTGTTCGATGAATTAGAAAATATGATTAATACGCAGTGTATTGGAGCAATTTCTAGTTTCCTGTTAAGACTTCGAGACTAAACCTGGCTCTGTATATTTGGTACCGAAAATAACAAGAATAATCTATCGGCTTCTTTCCTTTGACAGCAAGAGTGTCAGACATGATAAAAATACAGCTTTATTCAAAGCATAAACAGAAGTAAACATCTACTGTATACACTGCAATTCCGTCTTCCATAGTGACTCCAATAGCAGGCATCAAATACGAGTTCCTGTGGTTCTGATCAAAGCAGAAAATGTGGTTCAATAAATCTGGATCCCTGTTTGCCCTTCCAGATTGCTGTGTGGAACTCGTACAGGGGGATGAACCTGACGGAGAAGTCCATCCGAGACAAGAATAACAATGTGACAGACTCTCTGGCTAACAGGACTCTTATTGTCACCACGATACTGGTGAGGAAGAAGGAGGAAGGTTAAACAGAGGACAGCATAGGGAGGAGGGGGGGGGCTACATATGGGGATGTGTAGAGTGCAGATAGAGGGACAATAGAGGAAAATTCATTGGGAAACATGGGAGGGAGCGGTGTTTAGGTGGGAAAATGGTTGATGAGTTGAATGATTTGGATAATTTAAATTTGTATTTTTTTTAAATTATTCACACAGACGAAATCTGGCATTGAAAAAGCGTATTTCCTAATCATCAAGGTCATATATAGACATATTAATTCAGGATGTAACACCACTCATCCAAGGGTCACCAGCTCTGAGAACTGATGAAATAGTGAAGCGTCTTCAAGATTAAAACAAACTCAGTTGCCTTTAACTAGTGCTTAGATAGCATAGAGAAAAATGAATCAGGATAAGGAATGTGTCTTGAAAACAGTGAAACATTTTCTTTTGCTATACAGGAAAATCCATATGTAATGTATAAAAAGTCAGACAAGGAGCTGGTTGGGAATGATCGTTTCGAGGGCTACTGTCTGGACCTGTTGAAAGAGCTCTCCAACATCCTGGGTTTCACATATGAAGTCAGACTGGTGGCTGATGGGAAATACGGAGCCCAGAATGACAAGGGAGAATGGAACGGGATGGTCCGAGAGCTGATCGACCATGTGAGTTAATAGTTAACAATGCAGTGGAGTAAAAAGTACAAAAATGTAATGGAGTAGAAGTATAAAACCAAAATACTCAAGTAAAATACAAGTAACTCCAAACTATATTTAAGTACAGTACTTGAGTAAATATATTTAGTTACTTTTCATCACTTATCTTTGTGGCTTATTTGCTCCAGACCAGGTTAAATTGGGTCAGAAATGAATCGAAGGTTCAGCTCCCCGTGAGTCACCTCTCTCCCGGATTTGGACAAAATTACTGCTATCACATTAAATTGATCAAATGATCAAGAGAAAAAGGCGTCTACAATTGAGTTCACAGATGGTAGCAAAGCCTGTTTGAGAGCGATGTGTTTATAGACCAGAAGAATCGAGCCGCTTAATAGGAGGTACAGTATAATAAATGGTCTTAGCAAGTTTGGCCCTGCTGCACTGTCTGGTGATATAAAAAGGGCTTTTAGTTATGAATTACGAATGAATTTTAGTCTTACATGTAAAAACACTGAAATTCTGTCACAGCATTGTTGACGGTGAGTGGTTTAATTTAACCTGCTACGCTCGTATTGTATTCCTAGTTCTTCATTACTTCATTAATCTCTTGTAGCTTTTTTCACTATTATGGTTCTGTATTACTCATTTTTGTTCCTCCGGCAGAGAAGAACACAGTTCAACAAGGTTTAGTGTTGTTGGGATATTGATACAAGACATTTTCTAGTAGGATTGTTAGAAACAGAACAAATACTAGAAGGAGCCATTTGTAACCTTGAGCAGTGCCTGTTCTACCTGTAGTATCTTACTTCATCTTGTGGCTTTTTCCAGGTTGCAGACCTCGCCGTGGCTCCCTTGACCATCACTTACGTTAGAGAGAAAGTCATCGACTTCTCCAAGCCCTTCATGACCTTAGGCATCAGCATCCTGTACCGCAAACCCAACGGCACCAACCCAGGCGTGTTCTCCTTTCTTAATCCCCTGTCTCCGGACATCTGGATGTACGTGCTGCTAGCCTGCACGGGAGTTAGCTGCGTGCTCTTTGTGATTGCCAGGTAAGAGGATGGATTGATGCTTATGATAATGAGATGATGTATGGTGGGATGGAAAAACAAAAGGCGATTGAGGGTATACTGTATGATATATGGTAGATAGTGACTGCCTACTGGATTGTCCATAACCAGTGTCAGTTTTGCCACAAGTTCTTTTGTTAATCATTTGAAAGTGCAAAGGGCAGGAAAACTGTGAGACTGAGCACTGACCATTTTAAAGGAATAAACAGTTGTGCCTGAGGTATCAAATTTACACATCAAGAATCACAAACAGTCTGGAATAAGTGGCCTGACTCTACTTCAGCAACTTCTTTTTTTGCATAGTTATTCTAACACAACCCAAAATATTCCTTTAGCTGCCTGTCAGCTGCCAGATTGGCTTTCATTGTGATTGTTAAGTAGCTGGGAGTAATTGCGAGCTCACTCTTCACCTCCCTCTCAGGCAGTGTGCAAAAAACCCCTGCTAAGGGGTTGCACCTAGCAACCCGTAACGGAAATAGATTTGTTGTGAAAATCAAAAAGCAAATCAAGGGGAAGTCTAGATTGGACGGCTGGATTGAAATGAACCAGTGTTCTACAATACATTCCTTGTATATTTGAATTTCCTTTCATCGCTTTTTCTCTCTGTTTCTTTTATTGTCTTTCAGGTTTACTCCATACGAGTGGTACAACCCACATCCATGCAACCCATCCTCAACTCTGATCCAGAACAATTTCACTTTGCTCAACAGTTTCTGGTTTGGCGTTGGAGCTCTCATGCGGCAAGGTATTTAGCTCACAAAGCAATATAATTATAATCAATACTTGATATTAACAATGGATCAAACGATTACCTGTATGTGAAAGGGGTTGCTATAGTCTTCAAAATTAAACAACTAATACTTAGTTTGTCCATGCATAATTTGTCCTCTAGAACAACGCCAGAAACATTTTCTGATCTAATTCCCTGAGGGGAATCTCCCCCGGAGGCCAGTACAGACCTAAAAGGAGATACTGGGCTTAAATCCGTCAGGCGGTCAGAACTGTAAAAAATCAGTTACGGCGAGTTTTAAGGGTTACTGAGAGACGGATGCTGCAAAGGCCACTAGCAAACTCCCTTTACAGCTGTGAAGACTGTACTGACACCATAAAACTCTGCTCTAAGCTGTTTAATTCGAAACATCAACATTTGCCTCGTATATTCTGTGACTGCCCTTTCCACATAGCCTGGATCCAGTCCCAACTAGTTGCAACCATGCCCCTGTTGGAAGAATTATGCATGTGGACTCGACCTCCCTCAGGGCAGGTGATTTGGGAGGGATAAATCCGACATGCCTGACTGGGGGGCCAGAAAGACTACTGACAACACCAGTCCACAACAAAATGGCAATGCTGATGAAATGTTGTGATTTTACCGTCAGCAGGCTACATTTGTCACATTTGTCAGTTCTTCAGAAATGCACTAGGTTTGATAAAATTCGAGACAAGACATTTTGCTTTATTTTGATTTCCGATTTGTAAACCAGGTTACTTGGGCATCCAGTGTCCCGCTGAACTGTATCTGGATTCCCATTTTACTTTCTATCATCTCATCACACACAAGCTCAAGCAAGTTTAATATTGTGTGTCATGTTCTGCATATGTGTGGCATGTGCATGTGCGTGTATTGTCCGTAACTTAGCTGTTTGGTGCTTGTCAGCAGCCTTGAGCTTTCCGTGGGGTGCTGTGCCTGACGGTATCTGCGTCATTAGATACAGTGCATGGCCATTAAACCAGCCGTCCATACTGTGTTTTACTCTAAAAGCGTAGTTCAGCATTTGTCCACTTCAGCTGAAAAAGGTTTAAAAATAATAATATAATAATAATATATTTTTTCATTTCCTCTTTTCTCTGCACAGTCAAGAAAATATAAATCATGGTGCTCATCCTGCTGTTTCAGTTTTATGTTTCATTACATTTACATTTATTTTTTCATGTTCTCTCATTTGCTTTAAATTCAGATTAGTTTTTGTCTTTCACCTTTTGTTCTTCTAATTTGTTTTTTTTCTATTATGTTTTCTTTTTGACATTGATATATTTCTTTTGCACCTTTGTGTTTTAGACTAAACAAGAACATAAACATACTGGAACTTAGGGTTTCCCCATTTTATCATTTAGGGCTGAGGTGAAAATCCAATTGGAGCTCTGGCGGGAATCCAGCTATTAACATAACCCCATTTGGACCAGCGTACTTGATTATGCTTTGGAACAGTATAGATGTTGTTCATTGTCCTTTTTTCATTTGTTTTGTTTTTTTAAAAGAGCATCTACACGTAGCACACACACAAACTGCACTACTATTCTGCGTCTACAATACTGATATTAGCCCATTCTTCTTACATTATCAACATTTTTCTACCCTCTGCAACCCTAATTCTTAATCTCTTTCTTTTTCAAAGCTTTCAGCTTTAAGCTCTTTTTTAACCTATGGCCCCCCATCACTGTGCTTCCAGGCTCGGAGCTGATGCCCAAGGCTCTATCCACTCGTATAGTTGGGGGTATCTGGTGGTTCTTTACCTTAATCATCATCTCCTCCTACACGGCCAACCTGGCTGCCTTCCTCACGGTGGAACGAATGGACGCTCCCATTGACTCAGCGGACGACCTGGCGAAGCAGACCAGGATTGAATACGGGGCAGTGAGGGATGGATCTACCATGACCTTCTTCAAGGTAAAATTGTTGTAGGCACGTCTATGTTCTTACCAATATAAGTGTAACTGCATTTAAGTAGCTTTTAACTTCATCAAAGTCTCAACATAAAAAGCAGTAGTTTAAATTACTATGCGGAAGTTTTTTAAAAAGTTCACATCCACTCGTAGATCCTGTCAAATTATGTTGTACACACTGGTGAATTTAATACAGCCGAGGTCAAGTGAAAGCCCTCATCTATATGTAGTATATTTTCCCATTTCAAACACATAATAAACTTAAAATAATTAAAATAGAAGGCTGTAGGCCTTCTGCGTGTTTTTGGTTTTACGAAAAGACAAAACTTTCATTGAAGAAAGGAATATTTAGAGTCATCTTAAGCAAAAGAGCAAATGATTGTGAAATGTTTGCTTGGTTTTTAACTGTGCCACTACTTTAAATTATATGTAAACAGCCCACCTCTAATTTGACCTTAAGTGCAACCTGAGATGGTTTTTAAGAAGCCTACCAAGAAAAAATAGACCTTGCTATGCTGTGTTTAGGTTATTATATATATCATATATATATAACATTCTCACGTTTCTTATTACCAAATGAAACAATATTAATATCAAACACTGAATACAATAGTCTCAACAGTGTGCGCTCATCTCTGATAAACTTTGTTGTTTACTCCCATCTGGTCATCTGAGCGAATTCACAGTTTGTGTATATTCTGTCATCTCTGTCTCACCTCTAGATGTGAGTATGGCTCTGTGCCAGTTTCCTCAGCTGCTCTTGCATCCCGCATCTTTGCCGAACCTCAGATGAAAAAAGAAAAAAATCTAGAGACAGAGGCAGAGAAAAAAGACTTGCATTTACTTTTCTGAAAGGCACCATAGATGCATCAAGAGGCGAGTGTATGATAGGAAGTGGAGAGGACGCCCGTTAAGACAACTTGTGTCTGTGTCTTGGGGTGTCTGTTTTGACATATGTTAACTTCTTGGGACAAATTATGCAACGTATCAGTGTATCGATGTCCTCGGGCAGGGCTGTCACGTCTTTTACCCCACGGCCACCCACTCCCCTCGTATCCTGGTGGCTCACCAGGGGTGATCCATGCAGGGCTTTATCCTCCCAGATTGCAGCAAGTGATTACGGCTGCGCGGATAGAGGGAAGCAGGCTGTGTTGATGGCTTGAACAAATTGAATCAGCTGGAGGAGATTTAGAACACAGCTGTCCCATTTTCTCTGACTGAGCGAGGAGAAACACACGCGCGCGTACACACACACACACACACAAACCAAGACGCACTCGAAGATAGATAAAATCCCACACATCCTTCTGTTAAATTTATACGTGTCTATGACAGAATTTGAAATATAGTATAGTATATATGCTGCCACAAGCACACAGCCTATGTTTATGCATAGAGTACAAATGCATAACAATTCTTACCAACTTTTGCCTGTTTGGCCCCTTTCGCAGAAATCGAAGATCTCCACCTATGAGAAAATGTGGGCGTTCATGAGCAGCAGGAAGAGCACTGCGCTGGTGAAGAACAACAAGGACGGCATCACCCGAGTCCTGACGACAGACTACGCCATGCTGATGGAGTCCACCAGCATCGAGTACATAAGCCAGAGAAACTGCAACCTCACGCAGATCGGCGGCCTCATAGACTCCAAGGGCTATGGGGTAGGAACACCAATCGGTAAGAAGATTGAAACAGAGATTTACTCCTCACCATCATCTTTGTGAGTAAGAGGAGAATGAAAAGCTCCAAAGGACTGCAGATCAAGAAAACACACAGTCATACATATCATTTTTTTTAATGTCTTACGACTGTCATGGAGCAATTATTTAAAAAAAACAAAAAAAAACCCCCAAAACTTTCACATATATTGAAAATGTGACCAAAAGTTTTTGTTGCAGACAGTTATTGACATTGTATATTGAGAGAAAAGTTTAGAGTCGTCCTTGTTACTTCAACACAGACTGACTGTGAGACTGTGACTTTCTAGCATTTATTGATTAGTTGGTAAAAAGAAGCCATAGACATGTATAAACCTTACTGCTCAATTGAGGCCCTTGTACAATTTCTGTTACTAGAACAAAATTTTAATTTAGCCTCTGTAAATGGAGCCTTTGTACTTTAGATACACACTTCCATTTATGTATTTCCATTTTTCAGAAGTTCAAGTATAGAGCTGCTATCCTCTATCCTCAACATGCAAATGCACTTACATTTAAAAGCTCCGCTAGCTGATCCAGTGCAAATGTTCATGTAAGGTTTCAGGCCTGTTCAGGGGCTTGAGAACTTGAACTGGATGCAAGTCCTACCGGACCGTGTTTGCAGTTTGTACTGTCGGATGTTTACATAAGTATCTTCTGTCTGTCTTTTGTTTTCTCCTTTCCTCTCCGGATGTTTTTCAGTCTTTTATTTTGTTTCAATTTATTGATCTCCTTAGCTGTCTGACTCACTGTAGAGCCAGTTGTTTTGTTTTTTTTTTTTTTTCCAACTGGGGTATTTTTGCTGTGCACGAGAACATGCCCCACACCTGCATAAGTTGCACACATCGGTGCCTAGAAGCTGCCAAGTACAGGCCATACATTTAAATGTGTGGGCACAACAATGGAAATAATGAGGGCAGGGCCGCCCCCATCAAGTTAATTTCTGTAATTACCATGAGATGTCCACGGACTGTCAGCATCTAGGACATATATATATAGTCTGTCGCAGTTACCTATTTTATCAACTCTGTTCTTAGGTAAGATACGGAATCTTAAAAACTATTTGTTCTTAAGGAAATAAATATACAAAAGATTCCTCATAAAGTATACAATAGAGGAATGTGCAGACAATCCAAAGAGTGTAAGAAGCGCAATTATGAATAAAATTATATACAAGGAAACTGTAACATTAAACGAAAGCCAAAGTTTAAAGCGGAAGGCGGAGGAGTTGAACAGTTTGATGGCCACAGAAACAAAGGACTTCCTTTAGGATTCAAGCAGAGTTCACTAGTGATGCCTCTCACCCCCTGCATGACATGAGGAGGGCATGCAAGGGGTGTAGTTTGACAACCCTCTACCAGAGACGTACGGTCCACTCACGTCAACAAGCCTGCCTTCCTGATTAGCCTGTTGGTTCCAGTGTGGACAACTGCTCTCACTCTGCTATCACTCTAGCAAATCTTCTACAGTGTGGAAAATAATGATGGCCACCACAGAGTGGAAGCACATATGCAGCAGCATAGTGCTGCAGACTGCAAATGACCGGAGCCTCCTCAGAAGGTTAAGCCGTCTCTGACCCCTTTTGTAGAAGGCAGTGGTGTTGCTAATTCAGCCCACTTTGATGTTGAGCTTCAGCAGGTTCAGCCCACTTTATTTCTCTGTACTGAGCCTCTTTTCCCTGCTGGTACATGGTACAAGGGGAGGAAGCTAGGAGGTTTGGTCAAAATGCAGAGATGTAAAGGGTGAACAAGATTGGAGACGGGTCAACACCTGTGATGCAACTGTTACATACTGTGGCTGACCACTCTAGTGTCACTTCAATCTGAGACAGTAGGAGGAGAAACTGCCTGCATGTCCGTGAGTGTAGTCAAAAACAGGTCAGGTGGATAGAGCATTAAAACCACCCGCAGAAAATCAAAACATGTGATGCACAGCGGGCAAATGATGCCATCCTCCTCCCCAATATCTAGCTGGTAGGCAAACTGCAGGGGGTCCAGTGATGGCTTTACTAGGGATCTGTGGTGTGTCAGGACCAGTCCCTCCAATTACCTCATGTCTTCTTTTTAGTTGTTCGGTGCATCGGGCAGAATGTTTTCCGAAGCACAGGGACTCTGTACAGGTTCAGAAGGACGTTAAAAGAAGAGAGTATGCATTTATGTGCAGATGAAAACTTAGCCCAGCATTGTTAATTGAATTGCATTTTAAGCAACAATAAACATTACAAAAGCGAATTGGAGTTTTGAATCATCAAGATACATGTAGATTCATGTTTCTTGTCAAATACAGTCAACTCTGTTCTGTAAGCAAAGGCTTTAATTTGACATTGAAAGAAATGCTTGTTGGTTCACTAAAACACTGTAAACAAAGTAAACAGAGGGGGGCCTCAAAAGAACTGCCATGCCATATTTTATTAATGGGGCATTTAAAGATCTTTATCCATAAAGAATGACAAACAAGTAATATCATGTAATTGCTCTGTTAGAACATAATGTCTTTCCATATGCATTTTCCCTCCCCAGGTTCTCCATACAGGGATAAAGTGACCATTGCCATCCTTCAGCTGCAGGAGGAAGGGAAGCTGCACATGATGAAGGAGAAGTGGTGGAGAGGCAATGGCTGTCCAGAGGAGGACAACAAGGAGGCCAACGCTCTGGGCGTGGAAAACATCGGCGGTATCTTCATCGTCCTGGCTGCGGGTCTGGTTCTCTCTGTGTTTGTGGCTATCGGAGAATTCATCTACAAGGCCCGCAGGAACGCAGACATAGAGGAGGTGAGTGAGGGTGAGGAACATGCGGATCTCCAGCTGTGTGATGATGACTAACGAGTGGATTAAAGGTTACTCTCCACTCTGATGAAAATTGGGGTTTTTTAACGAGAGTTTTGTTAGATGTTCTTTGCTCGATCGAAATTGATTAACTCAAAATCGTATTTCCGCTTGCTGGTGTTGTCTTTGCCACCAGAAACTCACTTGATGGATTTATAACAGTGTCTCACACTCCTACACAGTAAGCAATGGGTTAAATCTAGTATAGAAATGGTGAGTTGGCTGCCCCCCCATGACAGACAGCTAAACCCTTCACTCACTGTACATGAGTAGTTTCTTTGCTTTGCCTTGGTTTTGTGTCTTTTACACGTTGTTGTTCTTTTTTCTTTTTTGTTTTTCAAATTTCCTTTATAAGTCTTTTTTGATTTCTTTTGTGTTTTTCTCCTCAATCCCTTTTTCTTTGCATGCTTTCATCAGGCCTTTTGTTTCTTTTACGGGGTGCAGTCCCGTCAGTTTCAGCGGCGTGGATCCACCTCCTCCTCTGGCACCTCCTTATCTACTGATCTGGAGAGCGGCAGGCTACTGGGGGATGACACAGAGTAGCCATGGCAGCACATTCACAACACATACACACTCTAGACAATAGGTTTGTAACCAGGTTTCCTCCTCTTTGCCCCCTTTTGAAAACTCCCACTGGATGCCTTCACCTAATCCCAGTTACCATTACCGCTTTACCTTCAATAACATTGCTTCCTTGCAAAACGTCTGTGTTTCTTGTGATTACAGACACTTGTGATGTCAGTGATCTTTCTAGCATGGTTTTTGACCACTACAGCCATCCCGTCTCTTATTATTTTCAGGCTCCTGTTCAAGCCTAGTTAAGGAGCACCTAATCTGATGAAAGCATAAAAATATTGACTCAAATTCTGGGGAACACCGATGGCATTTGGAAAGATTTTTTTTTTTTTTTAAATTGCGAGCTACTATTAAACATGTCACCTATTTGATTCGTTTTGAGCTCAAATGTATTTTTTATAATTATTATTATTTATTTAAGTTCATATAAAGAGTGTAAAGCTCTGCAGTGCCCCCCTGGTGGTTTTTTCGCTTGCGCCGGTTAAGTAGCCTTCCAATACCGGCCCGAATGTTTTGTCTCATTCAATGTAGTCTCAGTAGGCATTTGTGTATACTTTAGAAGCAGACTTTGAATGCCTTTTGGGAAATCAAAAGATAGGAAAAGTTATTTGAATATTTTCCTCCTCATTAGGCTCTTTGGTACACTGGTTTGGCTCGCTGAAATTTGGATAACAGTGATGGAACCACATATTGGATTAATATGTCCCCTGACACAGATCCAAAGCCAAAAGCAAAGTCGTCATTTCATAAATAACTACTGGTGAGTGCAGGCCATTTTAACTGAAGTAATGAATAATGGCATCACGGAGGGGTAAAGACTTTCAAGGTCTTGACTGCACCGCTGGACTGACCTTGTCATATAGTAACAAGATCTATTTCTCTCGAAATGTAGTAAAAACAAAATATTGAGTTAGTTACACCAAATATTAACGATATTAACTACAAAGGGGCATAATTGATACTGCTATTATGAAGATTATAAAATCAGCAGACATAAAATAATCATGTAAACCAATAAATAAATAAATAAGAGACCTGATTAAAAAAGATCAGAATTTAAAATGTTCTTGGACGGGATGTTTTTGTCTGTATTGTCTCTGTGTCCAAAGGTGAATCTCACATACAATGAGACTGCAAGGTTATCAAGAATCTTTAATTGTGGGATATCACAAGTAAATACATTTCAATTTAATACTTGATTTAGCTCTGGTTAGGTATACATGGTTTAGAGAGTTCGTTATGAGGCGGGTTATAAGGTATGGTTCTGGTGTTTGTGGAAAAAACCCCGCAGGAAGCGATATTAATTAGAGAAGCCTTAGGCAAAGCCCTGAGGATGAAAGAGGAGGACCTTCTGCGGTCCTTGGATGCAAAGACCAACAGATAAAAACGGGATGACTTTGTGCTGCGGATGATAATTTGCAAAATAAATTTAGTGAGCGCGCTATTTGGAGTAGAACAAAATAAAAGGCAAATAAACATGATTGAAGATTAATGAGTTCAATGCAATGTTATTGTGCAGAATCAAATAAGCCTGAGGCTTCTCATTTCAGATCGCCCTCTCCCTGGTAATTTCAAATAATTACCATATTATGAATTCATAGCTCCCTGCATTAGGATGTTACACAGCAGACATTGTCCTTCATCTTTTGTCTGTGTAATTGGATTTTACGATGAGACAACAGAGATTACATGTCTTTTATAACCCCTGTAATTTCTGGTCTGGTCTGGTCGGACTTTGGTGCTGACTTGCAGTCATTGGCTGGCTGCTCACATTCAGCTGCAGACGAGCCCCAAGAAGAAAATGCCAACTTGCAGTGCTGAATCAAATGTAATTGCCTTTCATTTAAATTTAATTAGTGTAGTTTTCAATTGATTAATTAATTTCCCAGTTGATTCAGTCATGGAGCAGTAGTTATTTTTATTCACATTCACCCAGTCTTTAAACTTGTGGCCAGTTTTCGTAGAGGTCATAATGGTTTCATAGGAAATCAGCTCTATTGATGTCTTAACCCAGGCCTTCAATTGTCGTTCTCTCTGGCAGTGCGTGTCCTTTAGCGACGTGATTGAGGAGTTGGGTATCTCCCTGCAGTGTTACAAAGGCATCCGGAGGAGGTCGCGACCCCACAGTGAAGCAAGGTCAGCTTGCATCTTCTGTCAACCCAAACGTACTGCAAGGAGGGAGGGAGTGAGACGGGACTCCAGCACTTGAGTCTGGGATCTAAAAGCTGATAGAACTCACATCAGAGACTGCTATTTGATTTCTTGTTTGTGGGCCACTGAATGCCATGAAGTTGTTTCCTCATCACCCCTGTCTTTATACTGTATGTGTACGGATAATACATTAAACATTATACTGTAGATGTAGTTTGCAAAGTCTTGGCCGTGTATCAACATTAACAAGGTTAAAACAGCTGACGACAAAGAGAATGAAAGCTCTCTCATAGTAGAAACCATTGATGTTCCCTCATGGCTGTAGTTCACTGTTCTGAGCAGTTGGCAGAGTTGAATCTGCACACTTTATAGATACTCCCATTGTGTAAATGTTTGAGGACTTCACAGATTTTCAGAGTAAAAAGATTTTTGCATTTTTTTAAACAGTTGTCCGATTTTGTCGCTGTTTGTAGTTTGTTGTTGTTGATAGTGGGCAGCGGTGTGTGTCCCTTCTGGCAGGCGGCAGAGTCGCTTCAGAGCGGATTGCTGAGCCAACCCTGGCCAGTGAAAAAGATAAGGACCAATAAGGAAAGTCGGGAACACACCTGCTGTTTTATACCTTTACATTACCGACATCAAACCCCACACTCTCTCTCTCTCTCTCTCACACACACACACACACACACACACACACACACACACACACACACACACACACACACACACACACACACACACACACACACACACACAGACGCACATAGCCTCACAAATGCTTGTGATCATGAAATATTGCTGTCTGTGGGCCAGAGAAAGGATATGACGTACGTACAGAGAAAGAAAGGTCAAAATGAGATGCAGTTCTTTTTTTTTCTTTTTTTTTATGTGCGGAATTCTCAGGATGTCAAAGACAAAACACAATTTCCTTCTCTCCCCGGGAACAGTCTTATTTTTCTACAAGTCTTTTTTTTTTCCTGTTCGCTGTTGTCAAATTTGAAAGCTTGAGGGGAGATCTTGGTTCCCAGTGGTGACAGTGGATCCCAGTGGATGTGTGCCTTGAAAAAAGTGAAAAGCTTCTGCTGCAGTGAGTTTTGCTTCTCTTTTGGTACTCTACAATCTTGCTTCACATGTTATATAACTTACCTACCAGCTGATCTGCGGCACTTTATAATTTAGGATGAATTATCCACATCCATGTTATCCATAGACACAACCATAATATCAACATGAAACATTTACTTTGGAAATAAAATCAAATTTAAATGAAGTTTTCATAAGCATGTATTCCTAAAAACCTTACTTTTTACAAGGAACTTTTGTCGCAATTTGCTGTGTCTTAACTGTTTTACAGATTCAGTTTGCCTGTATTCACCAATCAACGCAAACAAATTCACACCAGGGAGGTCTTTCACCTGACAGGCGCGTATACAGCATGTTGGCTTTGACTTCTGTAGTGCAGCTAGTCAGAAGCAGGAATGGCAAAATACCCAGCAGCCTCAGAACAATTACCTCCCTGCAGGAGGACTACAGAATGCACTGATGGCAATCATCACTGACTGACTCACACACCCCCACGTGAATTTGAACTGAGCTCCACTCATCAGGACCTGCAGCGGGATAATGAACTCTGATGCTTGAGCGCACACAAACACATCAGGTTGACATCAGGGCACCGCAAAACAGCCAAATGGTTCGACTGACATTAATATTTTCAGTGACAAGTCCCACGTCCTCGTCATTTCCACTCTGTTCTGTATTTCATGTGACATTAGGAGCTTCCCCATTTCCTCAAGTTTTGTTTATGTCCTTTGAAGCTGACGTCAGGGTTAAATAAATTAATCAGCGAGGAAGAGTTGACTCATGCTCCTTGTCTCTCTGCCACCTCTTGCCCAACCCGCTTAATCTCTTCTCCTCGTCACCACCTCCTTTCAGCGATTCTGTCCTTCTTTTACCCCTCTAGTCTTACTACACACCTGCCCTGTACTCTTGTCAGTGGACTGGACGTGTAGTATGTGTTCTTTTGGAAAAAGCCTTTTGAAGCCAACAAGCCAAATTGTGGAAATACTAATCAGAACCAAGGGGAAGAATAGACTCACAAGGAAATGCACAAAAATTGAACTGACAATATCGTCCTGGCCATATATTGTTCAGAAACCAACTGTGGAGGGAAAGAGAACGAGGAAGCTAACTGTTAAGATGCTCCACTTTAGGCATCAAACCGTGATACATATCGTTATCAATAATGTCAGGACTCTCAAAACTGACTTCCGATTCCCAGCTTTTAACAGCTAATGCAGTGACATTTCGAACAGGAAAGAGCAATAAATGCATACAAATACAAACACTTTATAAATTACTCAAGTCGTGGGTTTTGTAGTGACATTTCTCTCGGTGGATTGTGTACACTTGTTTGTGTGCATCCTAAGAGAATTGGACCGAGCTTTTCTTAATCTCTTCATGTAATGAGTTTTCTCTTTTTTGGTATTCAGATTAATTCAGGGATTGGGCTCAGTCCAATGTAATAGTGTTTGGTTGTATCTAATCTCCTAACCCCATAATTCTTAATCTAAACCAAAGGCAGTATTTCTTTTTTTTTATTTTTTTTTTTTTATCATTATCTAATCCGTCATGAATGAGGCCATGGATTACAACTCTAACCTTGGCATTCTGCATGCCTGAGCAGGACAGGACTCTCCTCCTTCTTCCTAACCTAAGATGACCTCACCTGAACACCGCTCTGTTGTTGAACAATATTTCTGTCTTCACCTGCATTCATATCCTTGTTCGGTTTCACCCACAGGAGCAGTTTGTCCCAGTGATCTTGAAACACACAGTCTACAAGCTTAGTGGTGGTGGCGGCGAGGTGAAGGAGAAATGGGGAGAGATAAAAGGATAGTGGCATCTGTCTGTTTGTGCTGTCAGTAAGAAGGTCAGAGACCCTGATCCGTACCGCTATACCTCCTGCACAGGTGAAGAAAAGAGGTTGAGAGAAAAACCCAGACAAGGTGAAGCAGAGACGGCTCAAGGAGCCTGTTGTTGACGTCTTAAACATGCCCAAAATGTGCAGTACATTGTCCATATTGAGTTCTTTTGGAGGAAAGGTCAACAAAGCACTGAAAAAGCTAAATTTAGATTGGATCAATTTGACCACCTTGTTGTATAAAACCAGCTGCATTATAAATATATTTTACATAAAAAAGCACTTGTAGATTTCCTGCATAATTTGTAGAATTTCCACCTCCCCGTGTATCTCAAATGTCACACATAAATCCTTTGAACCTGTCAAGTCCGGTTCATGCATCTTTACACAAGGCCCTCAACTGTAGATACAAGTGCAGAAGAAACAAATCTAGACTATGACTCCAGCATAAAAGAGTGGCAGACGTTTGAGTGTGTCCCATCCATCACAATGAGATGAACGGTCTCTGGGGCTGTTAAGGCAGGTCTGTGTCACCAGCCTGTCGATGAAGACAAACGAGGACGAGGACTCTTGGAGGTCTAGAGCATCATCTATATCTCTCTCTTTCTCTTTCTCTTTCTCTTTCTCTCTCTGCCTCCCCTTTCTCTCCCACCACCTGAAAGCCTGGCAGTAAATAATCCAGGGGGAATGCTGTCATCTGCTGGTGTGCAGGTGAAGTGGCCTCGTGGATGTAAAGCAACAGATCATGGCAGTAAAATCAGAACGTTAAAAACAACCGTAAACAGTAATTCTTTCAGAGAAGCACAGGGCCTCATTTATGACGCTTCTTTTTCTTTTAAACCCATCCTCGAAGGCTTAAGGTCAGTTTGGCATTATTATGATGCTGTGTAGGCCTATAATAAATTCTGGTCATAAACCTTCAGTTCACCCTATAAACAGATCAGATGCAGGGCAGTTTGTGATGCCTCTTCAATTAGTTTTCGGATTGAGATTATGTTAATTTTTTTTTGCTGGTTGGTTTGGAAACTTAAGAACAAATGCAAAGTGTCGCTTTCCTGTTAAAACCAGGTATGTCCATTTTTTGTTTTTTTTTGAGCAATGTAAATAGCCCTGTTTTCATCTCTGTGATGATGCATGTCTCAGATAATCCAGTGGAGTTTAAAATGGTTTATTTAGTTTAAGAACTAGGAGACCTTTTTCGACCCACGGAAGAACAATTAAAAAATTAGAAATCACAGACTTTAGAGTTCATGGTTTTCATTGGAAAGCTATGACATGCAAGTCATCCTGGTGTATAAGGGGATAAATAAACCACAAACTTTAATCTGCATTTGTTAAAGGCAAAACAGCTATATATATATATATATATATATATATATATAAGTTTTAAATTAAGCAGTTCAAGTCCAGTGAATCACCTTAAATGGTACAAAGGTCAGTGGTAAACTGCCCAAGGTTAAAAAAAAAAACAATAATAGAAAACAGGCGTTTTTCAGGGATTAAGAAAGTGGTTAATGTACAGCTTTCCTGCAGCAATGGAAGTAAATGAGGCCATGAAAGTTAATGCAAACATTCCTACAGGTGCCCCAACTTTTGCTGAAGACTTACAAACCCTCTGTCTGTACAAAGTTAGTGTTGGAACAAACTGTGTTACTACACCCTCTGATGCATTATTAGGACAATACTGTACTGCAGGAAGTAGTGCTGTGCATTGATATCAGAATGGTGAGAAAAAGAAAAGTAAAAGAGGAAGACAGACCGGTTGGTCAGGGATTCATCCTGGAGAAAGATAATGACCCAAAACATTAGAAGAAAAGAACGAGACGGCGGCTCCACGTGATGGAAGACCAGCACAGTCTCCAGACCTAAACCCCATGGAGCTGGTTTGGGATGAACTGAACAGAAGGTGAGAGCAAAGCAGCCTGCATGTGCAACAAATTTGTGGGAACTTCTCAACAGTGATAAGATGGAATTTCTGAACAATATTTGATTTCCATTGTAGAAAGAAAGTCACAAAATGTGTTTGGCTGCTGGATGACTCAAAAATTTAGATTCAATTTAGTTCAACAAGAGGATTCCACGATTCCTTGTTTTTCTCCAGTTGTTAATTTGTTCCCTGATTTAATTCCAGAAACACTGAGACTTTGAATCATGTAAACTTTAATGACAGCCTTTAAAAAGTCACACCATGTAGCCCGTGTACTGGACGGCAAGAAAACTCCCCTCAAGCATAATAAAGTCTGTCACCGACGTTTAGGTGGGTTTGCCGCGCACTGCGTCCCCCTGACAAGACAAACAGACACGGGGCTGCTCTTATTTTCTTCGGCAAGAGCTATTATAGCATGAGATGTTCATTCTGAGCAACTGCCTCATTGCACAGCTATTGCAAAGCCAAAGACCATCCCGGCGGCATGACCGTGTCACTCAAAACAGTGCCGGAGCTATGGGCATTTTTGCGGGCTAAAGTCATGTCATCTGAGACATTTAATTGGACCCGGGCCGGCCGCAGGGGGACGGCGGACGGCATTCCTCCACTGCCTGCGCCCTGTTGTGTTGCTTTTTCGCCGCGTGGCTTTGGTCCGTGGATAACATGTCCGTGCCCACGCAAACTTGAGCAGCTGGAGTTCCTCTGACTGACAACCAGTGTAGTGGACGCCTTAACTATACGGAGTGGGGGGGGGGGGAGTGGGGGGGCTGGGGGGGTCTCCGAATACAAAACGGTATAGTTGGAGTCTCAAGAGGGAAGTGGGGGGTCCGCTCTTGGAGAGATACTTGTGCCGTCTTTGCGGGATTTGCGCAGGGGAGCAACGGCTGAGAGACGATCTGCGCTTCTCCTGAGGAGACCACGGCAGCCGCCCGACGGGGAACGTACAACAGTCAGTGCCGAGGACGTACACTGCTCCCTGAACTCTATTGTACAGCATTTCCTGGCTCGGGTTCGTAGCTGCTTCAGGTAACGATGACCTGTTGGCCCGGATGGGTCCGTTTCGGCTACCCAGTGCATACTGGAGATAGTCTGTATGTATGGAAATCATCGAGGGCTGGCCCTCATTTACGATGATGTCGATTAACAGTTAAAAATTACTTTAAAAAGATACGACCTGATAAAAGATACAAGGTAAAAACAAAACAGAAAAAAACTATCAATTAAAACAAGTTCATTAATACAGTTAATTAAAGATACAGGATACAGATACGAAAGACAAATCAGTTGAAACATGTACAAACAGAAGCTGTGTGATCTGTGACCATGGATTTAAATTGACCAAGGATCACCAAGGAGTTGATTTTCAGGGTGCTTGGTAAAGAGTTCCGGGTGGTCTGAGCATAGAAACTAAGAGCAGACCTTCCCGAGCTCAGTACAAACGTGAGGAACTGGCAATGAAAGCCGGTCATTAGACCGAGTTTGCCACGGTCCAGAGCACCAGTCTAGCGCAGAGGTGATATAAAATGGCAGCTTCCCAGTAGAGGCCTTGTAAATAAACAAAAACAAATGCTTATCACGTCTTTCAGACAGAGAAGACCACCCAACTTTTTAATACAATGATGAGTGCTATAAACATCACCAGTACTAAATCTAAGGGCAGAATGATAGACGGCATCCAAGGGTTTAAGAGTGGAGGCAGAGGCATGCCTGTAAATCACATCCCCATAATCCATATCAGAGAGAAAAACGGCTTCAACATTCCTTTTCCTAATCCATAGGGAAGTTAGCTCTATTTCTATACAAAAAAACAAGTTTGTGTTGTAATTTCTTGACAAGATTCTCTATATGATATTTGATTGTGAATTTGTCATCCACCCAAATACCAAGATGTGTATATTCTGTAACTCTCTCAATATCTATCTCAAGATCCTTATATATTGGAAACGTTATAGTTTTAGCTCTAGAGAACAACATAAACTTGGTTTTACGTGCATTCAATACAGGTCTAAGATGATTAAGTACGTTTTGGAGAAGGTTTAAGGAACTTTGCAGGTATTCCACAGCTAGCTGAGCAGAGTCGGCAATACACTACAATGTTGTATCATCCACCTACAGATGTGCATGGCAGTTAGTTAAAAATGAAATAATATTATTAATATAAATTGTAAAAAAGAACTGGACCTTGAACTGAACCTTGTGGAACACCCTTAGTTATCGGTAAACAATCTGAGCATATAGTTCCCAAGTTCACTGACGGCTGCAGATCAGTCAGGCAAGTCAGGAACCATGCACAAGCACTTGAACTAGAAACCAACATTACTTAACTTATGTAGAAGAAACGATCAACTGTGTCAAATGCCTTTGAGAGCTCCACAAAGATGGCAGCACAATGTTTTGGTTTTTTTTTTTCTCATCCAAGGCACTGCCAGTGTCATTCACAACTAAAGTGATGACAGAAACACTGCTGTGCATAGTCCTGAACCCGGACTGATGTGGGCTCAGAACAGAGTTTGTGGTCGAGAAATTCCTTGAGTTGACAATTTGCATGTGACTCTAGACTTTTAGCCAAGCAGGACAATTTGGATGTGGGTCTATAGTTATAGTTATCCTCTCTCCTTCCTTATGCGAGGGGACTACAGTACCCTACATCATAATGTGGATTATCTGCTCACTATACTGTATGTGCACTATTATACTATCTCGCTTACTAATACTGTACTATGTTTTATTACAACGCATTTTGATTGTTCAGTACATCATCAAAAATTGATCTTTCAACCCTTTCCAACAGCCGAGAGAGGCAATAATAAAAAAAAAGTGCTTATTTGCTGGTGTAGAAGGTCATTGGGGTCTGCGGTGTGAGACAGAGGGCTTACCAGGGTTAAAGCAGGCAAATGCACTGATATAAAAAGCATGTACCTTCCCTGGAAAGGAGCATGCAAAATCCAGACCTCTGAGCCAGTCTTTCAAAGCTCCCTAATTATTTAATCCCACTGCAACTCTAAATGCACGATGAAACTGACAAGTGGGTGTGTGTGTGTGTGTGTGTGTGTGTGTGTGTGTGTGTGTGTGTGTGTGTGTGTGTGTGTGTGTGTGTGTGTGTGTGTGTGTGTGTGTGTGTGTTTGTGTGTGCGTGTGTTCATAAGGCTCCATAATTTCCTAGGTGTGGTTTAATCACATGCTTTATCAAAGGGTCTGCAGGCTTTCATTATAACTGATCACTACACCTTCAGACTTCGCTATTTAGTTTCTTTTGCTGATTAAAATCACAATAATATTAGAGTTAAAAAAAAAACTGTGCTTCAATCATCCATCCCAGATTGGACACCACATTCACATCTAATTAGGGCTGAAACTATAACTAATGGTTAGTCTGCTGATTGTTTTTGATCATCAATTCATAGTTTGGTCTATAAGATTTCATAAACTGATGAAAAAGTGCCATCCAGAATTTCCCAGAACCTAAGGTGGCCTCTTCAAATTGCTTTTTCTGTACGAGCTGTCCAAGTTTGAAACCCGGAGATAGTCCATTTACAGTCTTGTAAGTCAGAGAAAGGCAGGAAATCATCAAATTTAAGGCACTGGAAACAGTGATTTTCATGACAAATCTCTTGAAATATTAATAGATTACCAGAATTGCTGTCAGTTTTCCCACTACTACATCATCCCTCGTCTTTCGCAAGATCCTTTTGATTGTGCTAACCGCTCTGTTTTGTGCCTGTGGCCCCCGTGAAGGGATAAATGATCACATCAACCAGAAGAGTGTCTCCGGATAAATCTGAAGTTAGAATCGCCTTCAGCCTCGACAACACATCAGGTAAACGCATGCAAGCTCAAGCTGTACACACACACACACACACACACAAACACACACACACACACACACACACACACACCCACCCACCCACATAGCCATCCACGCACACTAACATGCTCTCACTTCACACAGAAATGCCCCCCCCACACACACACACACACACCTGTCTTGCAGTATCCCAAAAACATGGTAACGACTTATTTTGAGTTTAGTTACACCTATTACTCAGCTGATCATTTAACACCTGATGGAGCCTGGAGCTCTACTCTCACTGCATTTCCAGTATGTGTGGAGCACATGCACAACATTCCTCCCACCAAAACAGACCAGACACAATCTGCCCGTAGCGGCCCCCTCCTCCCCCACGCCCTATCACTTTAACTGTGTTCATTCTTCTGTGCTGTAGCTGAGACAGGTGCTCCCTCTATTTCTGTAGGACCGCATCATATTCAAAACAAACCACACGCGAGAGCGCGTGTGTGTGCAGCTGTGAACTCGCAAAACTCGCACGTGTATGTGACTAATTATATTATTAATTAATCCTCAGTCAAAACATGCACAATTAACTTTGTCCATCCCTAACTGTCCCCCACACAAACACTCAAAGGTCCACCCTACCTACGGTGCTAGGTGCTGTCTGTCAGGATGTTTTACTGCAGTGGGGCCAGGCACTGGGACAGCAGCTGCAGCCATGCAATGGCAGAGTCAGGTTTCCCCCCTCTAATACTATCTGTGTCCTGCTGCCTGATTCACTGTTCAGCTTTAGAACACTGGCCTATATTTATAAGCAGTTAACACTTCCAGTCCTACTCCACCCAGCCCTGATCCCCCCTTGTCTTTCTCTTAGGAAGTGAGATGAAGGGCTGCAGTAGGAACAACACACCTAAATTTGACGCTGAGCAGTGATACACTGAACTCCAGAAAGTCTGCTTTTAATTTGCACATGGCAACATGCCTCTGATTTAATAATTTAGATTCATGTTGCTGTTACTGTTACCTTTGTTCCTAGCAAGCTTTCTCCCCCTCCTTAACAACCCCAACCATCCATTTATGTGGATTTCAGTTAGTTTACCTCGCTTTCCGGTGATGTTTTGCCTAGTCTTTGATAAACCTTGGGGATCACAGTGACCGTACAGGATCTGCTTTAGTTGGCAACATGCGCACACGACTTATTTTAGTTTTAGCTGTAGCTCGAGAGTTGTTCAGGCACAATATGACTCTAACCTCCAAAATCAAACTTTAGATATTCCCCGGGGGGTCGTGTTGTTGTCTCTTTGAACTCGTGTCTCTCAGCACGGGGGGACTGAGATCTGTGTACTGTCTGGGGATCATCCTCTAGGCCCTTCGTGACTTATGGCCAGGCATAGCCATAACCCCACACTGTGTCAATCCTAAGCATGAGAACTGTATTTATTCCACATCATAATTGGCCCCATGGCTGCAGGCTGGCCCACTAATACTCCTTCTTTTAGAAAGTTGCATCATCCCAGGATTCTCCACATGTGTTCCACCACCAGGGGGACATTACTGGCGAGGCAGAGGCTGGTGCAGACAACCTGTCTGTTTTTGTCTGGCTGTCTAGCTGTCTGTCTGTCTGAATCCCTCGCCGTCCGTACATCTGGCCTGTCTGTACTTTCTGCCCAGTGTGTTTGTCCGTCTGCTAGTTTTCCCTCCCTGTTCTTACCCTGCATGTCTTTCAGTCTGACGGGTCATTACCGCTGTTCCGCAACAGGACGTAGCTCCTTTCTAAGTGTAGCACTGTGTTGCTGTGTTTTTGTGTCGTATAACGGGCCCCTATAGTGTTTCATTTTGGCCCATTTTATGAGGAGCAGAAAGGCAATAACGGAACTGCCTGTGGAACAAGACACCTGATATCAAGGGCATACAGCAAGAAATAATAATGTGAAAATATTCAAACTGAGAAGACCTTATGCATTTTGTTGATTTACCAAATGAAGCCGAGATGACTCGTTAAACAGGATAGGAAGGATTTCCCACTTTTCAGGCAAACAGTCATTAAGCCTGCTATGAAAATCAATTTACAGAGAGTTGAAGCTTGTAGGTAGTCAATCACAACATTTTGATTTTTTTTAATGCTGAAGAGAAACCTTATTAAATAAAGAAACAGACTTCAAATTGTCCTTCAGCAGCGTCGGTTACAGGGATAAACTCCAGTGACCCGGTGTTTCAAAGCAGTCGCTGTATGCAATCGCCTCACCGCACGGCTCTAAGCTAAATTTGACAAAATAATCTATTTTACACAAGTTTTGAGTCCCTGCAGGCTGATTATTATTGAGTACTTAAATGAACTGGAATGAAGACTTCCTAGTAGGAATGAAATCAATCTAAAAAAACAACGGTGGACGGTACAGTAACCAAGACCAAGAGCTCTTCACATGTTAATGCATCAATAATAATTATCCAAAAACGCTAAATATATCGTAACCCTCTGAAAGGGACCATTCTTTATAATAAGTACTTTTACTATAATACTTAAAGTAAATTTTGTTGCTGATGCTAATGTACTTTTACTTAAGTAAAATTTGATTGTAGGACTTTGACTTGTAACTGAAGTGTTTCTACAGTCAGAGTTTACTGCTGCTTTTACAGAAGTAGAAGATCTGAATATTTCTTCACAAAGTATGCTTTGGAAAATGGTCAGCAGCAGAGCATGTGCAATTTGTAGTAATGTAAAACCATAAAAATAGTATGTTAAATTACAATAATTGTATGTATACAATATTGTGTTTTAATGTGTCACA
Source organism: Xiphias gladius (assembly GCF_016859285.1). Classification (NCBI taxonomy): domain Eukaryota; kingdom Metazoa; phylum Chordata; class Actinopteri; order Istiophoriformes; family Xiphiidae; genus Xiphias; species Xiphias gladius. The sequence continues at coordinate 7,140,430 of NC_053416.1, read as the reverse complement.
ATATGTTTTACAGTATTATTGTACTGATTATTTGTTGTTTTTAGCTCAAAGTCTAATAAATGACCTTCTAAATATAATTATTTTTACAATATTCAGTTGTAACTGAATAATTTGTCCTGTTTCCATAGATGTAAAAGATGTGGAGGACCTCTCTCAGACGTTCCCAGATCTTGAACAACGATTACAGGTATACAAATCATACCGTAGCATCACATTACATTGAATACGCAGCTTGGCAAAGCAACACAAGAGGCAAGAGGCAGATTAGGGGCAGAAGCTATTAGCATATTACATTTCATGCCTGGCTCTGTTTTATGGTTTGATGTTGTATTTTTTTTTTTTTCTTATGCCAATGGATACTCGAAAAAGGCCATGCCAAATAAATTCCCCCCCTTCAAAAATTTTTTTGATTTTGAATATGGAGATAGGAGATACCCTGTCATGGATAAAGGTACATGACAGAGTTACCTTCGATGCACCGTGGGAAAGTTCAGAGGGTCCCTAAAGTCATTAGGAATCCACCCTTTAAACAGCCTTTTACCTGAAGTTGTGATTAGAAACATTTCCCAGGGAAAAGGGAACTTACTTGCTGCAACAATTAGCTGATTAGTGAATTGGCGGAAAATTAATCGGCAGCATTTTTTAAGCGAAAACTTCAAACGTTCTCTGGTCCTGGCTCCTGAGATGTGAGGACTTTGCTGATTTTTCTCATTTTTGGTCAGAAAAAATAGGTCTTTGAAGATGTCACCTAGGACTCTGTGACAGACATTTTTCACTACGCTCTGACATTTTCAAGACTAAACAGTTGATCATTTAATGGAGAAAATAATGAGCACATCAGGTGAAATGACGATAATCAACAGTTGCAGCTTTAGAATTTATAGAAAAGGAAGCTTAACTACACTTTGAGGCTTTTATAAAGTTCTTTTTAAAAACAGCTTTAACCGGTTTAAAGAGCTTTTTTAAGAGTGCTGTTCCATATATCAGGTCCAGGTTTGTACATTGTGTTGCCTGGGTGATGTAACACCGTTTTTTTTGTTTTGCTCATTAGCTTGAAAGGATCCTAAACTAATACTGCATCTCTCTGACCTCCTGCAGCCAGTGCCCCCCTGTGTGTCTCTGAGAGAGAGCGTTCAGGTGTACAAGGAACACTGCAGGATGGCGAGAGAGTTCCACCAGGTCAAACATGACATCGCCGTGCTTGAGGACCGCAAGTGAGGCCCGAAATGAATTTACTTCTATACTGTTTATACTGCCCTTTTGTAACACTTTTGTTAAAAATGCAACCGAAATGTTTAATGGCGTCATGGTAATGCGTCTGACTCCAGGTCAGGGCGTTTTGTGTTCAGTCACGTCAGGGTCACTGCTTGGACGAGCAGAAAACGTGCACAGGCTTATGTACCGGTGGCTACTGGAAGGTCTGTAGTGTCTATGGCCAGAGATCGCACGTACAGTAAGTCGTTAGGAAAAACTGGCACAATCATTAAATTATTTTTTGGACGCTTGAATGTCCACTTGCTGCTATACTCGTAACTGGTACACTATAAAACTAATTAAAGAAAAACCAAATGAGAATTAGTAATAATAATAATAATTTATTGTAATATAGGCATATGTGTGGAACTTCAACTTAGAAGGTTTAAGGTTTTTGAAATTTCTAATAGGGCCACCTTTGTTGAAAATGCATAACACTTATAGGACTGCAAAGCATTTTGAATCAAATGCCCACCAGATGGCAGACATTAATTGTCAGCTTACGGCCTTTAGCACATGACCTGCCCAGAACGGTTCCCCTCAAGATGATATTTTAGCGGCGGGTGATGTATGACTTTCATCCAGATGTATTTATTCTTGTAATTACCTTTCAGTTAGAGACAAGATCAAGCGTGTGTGACGTTTACAGGGATGAGTGCGGTTGTGAAGGGTTCACTCTGCCTTGGATTTATTGGGTTGATTCCGGATCATATTTGGGAAAAATAGCACCGTTGCTGGGGTGAATATGACACTAAATGCAACCCTTTGTCAGGTGTGATTGAGTGAGACCCGCTGTAAGCTTTAACACACAATTGTACTGTATATGCTCGCCATTAAGCAAGGGTGTATAACACACACACACACACACACATAGTGCACATTGTCCCTTGTGTCCTCAGCAGCTGTGGGTAGTCTTAGCGGAGGGATTTTCAAGGCCCTTTGCTGTTACCCTACCGCCACACCGCCACACACAAACAGACAAGCACGTACACAACTTACACCCGTTGGCAGTTCCTAAACACAGAAAAGCAGACGGCCCCTGATAGGATGAGTGTAGCCTTGAGTTTAGATAAGTGCACGATGAGTCAGACTGATAGAAACTCTTGGTTCTCTCTTTTCATGCTGACACTCATTCCAAGATCCACTGACACATACACACATAACTATAGAAAATTGAGACACAACTAGACACTAGTCAAGGCAATACCACAAACTGTGCTTTTACTCCAGTTCTTAAATTACATGTAAGATATCACTGATGCTGATCAGGTGCACGAACTAGAACACTAAAACCTTTTCCACGGAAGGGTGAAAACTAAATATTTTCTGGCAATGGTCACCCACCATGACTAGCAGCATTCATGATACAGTGGAAGATGTAACTTCCTGTCCAGGGGAAGGTTACACACAGAAACAGAAAAAACAGTGCTGTGTTGCAAGGTTGACAAAAGGAACAACATTTTATCACACTGAGGAGGGATTTTCCAAAATTCACCCAGTTTGGTTTTGGTCAGAATCAAACAAGCACATAGACTGTACTGTCGCAGCCATCTGTATAGTAAACTTGAACAAATTTTACAAAATCACTCGATTCAACCAGTCCTGTAGTACCAGTGAACTGAATGTTATTCCACCAACATAACATAAAAGAAAAATCCATGACATTTTAGAAAAACATTCTTCAGTGTTTATCGAAATACTGACTCAGACATTACTATGAGGCCTAATGTAGTTAAGCCTATTAATGGTACCGTGTGGTACCACAACTGTTACCATCATGATACAACAAGAAATAACCCCATTGGGAAGTAGTTGTGAAAACATGACTCTTATGTGAAAAATTGATGTCCATATTAGAAGTTTTCACTTTATTTTGGTACACATGGTAAGCTATTTCAGAGGGTTTCATTTTGTTGATTTCTTTCAACTTGGGTGGTGTGGTGTTTCAGATCTTCACAAACGTTGGTACACAGAGAAGACGGAAGGAAATAGTGTGATAGTAAAAACCTTTTTCATTGAAAAAAGGACCCTGTACAATTTATGTCAGATTTAGTCTGGATTCTATGATTTCTGGATGGATTTTTTTGGATTGAAAAAGATCTCTTCCCCTTTTTCAGGCAGTCTCTGTCATGCAAAAATGCGCGCGCACACACACACAAACACACACACACACACAGACACACACACCCACGCACACATAATCACAGTATGAACTGTGCACATGCTTGTTTCAACTTTCCTCTAAAAGGGAAAAAAAATATCCAGCAAGAAAAGTAATGCATCTGACTCTCTAATCGTTTACTGGAAATCATACTTTACTTCACTGAAAAAAGATGTATTATGAAAACAAGTATGTAACCCTACAACAGTAAAATCCTGCACAATTGTGAAATCATTACAGTAACCACTCATCCTGTCTTTGTGATAAGTACTCAAAAATTATAACTAAGGTTATGCTTACCAATTCAGAGGGAATTACCAGTCTCAGGTTATAGTAGGGAAATGTGTAAATCTGGAAATGGACTGTGGATGTGGAGATACACTACCGATGAAAAGTTTTAGAACACCCTTATTTTTCCAGTCTTTATTGATATTTATGCAGTTTAAGTCCAGTCAGTAACCTTAAATGGTACAAAAGCGTAAACTGCCCAAGGTGACAAAAAAATTAGTTCACCAAAAACTGAAAAATTATCTAAATTTAATTGAAAACAGGCCTTTTTCAGGGATTAAGAAGATGCTGCTTTCCTGCAGCAATTGAAGTAAATGAGGCCTTGAAAGTTAATGCAAACAATTCCTACAGGTTCCCCAACTTTTGCTGATGACTTACAAACCCTCTGTCTGTACAAAGTTAGTGTTGGAACAAACTGTGTTACTACACCCTCTGATGCATTATTAGGACAATACTGTACTGCAGGAAGTAGTGCTGTGCATTGCTATCAGAATGGTGAGAAAAAGACAAGTAATAGAGGAAGACAGACCGGTTGGTCAGGGATTCATCCTGGAGAAAGATAATGACCCAAAACATTAGAAGAAAAGAACGAGACGGCGGCTTCACGTGATGGAAGACCAGCACAGTCTCCAGACCTAAACCCCATGGAGCTAGTTTGAGATGGACTGAACAGAAGGTGAGAGCAAAGCAGCCTGCATGTGCGACACCTTTGTAGGAACTTCTCAACAGTGTTGGGACGAAATTTCTGAACAATATTTGATTTCCATTTCCACAAAATGTGTTTCGCTGCTGGATGACTCAAAAATTTAGATTCAATTTAGGATTTAAGATTCCCTGATTCCTCTTTTTTGTTTTTGTTTTTTTTTAAAAAAAAAACCTTATTATTTAATTTTTCTATGCTTTAATTTCAGGGTACACTGAGACATTAGGCCATGTAATTTTTAGTAAGAACTGGAAAAATTGAGGTTTTCTAAAACTTTTGAACAGAAGTGTACATACTGTATGTCATAGTTTCTATGAAAAAGTTATGTCTTTTTAAAAAAAAAAAAAAAAAAAAGGTTCTTACTTGTAGATCTGAAGAAAAGAAGTTTTGAAATCAATAGTCTACTGACCATAGTTCAGAGTTGAGTGATTGGCCAGCTCGGACTGAACAAAGTCTGATTAAAAATTGATTCTCTGTATGAATATAACATATTGGGTACCATATTAATTGTAAAGTAATTTTACAATTATTTTCAACTGTATTAATTTTGAATAAAAGGATTTTTCACCAAAAGTTAATAAGTTAATTAACTTCTTATTAAAACACAAATTTGTTTTTTGGGGGCAATTAATTAGACTTGCATTCATTTCCTGGAGACCTATCCTGACCCTAACCACAACCACTACTTGCCTAACCCTAACCTTTACCCTAACCTTAACCTAACCTAGCCTTAACCACTGACCCAAACATCAGCTTTTTCACAACTGGGTACACGGCGTTTGCCCCCAATTGGACAAGTAACCTAAGTCGGACCAACACACACACACACACACACACACACACACACACACACACACACACACACACACACACACACACACACACACAAACACTGATGTTCACACACTCTCAGGCATGAGGGCCTGACACATGTTGTGCACACACACATGTGCACGCACATGTGATTATACCGCCTCTCGAAGTCCAAAGGCTGATGGCTGTTTGCCAGGCAAAGTCATGTCATTCTGCCTGAACTGGTGTCAGAGTCATTCAGCTCAGTTACTTTTATTGAGAGACATAGCATGATGAGATCAGAAAAAAAAAATCGAATTAGTCGTTGCCAGCCCACATGGACTTAAGACACCAGAAATACGTTTGTCAGATATTAGCATAACTTCCTCCATTTAACATTACATACCAAACAAAGACCTTTATCTTTGTTTCCGTATGTGGCAAATAAAATCTGCCAGAAAAAAAAAATTCTCCCTAAAACACAACTCAGGTTTTATAATCCTCCATCCAGAAGACCTCAACAGAAATGAAGAATATTTTGCTAAAAAGTGTGGCCCTTAAATCATCTTAGTAACCAATAAAACAAGCTTTTTCTTCTCGGGGAGACCATTAAACCTGCCCGTCTCTACAGCTAATGGTGATGCACTTGAACACAACTGTATTATGCTGTATTTCACCATGGCCACCAAGTGTCTTATTTGCTCCAACCACGGAGGTTATCTTTGTTGCTCTACACCAAGCAGGATCAGTGTTTTTTTTCTCAGTTCAGCCCTTCCTGTAAGTTTGCATTGTTTCCATGGCTATTTCGGTCTCGAAGGTTTCCTGTCACATTATAGAAACAAGACAGCTGTGGACTCTAATTTCCTCATAGGTATGAATGTGGGTGATCGTCTGCAAATCTGCTTTGCTCTGAGCTGGGAACCTATCATTGGTTTTTCTCTGCCTCCGGCCAAAATGTACACTGGTACAGCTTTCAGTACAACTGAGAAAGAGTAAGCAGGAAGAGATAGAAAATAAAAAAGTGACTCAACAGTCAGTTAATTATAGATTTTGGTGAAATGCTATACTCTTTAATGCGTTTTGATGGGATTTTGTTTTAAAAATAAATGTAAGAACTTGCACCTGCTCCTAAACTCTTGATCCCACTTGCCCATGTAGGCGTAAGTTGCTGGCAGAGCGGGTGGAGGACGAGAAGGTTGCCATGGAGATTGCCCGCCTGGAAGACGAGTTTCGGCGCCTAACAGAGGAGAACCGCAACTTGGTGACCGTCCACAACGAGCGCGCCCAGCAGCTGGAGAGGCTCTGCCTGACCAGTCGAACGAGGCAGGACTCCTCGTGACCTCTGATCTCCGCAGGACCTGAGACCTCCAGACATCCAGCCGACACCAGAGCAGGAAACCAACCAGAAATCAAGGCTCAGCTAATGCTCATTCTACACAGCTACAGTCTGTGAATCTGCTAATTACACAAAAAGGCGCTGTGTTTATTAACTTCCGAGTCATCTTTCAGAACCACAGATGTACCGTCATCATCTGTGTGAAGTTGTTATAGTGATTCTACCACGCTATGACACAAGGCCAATTTTCTGAGTACTGTTTTGTTACTATGTCATGTTGTTGGTCGCTATTGCAATACCTCACAGTATATATTCATATGATGTCAGCTACTGTGAATGTGACCAGATATTCTGATATCTGTCTCAGGTCCTGTGGAGACTCAGATCTTTTACCCTGAGGTCTGTGGAGGGAGCCAAAGGTGGTATGATGTGGTCCAAATGTTGTATTCTGAGGAGTGCCCCCCCTCTCTCCCTCCCTAATACTTTCCTGTCAAATTCCTGTTATGGTAAAAAGGAAATGAGATGAGTGCTGAACGCGGTGGGTGTTAGGGATGGGGGAACTATAGCCGTTTGTGAGGAACAGCAAAAGACAGAGGGGGATTACCCATTTTGCAATAAGTATTTGCCGCGACACAACACTGTAAGAGTTGTACATTTTTTGATGTAGCGTGTCTCACTCACCTGTAGAATGGGAACTATACAACAAGATAAACTGTTATCGTCCTCGTCTAATAATAAAATACATTTTATTTTAACACCAGCCAGCATCAGTTCCTTACTATAGTTTCATTTCTCTATGCCGGTGCTGTTGTGTCTGTTGTGTGCTTTATGAACATATTGTGCCGCTTACATGGAAAAAGGAACTTGGTTGTTTTTTGTTTTTTTTTTTGTTTTTTTTTTTTCATAAAGAGATTAGCTCATTCTGGAATTATGAAACAGTCACCTGATTGGCCAGCTTCAGTCCGGCTTCCCTCTTCCTCCCCCAAAACATGTGACATTGGCAACAGTGCTTTGTAAAGATGATTATTCCTTTCTCTTGTATTTTATTCCCCGGCGCCTAGCTTTTAACGTGCACCTTTTCCTTCTACAAAACTCACTTGCCACGCTGGTCATCCAGGCTTTGTGTTTTTCTTTCACAGTTTTTTTTTCGGGCAGTATTAACGTACCTGACACCTCAAGAGCCACACAAAAAAATGTAAAATCCCTATAGGGCAAATATTTAATTAGATTAGTTGTGTTGGTACTCTTTTACAGCTGTTAATTTACTCTACACCTGCTAGCAGCGCACATTCTCTCTCTCTCTCTCTCTCTGTCTGTCTCTCTCTCTCTCTCTCTCTCTGTCTCTCTATCTCTCTCTCCATCTCTCTCTCTCTCTCTGACACAGAGGCTCAAACACATACAAACACACAACAAAGAAGACGTGAACTGAAGTATCAGAAAGATTTGCTGCTACCTGGAAAAGCGAGATATGAGACCAACAAGGACCTATTGAGAAACATTAACCTTTAGATTACATTATAACCTCCCCCTCCTTGCAACAGGTCAGTTTCATTCGTTTTTGCACTCTGTTTTTACACAACTTGTTCTCAAAATTGACCGTGTCTGCAGTTGAGTAAGTCCACAGTGATCTAAATCTAAAGACACTGTCAACAGACAAGATCCTGTCTAAACACTGGGTTTATATTCCCAACCTTCATCTTAATCTTTGCATTGTGTTTGGGGCAAATCTATGAAGGGATTTTACGGGAGAAGCCTGTTAGTTTACCAGACGGATCCAAGGGTGGGATTGGTATGGACGGGAAAAGTGCTTGCTCATCCTTTATCAGCAGGAGTGCATGAGTCAGCGCTTGCTCTGTTACACCCAGAGCTGTTGCAACACACACACACACACACACACACACACACACACATACTCTCCCTCTATGTCTCCCTCCCTCTCACATACTCACACACAGGCCATATGACTGAGTCAAGTGCAGCTTTTAGTTTGTAACCGAGTTGAGATAAGGTTTTCTGGGAAGCGTAGCCTGGTTGGACGGCATTCCATTTAGAAATAACCATGTGTGCTCAACAGCTGGGACTTTCTTTACCCCTCTAAGAAACTTGGATATATAAAGTCAGCTGTGTAAGGTAAGCATGCCTTTTTTTGTTGTTGTTATTTTCATGTAAAATGTATTAAGGATATATCCTGAAACAGGGGAAGTGGTGAACTATGGTCATGTGTGTATGTTTGTGTGTACAAATAGATATCCCTGATGGCCATGTCTGCTCCCCGCTCGTCTGTGTTTACATTTGAGTCTACGGTGCATTCCTCCCATGTGCTACGCTGCCTGGACGAGCAGCGTCGCCGCGACGCGTTGTGCGATGTAACAGTGGTGGTGGAGGGTCAGAGTTTTAGAGCCCACCGCTCAGTACTCGCTGCCTGTAGCGAGTACTTCACACACCGGATCTCCTCCCTCACCCAGCATGGAGCAGTCATCACTCTGCCACAAGAAGTGAGATGTCGCCTCAAGATGCCGTACAGATAGAAAGTAGATACACACGAGCCGCGCCGCCTCTCAGCAACAAATCATTGTGAAAGTGAAGTGAGAAAAGTGACTGCAAGGGTTATTTAATCAGTGTTACATAGGGATGACTGTATGAGATTTATTTCATTTCAATTGTGCCATTTTTTATGCCATTTAGTCTAGAATCTAGTCATGACTAAACATACAATGAGTGACTCCAGTTTGCCTTTGGAGGATAGTGAATAACCTGAAAATGAACTGTACCACTCTTACTCAAGGTTTTCAAAATCAAAATGTTTGCGGTTCTTAGTGGCCTCCATACTGCCCACAGTAGAGTATATGATAGTGTATATATAATGCCAAAAGGGGGACTCCAGTGGGGCTTTAGGAATATTCCTGAAGTAAAATGAATAAATAAATAAGGCCAAGAAGTCCCCACCAGTTTGCTCTTCATGAGGAACAATATCAGCGTTTTGAATGTTACTGTTGGTTTAATCATGCTAATACGGCTATATTGATTACCAAATCCTTTCTTATTTTTTTTTAGTTTTTCTATTATTCCAGAAGTACTGTGTTTCTTTCACAAAACTCATTAATAATAAAATCCTGAGATTGCATGAACAAGATTCTTTAAAGACAAGAAACTGCAACGGCCACAGAAACGAGGTTGTTTTGGTCACATTTATTTGTTGCTGAGCCAGTACAGTCCTGCAATCCTGGGCTTTCATTCCCTAAACCTATTTTTTGTCAGAATAGTTTTATTTTCATGCCTAGGCCTTCAGTGTTGTATGCATGATCATCTGACTGCAGATATTATGAAATCAAGTAAATCGAGGATAGAAAATGCTCATTTGTGTAATTTGTCCTCTCTCACAGGTGACAGCTGCTGGCTTTGAGCCCTTGCTGAAGTTTGCCTACACATCCAAACTTCTCTTTGGGAAAGATGACGTCATAGAAATACGTAACTCAGCTTCCGTTCTTGGTTTCAGAGACCTAGATGATGCATGCTTTGATTTCCTCCTCCCTAAGTTCTTCTCCAGCATTAAGGGCTCTGTCCCTTTTCTTAGGAAAACCTGTTGTAAGAAGAAATGCAAGAGGCAGTTTTCAAAGGAAGACTGCATAGACTCTGACGATGTATTTCTGGATGAGAAAGAAGTAAAACCAGTTGCTGACTCACCATCTCAGTGGGAAGTGGCTTCTCTCTGCAAGAAATCAGTGAACAGCAGAATAGGAAGTCAGTATAGTGCGGGCTCTCTTATGCCTGTAGCTGAAGGGGCAAATGATAATTTTGTGCAGTGTCCAAAGTACCGCAAGTTCCAGCTGGCCTGTGGGAAGGAAACTTGTGTCGCAGAGAAAAGTCTGAACAATCTAGTAACAGTAATCAGGGATGACAGTAACCTATCCTGCACACCCTGCTCCAGCGGTGGGAATGGTAAGAACGAAACTGAACAAAGAAGTCCGCCAAGACAGAGCAAAGTCCGGGCTGATGAGCCATGGAAAACTGAAATACATGACAAGAAAAGCGAAGATGGTTTGGGCAGGGGGGAGGCTCATGTGGTTAAGAAAGACACAAATGAAAGAGAGGGAAAACGTGAGGAGAAGGAAAGAAAGACTGATATTACTGATATGAAGATGGAGGAAGAGATGGAGCACACCAATGGAGTCAGCTCTTCGGACAGATTCAGCGTGAAAGCGGTTTCCTCGGGACAAAGCGCAGTGCCTGGTGAGAGGTCCCCAGGGTTAATATTGCAACATTGCGCCCTGAGGGCCCTGGCCGAGGGCTCGGCAATCACTAGGTCACTGGGGCAGGAGAGGTTTGTCATGGACATTAAAGAGGACAAGAAACCAAGGGACTCGAGGGTACTAGAGCCGGTATGCATTCATAAAAAGGCAGGGGAACAGGTAGAAGCTGAGGGGGAAAGGGCAGACAATGCCTGGGGAGAAAGAGGAAAAGGAAGACAAATAGGCAGCATGCAGAGAACCCTGCCAGTAAATAATGCTAGAGACGGGAGTACCGTGGAAAGGGAAGTGGCTGAGCACCTGGCCAAGCCGCTGGGATCCGACGTGGGCTTGTCTCAGCTGAACTCCCAGGACCCTGATCCAGGAAGTTCCTCTGATAAAGCGAGTGGACAGACGCACAACACATCTGTAGAGTGGCTGAAGCTTCACGTCAATCTAAGCTCCAGCAGCACCGGCTGTCCCTTTTTCCAGGCTCTGGACCAAAGCAAATGTTTATGGAAGGGAACCAGGCTGTCTGAGTGCGAGGGCGCGTCTCCCTCAGGTGTATCATCCCTAAACTCAGGGGAGGATGGAGACTCAGAGACAGAAACAGAAGGAGACAGTGAGTCCTACACAATAGAGAGAGCCAGGCAGGTGAGCAGTTAAACTATGAATCAAGTCTGCTAAGGCACTACAGCTCTGCTCTGTCCTTCTATTTATCTGTCCTCCCGCCGCCTAACTGCAAAGTTCGTGTTGTGCTGAAATTAACCTGCGTCAATAAGAGTCAGCAATCTCACCCTACTTGTAGATTATTTCACTATGTTGGTTTTAGATAAGAGTTTTAGGGACTTTATATCAGATGCAAATGAGTGTTTGCACTCATGTAACAGAAAGCAGAATCTCCATAGTGCCAAGTTAATTATTCACCGAGTACAGATGATGTGTGTGTGTGTGTGTGTGTGTGTGTGTGTGTGTGTGTGTGTGTGTGTGTGTGTGTGTGTGTGTGTGTGTGTGTGTGTGTGTGTGTGTGTGTGTGTGTGTGTGTGTGTTGGGACCATGAGCATGTGTGTCGCTAATTGGTTCAGAGTCCAACTCGGCTGAATTTGACACCTCAGCCTGTTGAGTTAGCAGTGACTACAGGCGACACAAACAACAGGTTTGGGTGAAACTCTCATGTTACTGTCCAGACTGACCGTGTGGATTTTCCCGAAAGCAAGTGAGCGGACAAAATTAAGGTCATTTCAGGGGAAAAAAACAAACAAACAAACAGTGCCTTTATTTGCACTAGATAAAACACTACATCATTTATACTGTTCCAATAAACTGGTGAGAGTACATTTCCTGTCACACATTAGCAGCAGCAGCAATTACCTAGTATCCGACACTTTTAAAGGTTAACTCGTTTTTAGAGTTAATAATTACCAGCCTAGTGAAAATATAACCAAATGAACTCCATATCCATTTTGATTTTTGCTTTGCTTTATTTCTTTTTGTCCACATACCAATTAAATATTCCACTAATTTCTTTAATTCATTAAATTATGTCCTAACATTTGTTTACATTTCTTAAGATTTAAGAAATGCATGTTGACAATGATCATTTAATGCTACGAGTATTTCCTATGTTGTTTTCTCTACAAGCCTGCTACTCTAAGGCAGGCGTACGTGTACTATACCTGCAGGTCATCTGAGTGCCTGGAGTCTCACTAATGTGATTCAACAAAACATACATTTTAATGTATCTAGACTAGTTTGTAATAGATGCAGTCACACTAGCATGTAATCTATGGTGTGACATCATTTAAAAAATATATCTAAAAAGCATTTATTTTGGCTCTGTCTGTAACTAAAGGTGCCCCTCCATTGATGTAGATACTCTCACCGTCATAGAATCTGTTTGTGTGACTTTTATTTCCTGTTCGGGTGTCCTCAGGTGCAGTTACCATTCTCTGTGGACTCGATTCTGGATCTGAGCCGAAACGACTTCCAACAGCTGCTGAAGCAACACGTCTTTACGCGTGAACAGCTGGAGTTCGTCCATGATATGAGAAGGCGCAGCAAAAACCGCCTCGCAGCTCAGCGCTGCCGCAAGAGGAAACTAGACTGCATATACAATCTGCAGTGTGAAATCAACAAGCTGGTAAAAACCATGTTTTGGTTTTGTTTAATCAGTAAATTTTTATCAAGCCACTTCTTCATTACAGACATGTTAATAAGATTTTGTGTACTGCGTGTGTATGTCACAGAAGACAGAGAGGGAGAAACTAATCATGGAGAAGAGCCAGCTGAGCCAGCTGAAGCTGAAAACATGTCACAGTGTCTCTGCCTTATGCCAAAGGGTCTGCAACGAAGCCCACCTGCAGCCAGAGCAGCTCCAGGTGTTAGCCAAGTACACATCCCCAGACTGCCCTCTGTCCTCTTTCTTTCCTCACATGGATGCTCTGCTTTCACAGCCCGGGTTGCCAATCCAGCCCCCGACTTCCTTCTCAGCCTGTGCTGTGGGCCTTGATAAGCATATGGCATCTGGGGAGGATTTGTCCAGCTCCAGCAGGGACACAGTCACGGGAGACGGTCAGCATAGATACTGAAAGCTCCAGTGAAACTTACGGGATCGGGGAGCCTGTGGTTGTGATCTCAAACTGGTTATTAAACCAGAGGTTCCCTCCCTGTATCATACAGTATCTAAGGACATTACCATGGACTGTGAACTGAGTACAGCCTGAAAAATAAAGCAATCACATCCTTGTGCTCTTATCATAAAATGACAGTGCATTTATAATGACAAGGCCACACAAGTTTTAATAAACTCATGCTTTTTTATTTAAACCCAAGACTTACAGCATATTGAGAGGTCAGGAATGCATTCCAGATGTTCAAAACCATTCAATTTACTTTTCTACTGATTACAGGTCTTTGATGACCTTCTGTAGAGAATGTTTCCAGCATTGCAACTAGCTTATTACTAGTTTGTTTTCTGGTTAAAGGCAAAAGGCACCTGCTTACAAATCAACACAGCCAAGGGTGCACCTTGAGAATGTTAAGATTTCAGCACTCAGACAATCACAGCTTTAAACACAAATCAGTGGGAACAACGCTCTCTGTATTTGTGACATGCTACGGTGTTTGATTACCTCAGGATGACTAAAAATTCATCCTTACATATATGTATATATATATATATATATATATATATATACATGTGTGTACTTTATTTGTTTAAAAAAAACATTTTTGATACAGTTTGATATGATATGATTCTCAGGTGCTAACAGGATAATTCAGCATACATTGCACACAGTGTTGGTTTTGCCGTCGATATGTAGAGTACAGCACACCACAGCTTTTTGCACCAAAACCAGACAAAGACTTGACATAGTGTTCCATGTTTACCTTCTGGCCGCATGTCTGGCTCTCATATTTCAGGCTGTCACTGCGGTTGCCTCTCCTCAGCTCAACACAGTGACCGAGCTCTCCTAGGTTGCACATGCTAAACGTGCTGTCTACAGAAAATGCACTTCAGCAAAGTTTTTATACTTGAACAAAGTAGCTCTACTTTTAGGGGAAGAGCTCCCTCACACTGTGTAATGAAAAGTCATCGAAGTCCCACATTGTGTGCCTGTGTTGTATTACGGCAGCCGCTGGACTCTTCTCTTTTTATTAGGTGGAAAATACCGTGTGTTACCCACAATCTGATTATCTTAACACGCTATTCTAAATTACTGTCAAGGATCAAGCCAGCAATGAAGCAATTACCAATTGATGGATGCAGCGCCAGCAGATTTATGTTTATATTTTGTGTCCCCTGTATCCTACCACCAACAGCACAATCATTATTATTTTTGTTTTGTGCATCCCATTCTTTACTCCATATCCCGTTGACTTTCTCCCAGTAGATCTCCGACACTCAGGACTTTTTCACAGAAAATCAGCTTCGCAACTTCTCCCCCTGATTGCTCAAGATCCACTTTCGCTGTATTGTGCGTGTATGTATTTTTCTAGATTAATTTTCTGCATGATAATCATCACGTTGCGGCCGGTCTTAAAATGATTGAAGTCAAGTATGAAATGAATAACACTATAAATAGAAAAAAATCAGGTATACATTGATTTTATGAGAAAATGCTGAGTAACCATATTGTATTTTTCAGGATAGAGCTGTTAGGACATTTAGTCATGGTTAATGACATAAGAATGTTTTTTTTTTTCTCACACCAAGCCAACTGCAGACTACACAATCAGTCACACTGATATATGATAACGCTGGTGCTTATTGCCCTCTAGTGGCAAGGCATGCATAGTCAATGGACTTAGAGCTGTACAGACATGTTCTACGGTATTTGCTCTGCAAATTTCTCTTCTTCTCTTTTCCTTTATTTTTTAGTGCACAAAAATGACTGTGTCTTTATGTGACTATTTCCAAATGGATTCCATGCATTTTTTTAAGAAAAAGTGAAACAGAACCAATCAACATTAAAACAGAACAAAAACTGCTCCAAACAGTAAAAGGTGTGTGATTTGATCATCCTCCACTTATTTAGATGATTGTTGGTGCAATGTAGTATTATTGAAAAGTAATGTAATAATAAAAAGATCATAATTATAATAATGACTTAATAATGCACTTAGTCTTTCATGTTTCTACCTCCTGAATCTTAGTCACTCTCCCCCACCTAATCTCGCCTCTGTTACTTTTAATTCACTTTCTGAGCTTCTCTTTCTCCTCACTCTCTCTTCACTCCCCCCCTCCTCCTCTCTCCGGGGGCTATTTTAATTAGCGGAGACTGTTGTTTCATGTCTCACTTTTCTTTTATGTGAGAAAAACATAGTTTAATACTCCCGAGCTGATTACAAAACCATACCACGATCTGTGAATCACAGAAATGTCGGGCCATTCTCACAGGCAGTTCTTTCCCTCGTCATAAAGGGGTGGCAAAGGTCAGTCAGGTTAATATGACCTAACATGATTCTGACACTAATGAGTGGGAATTGAGAGTCACTGGGAAGCAAGGGCTAAAAGATGAGAAAGTCACCCTGATGGATCAGGTAATTACTTGGAAAAGCATGTGTTTGTGTTCACACCCTGTGTTTAAGTTTAAAATCCAATCATTGTCAAACGCTTGCACTTCACTTTAATGTATGTGTGTGTGTGTGTGTGTGTGTGTGTTCCGGCATTCACACCCAACAGTGTTTATCCTTTGTGATTTTCTTGAGGAACTGAGACATCCTGGGAATTAGTCAGTTCTAGTAGTGTGTCACCTTTTCAGGGCAAAAAAGTTCAGTCGGTGTAGTTCAAAATAAAGGAGAGGTTAGAAAATTAGTAAAGAGTTGTTTCTAATAAATCAGTATTCATAACTTATATCTATGAATCTTTAACTTACACGCAAGGGAAGAAAATGCCTGCAGTGTGACTAATTTGACAACAGATGGCACCACATGAGCTATTACCGGCGGCGAGGACAGGGAGTTTGACACTTGACCATATCAGCTCAAGTCTCTCCTATCATTTAAGTTTTTGCAGCTGAATGACGTCGCTCGCCAAGAGTCCGATGGTCTCTATGTGATTAAGATGGCTGAATGTAACTGAGAGTTATCAGTTATAAACTGCGCGAATTCTGTCTGGAAAATATTTCCAAGGCAGTTCAGTGTGACCTTTTTAATGTGTCTGCTTCTGCTTCTGCTTACCTGCATGCACTCTTGATGAGCTGTCTTTAGCCTTTTGTTGATATGAGATTTAAGTAGCGCTTCTCTCCCAGCTCATTCTATTCCACCTGCTTCTCCTTCCCTCTCTCTCTCTCTCTCTCCTCTCTCTCTCTCTTTCTCTCTGAGAGAATTTGTGGGTGTTTTTCTGTAGGTGGTTCTCTGGCAGAGCCGGACAACTACAGAGAACACAATATGTTAGGCTCATAATTCCAGTAATGAATAGTTAGATCGGAGCCAGGTCTTGTCACAGGAAGAGTTAACAGACCAAAACGTGGATCATTTTGTTGCACAAAAATCTGTTTTATTCTTAATTATATGTTTTGAAATGTGATTAACATTAAAAAATGATGACACTCTTTTTCACAACGTTTTGAGGAACAGAGTAATTTTTGTCTGAATCAAGTTATTGCTTGAAGAATTTCAGATGACAAGATTCTTCCAAAGTGGTTATGTAGTGCTTTTGGATCATTTAATGAGTTGTTGGTGGCAGACGTATTAACGTGATCCAAGGGCAGACGACCAAATCTAATCCCTCAGGCAGAGAATAATCCACTCAGTCATGTGGCTTCCCTAATGAGAACCTGAGAGTCCTGGATCAGCCCGAAGACACACACAAACACACTTTTCTCAGTCTAAACTAATAAAACTTGGAAGTCGATCCGCTGTCTCTGTCAGTGGTTTGTGAAGCTCTCCTAAGGTACTACAGTGATCAAGAGGCTGTAAAATGGTTTGTTCCAGGTTAGAGGTTAAATGGCATGAGTGTACTTTGGTGTCAAGGTATATTAATGGGTTACAAAAACCGCAGGACAGGGGATATGTGTGAAATGAGTTCTTTTATTTTTACTACTTTACAATAAATAAACAAGAAAAATCCACGAGTGATGTGATCAGACAAAGATGTGCAGCTTACTCGTGGATGAAAACATTAAACTATTTGTCACAAAGTCTTGTCCTACACAGACAGATGTATGTGTGCAAATGTGCGTGTGAGCAGTGCAGCTCTTCTTCAGTCCCTATCAGCTCGAAAATCTGGAGTGTGACACAATGCTGATGTCCAATGATGCATGATGTCACACGTCCTCGTGATGAGCCCAGCCAACACCGTGAGACTGTGGTTCCTGTGGAGAAGGCATTGTTTAAATCTGTTACGCCCTAAAGTGGATGCCGGGAATTGCAAACAAGAAACCCGCACAATAACACGTGACACTGTTGTGATCGGGCTTATAAGCGCTGTGCAAACACTGCTGACAAACAGCGACTGAGGGGAAGCAATGTAACATATGTAACTATATGCTTACTGTGCATTTGTGTAAATGGCAACACAATGCATAATGCACTTGATTTAATCAAGTTTTGGCACATTTTAAACCACTATTCGATGGGGTTATTTAAGGCCACGAATCATCTCTGTCTTAAGTTTTAGGAGGAAGAAAAAAAAAAGGCCTTGGCAGACGTGCAGAAGACACTATTACCAAGTAAGACAAAGGTGCAGGGCCAGCAAAGAAAACACCTTTGGTACTGCAACTACAGCCTGTGCAGGTTTAATGTGAAAAGAGAAGCAGAGGACATTTAAAAGAAAGACAGTGGAAGCAATTGTATTGACAGAGTGCTTTTCGGGAGGAGAAACTATAATGGAAGAATGAGTGGGTTAGGAGTGGAGTAAAGAGGAAGTAAAAAAGGAACAAGGACACGGAGAGTGGAAAGATCCGTGTGTGTGTGTATGCGTGTACGCATCAGCGCCTGCGCACACATCCGTGTCTGTATGGTTGTGAATGCGGCGTGAAAGGGCTTCGCACAGATGTTAGAGGAAACCCATAAAGAGGCTTGATCTAGTTGCCATGGATACTGAGGGTTAGGCTTTTACAAGCGAACTCACGAGAGTGTCCAGTTTAGAGCCCGACGCTCAACATCATTTTTCTTCTGAGGAAGAAAAATAACACTCATGCACAACTGAGTCAACTCCGGTAAAAGCAGAAATCCCTTTGGTCTGATGTTACGGCCAAAGAAGACCGACCGCTCTCTTCTGTTGACGAGCGAACATGTCTGACATGCCTTCGAACCCTTGAACCTGAACCGCCCACTGGCCATAAAAGACAAGTTACGCTATGCAAGCTCCAGGGTGTTCGTGTGTCTAAAGCGTTAAACTCTCCCTTTCTTTGCAGCCGATCGCTCCGAACAAGTTGTTAACATAAATACAAATGTGCTGTTAGCTTAACTGCCTGATTAAACAAGGCTTACGCAAAGGTCGGCTGTCCGAAGGATTTTGAGCAACACAACTTAATACAATAACCAGCATTACACTCATATAAGCACATGTTAAATAACTTCAAATCATTTTAAAAAATAAAACAATTTAAGTGCAAAATTCACATAATTACACGATATATAAGCCACTGAAATTGCTCAATACTCCTTTCTTTGGCTCTCACAGAATAACATTACAGGAAGCCAGCATGTCTCCAACTGTTTTTTTTTTTTTAACCAAGTTTACGTGGAGGTTAATAGAGGGAGAACAGCAACACAGTCATACTTTCTTGAAATGGTGAAAAAAAAGATTCAAGTTGAGCAAGACTCCTTCTTCCATTCTGTCATGGCCACTGCAGACCTTTAGGTGTGTTGCATCAACCGTGTGGGGAGTATTTAATCCTTTTTGTTCAGTTTTGTCAGGGAGTGAACTGTTGTTTGAGAATCTTATCACAACCAGCTAAAAAGGAGCAGGCCCAGAAGCAAGTTTGACCGTTTTATACTTTAAATAATCTAATTCATCATATCATAGAGCATAGAAACGGTTGTTATGTCTAACTGAAGCTCTAATTGTTTGTCTGCCAAAGACGTAACACTCGGTTACGGACTCAGTGTGACGAGTCACCAAAACTCTCTTAAATACTTGTGCAGCTTCCGAGTCCATGTAACTAAAGTTTGCCAGCTCTGGTTTTCTGCAGGAACTAAAATGCAGCAAACTAAAATGTTTGGACCAAAGAAGCCGAACTGCACCATGGGTACTGAGATTTCCTCGGAAGGCCGTGTGGTGTGCCTGTCCCTCTTTGTCCCACTGTGACTCCATTCTGTTCTGTCCCGCCATCGCCCCCTCCTGTCATTACTTGAAACAGCCAGAGCAGCTCATCTGCCTGTTGGAGTCGAGCTGAGGCGAGATGGTGTCTGGCACCACGGTTTTTAGGATGTCATTCTCCGCGGCCATGATGTGCTTGACCAGGAAGTTTGCAGCTTCACTGATGTTGAGATTGTCCTACAGAACAGAGATAAACTGCGGTTAGACTTGGCTCAGTACAGTTTCATTATTGTTTTGATAGTTTTATTTTGTTGGTTTCTGTTTGGGATAGTTATTAAAACAATGATCTGAGCTGTGAATGTAAAGCACCTAATGCTCCAGCTTCATTCACCTGGCTGTCAGTACACTTCCTGTGCATTAGCAATAGTTGACCCTGCAGCATGCCGTCACCTTCATGTGAACGCCAACGTGTGTGGAACTTCATGTGTTTAAAACTGCTTCATATGAATCCCGTAACCATTCTTCTTCTTACTGCTACCAAAGAAGAATGTGTACCTCTGTTTGCGTATCCCACTTCTGACACTTCTGGCTGAACATGCGCCTTATAACCTTTGGCCTTTCAGAATGCTGAGTCTTGATGCCACAAGAGCGGCGGAGCACTTATGCGGCGCCAAACACATTAGTGTCAGCGGAGGATGTGTGAATGAAGACATTTGTAGAACTTCTGGCTATGTGTAAATACCGCAGTGTGTTTGAATTAGTGTAAGGAAGGAGGTTCGGTCAAATCGTTCTGCATCACAAAAATGAAACTACATTTTGTTTTACACTCATTCTTTGTGAGGTCCATCCTAACAAGCAATTACAGAAAATTATTGTTCGAACCCAAATAACTATATTTTAAATTCTAGTCAAAGCTCACCGAGTTTTCATTCTTATGTAAGGCTACTGCCATAAGAAGACCGGACATCTTGAATTTATTTCAACTCGCGAAAGTGTGATAAGGCTTCAGTGACATGTTGGATTAACATATAAATATATTCTTTGTGTGATGTGGTCAAATTGTCAACAATCCTCCAACACTTTTAACTTTTCACTTCTTCTGTCCCTGCTTTGCGAATCTATCTTGCGGAGCCACTTTCCACGAGGATATGAAATTCCAGTTGGCTCTGTGGGGATGTTTTTCGCTGACTGAAGTGACCGGCGTGGGAGAAGACCTCCACTGAGCGTGACAGCCGCTCGCGGCAAAGGCCTACAATCTGGCCCATTCTTTGTCACGTTGACGATTAAAGCAATGCTTCAACCTTTTTTGGAAACGCGCTTATTCCCATTCTTGCTGAGAGTTAAATGTGAAGATCAATATCACTTTCATGTCTGTCTGTTAAATATGAAGCTACAGCCAGCAGCTGGTTAGCTTAGCTTAGCATAACAACTGTTAACAGGGAGAAAAAGCAGGGCTTGTTCTGTCTGAAGGTAACATACGACGCCTATCAGTACATCTAAAAGTCACTAATTAACATTTAATACTACAGTATATATCTATATACGTAAGTCATTGCATCCGGCCAAGAAATAGTGCCACACATAACCTGCCTGTAAAGACACACGTTTTTATTTTTACACCTTTGTTTTTGTACTGAGGTGCTGGCAGGCGGCGTATGTTACCTTCAGACAGAGCCAGGCTCGCTGTGTCCCCCTGCTTCCGGTCTTTAAGCTCAGCTTTTCTTGACTCTAGCTTCATATTTACTTGACAGATTTGAGAACGTGATCAATTCTTTCATCTAACTCTCAGCGAGACCTTTTTGCCTGGACAGGCAGGAATACATTTAAATGTACACATTGCGAACGACTGGCAAACAAATATACCCTGGTCATACTGTGGTCTCACCTTAGCAGAGGTCTCAAACCACCCAACAAAGCCATGGTCCTTGCAGAACTGGTCCATTTTGATGCCATTGTTGGTCAACTCTCTGCCCTGGTCACACTTGTTAGCCAGCAGCACAGTGGCAATGCTCTGTCCATTAGCCAGCGTCAGTTTGGAGTCCAGGTCCTCTTTCCACTTGATGACGGCCTCAAACGTTGCGGGCCGTGTCACGTCAAACACTATGAAGGCTCCCATGGCTTCACGGTAGTACACTCGTGTCATGTTTCCGAAACGTTCCTGGCCTGTGGTAGACAAACACAAACACACGCGCACACAGGGAGCTTCATTCATCAGTATGGTAGCGTTGCTGTTGCCATTCATCGGTTTGACGAGAGATTCTCATTGTTTTCCTACATTTCTGCAGCCAAACAACTAATGCAGCTGGCATTAAGACTGCAGCTAGCAATGCCCGTATTCCCATGAAACAGCACATTCCTGCGGTCTTACTGTCACGTTGCACCCAACCAGACGGTAAATGCGAGTGCTTGTTCCTGCTTATAACAGGCCTACTTAAATTAAACCTGTATGCCGCCCGACCTGCAATGAAAATAAACTTTGACTTAAAGCATAGCATTACATACAATACAGTTCATAGGATATATCTGTGAGGATATACACGTGTGAAATGTCTGTGTTCAGGTATGCACGTATGTGTGTTCATCCATCCTCGTGTATTGCGAAGGGGAATGGAAATAAGGTGCTTGAGGAGCCGGCCTGAACAGCTGTCAACACGACAGTCCCCGGGGGTGTGTGTTTTGTTGTCTAATGTGAGTACTTTTTAGACCAAGACTGAGCATGGAGGTGTTTTCGTCCCGCTCGTTTTACGTGCCATACCCTCTCGGCAGAAAGGTTTACATGGTTGATAAATATGAATGCGCGAGAGCCCACTTGTGGCTTTGCTAGAAGCGCTTCGACGGGGACAAAATGCTGCTACTTGCCCCTTGTGCGTAAGAGGAAATGGAAAAATCTGACATGACATGGATTGGGGACTTCCTCTTTTCATGCAAAGAATGTGTGAATGAATCACAAGGAGTCCTCATCTGCAGTGGTGTGACAGCAGTCTGAGACAGTCACACACGTCAGTGGACGCACTGTCATTCAATAAACTCACGGGGCAATTTACATGACTTTAAGGTACAATGTGCAACATTTACCACTCCTTAAATTATAACAAACTTACAGTCCCTTTAGTTTATCCCCACTTGTCCCTACGATGAGTTTCAGGCAGGTAGACTTGACTAATCAGATGTGATATATGATTTAATTTACTGGATCCAAATTAACCGCTTAAAGTATGCGCCTGCATGTGTGTGTGTGTGTGTGTGTGTGTGTGTGTGTGTGTGTGTGTGTGAGAGAGAGAGAGTTTGAGTGACTCAGTAATGATGTTTTGTTTTTTATTTAGGCTACAATGACACTCCTGTGACTGTCCTCAGAATCTCCCTCACATGGGCCTAATCACATGATGCAGCAACATACCTTGAATGGGAGACTGAATGATAGTGTGCTCGTCTTCCCTGAGCAAAAACTAGTGTGTGTGTGTGAGTGTGTGTGTGTGAGAGAGAGAGAGAGAATACTGTTTGTGTCACATACGCTCTCGACAGTGACAATGCATGTTTAAGTTGTGACTGTTTCATAACTTTACAACCGTCATGCCTCGCTGTCGTTTTGAAGATAAGCACTATCTCCCCAAGTTATCAACTTTTCAGGAACTAAGAGAGACCTGCTAAAAAACATTTTTTGATCTTTTTCAGTTATGGTTGGAGAGGGTTCCTTAGTTTCTGCACTTTTTAAACATGAAAATACCTAAGCTGTAAATGATGTGCCGCACAGATGCATTACCCACCAGTGGGCTGTGTTGGACCCTGCAGTGGTCATGGTGACGGTTGCCGGTTTATTTTGTCTTTGACCTGTTGTGGCAGCAGGAGATGATCCCCTACACATCCAGCAAATAACAGAAACTGAGCCTATTCCTCACCGACCCACCTGCAATGTCCCACAGCTGAAGCCGGACAGTCTCAGAGTCCCAGTTCAACACCTTCAGGGCGAAGTCCACTCCGATGGTTGCCCGGTAGTTGTTGGAGTAGGTCTGGTGGACGTAGCGCCTGATGATGGAAGTCTTCCCGACCCCCAGGTCGCCGATAACCAGCACCTTGTACAGGTGCTCCTTCCGGAGGCTCTGCATACCGTTGGACTGCGACGGGTGGTTGGTCATTCCAACCGTCGGATCTCCGGCGCCCCGACGTTCACCAACTGCGCCTCGGTTGTGAGGCGTGCGGGTTGAGGCTTCGTCCCCCTGTCCCGGAGCGTCCCCCTCTCCGCGCGGACTTTTAGGTGCCGCCCTCTCTGTGGGGAAGCGTGTGACCTGCCCAGGGGCCGTGCCTGGGAGCTCGTGGCCTCGCCTCGCCGCCCGGGAGCGCCACACTGTGGGGCCGGTGCCCGTCAGGGCGGCATCGCGAGTCTCCGGTGTTAGTCACACTGCCAGGAAAAGGTTAGTAGCCTGCTGGTCTTGTCTTTTTCATACTGTAGAAGGTTTTCTATTCAGCTGCTAAATTTAAACTCATCACAGGTTACCTCCATCATCTGACCAAGGAGGGAATGCTCCTTAAATGTCTCTCAACATGAAATGCATTCATAATGCAATTAAGGCAGTAATTCGCGTCCACGTAAAAACAATAGTGGTTCTTTGAATGCAACTATCTAATTTGTCGAGCATCTTCAGCCATTTATCCGATTATGGTCCCCAGAATATGAATAGAACTACAGTGTAAGCAACTCGTCTTAATTAATGCCTCGCTGTAATGGGATTATTATGTCATGTAAACGTAATTAACTACCCAATCTGAGCGAGAGCGCAAACAGGAGACACTTATGCATCACAAAGACAGTGTCTTGACCCAGTCTCCATCTTCAGCCAGGCTGAAACCCCTTTGTTTGCGCTGAGCACATGATTTACATATTCAGCTTCGTGGGGAACCTGTGGACTGCGTTTCCTCGTCGAGGGACTCAACACGAGGGCTACAGAGTCGTACGAAGGTCTGCCCACAGCGCCATGCATGACGGGAAGCAACGGAGGCAAAAATAATGCCGAGCTGGTTGCTGACCGTTGCCTTGGATAACACCGACTCTATGTGTATGCCAAGGCAGAGATGAGTGAGTATGCGAGGGTACAGACTCTATGTGCCTGCAATCCCCATGCATTCAAAGCACAGATAGAGATGTGGCTGGTATGAGTTTGTGTTGTGGGAATCTAAAGTGGCCTGTTGGAGCGAGGGAATCATCGCATGCCCCCCAGTTGGAGGACAGTAACCTCTCCCAGGAAAAAAAAACAACTTCTACTGAAGCACGTCCGTATACTGACCACGTCTGTCGTGGGCTGTAAAGAAGACTTTACTTAAGTCGACACTTAATTAGGTCATGAAATAAATAAATGTTCAGTGTTTGTAGACGGCGTTGATTTATCTTAATGGTTGTTTTGAGGCTTTATGTTGTGGTGCCATTAAATTATACTGGCACCACAGCACACCCCATTTATATCAGTGAGGGTAGACTATGTAACACCATATATACCACCATCAGAGTTCAAGGGTAAACAATGAGTTGATCCATTGCGGCATCACTCTCTCCCTGGGCTCATCAAAGCTATTACGCTCTAACTATGAATAAACTTTGCCCACCATCTTGTGACTCTTAATTTCACCGAACAATTTTGGTCTACAATTTGCGGCATAGGAAATTATATCACGTTATTTAATAAAGAGTGCCCTAGAAACCCTATTTCCCATTTCCTTTTTTATTAATTATGGCACAGCGATTTGACGCAATTATCTTCTTATTTTGAAAAGGTTCATAGGTAACATCACCTTAGGAAGTGTGAAAGTAACACTGCACACGATCCAGTTCTTAGCATTAAAAACTGCAGGAAAGTAAAGAAGTATGGTATATTAGTATAAAATAATGATGAGTCATTTTGAGACCTTGTCTTCCAACTATTGTTATACTTTTGATTTTTACATAGTGACATAAAGTGTTATTCCTATCATTGCAATGAAGAATTTCTATTTTAATGTCTGTGAATGACATATTCCAACAATGTTAACGAGGAGCAATTACAAATAATGGCAAATGATTGTCATGAAATGTATTGCATTTTGAATGGAAACCTTTAATGCAGCACAAATCTAAGTAGTAAATTCAGACGGAAAGGCAGATGAAAAGATAAGACCAAGACCAACATCTTCTGTACATTATATCGGAGAGTTATTGGCATCAAGCACTGTATGCACCTGCAAAATTTCAACTGGTACAAACCTGCATGCAAAATATGACAATTGTCTATGATGATTTTTACATTGCAAACCAGTTTTAAACACTGCACATTTCAAAAAAACATGAAAAAATTCTTGCCTCTGTAAACATACAGAAAAAAAAAAGGACTAAGGGACTGAAGCCAGACTGTGATAAAAAATCTGATAAACAAACATAAGACCATCATCAGTTATATCGTAGTTAGAAGTTGAAAAATTGCAAGCCTGTGAATCTGTACTATCATTTATCTACATCCTCAGAGAAACCAAAATGCAGGTACAAGAAAGAATTAAAAAAAAACAAAACAGATATTCATTGAATATGTTCAAGCATAAGAAATAACATAGTCAGAGTGTCCTAAAATATTATGAAAAATAATATCCTCATGCCTGAAATGTTTGAGAGATTAGAATCTAAATGGGCTCGCAGTAGGATTCTCTTAATGTCAGCCCATTTACAGAAACACACTGCAGTTTACTGCAGGGAGACATTGGCACATATGTAGGTAAAAAAAAAAAAAAAAAAGCCAGACTGGAAACAAACTGTTTTGCTATAGATGTCTGAAAAATCTGGCACACATCCAGTTCGCTTCTCTCCTCCTAAAATTAATCTCAAAAACATATCAGTGTCACTAATAGTATCATTACTTTGCTACTGTATCTACTAATCTTATTTGCTGTGACAAGTGCAATATTAAAAAGTAATTCGTTACAAATATAACTCAAACGAGTGCAAACACATCCTGACATCATGCAAACTAGAAACACTTTGAGCTCGCAGATGACAGAGGTCACAAAAGTATTTTGGTTCAGACACATCCTGAGGTGGAAGATCATTTTGGTCCACTTCATATGATGACAGGTTATCTTACATTCAACAAAAGAATTAAAGAAGACGTCCAAGTAGTCCATAAGCTCTTTGTGGGTTAGACACCTGAAGATGCTGCATGCATTGAGACAATGTCTTATATTCCCTTGAGATGTAAAGAGCTCCTGTCCTCTCAGGAGGGGAGGGTTTTCATTTTCATTCTCAGTAAATGTTTTCTTTCAAAGAAAAAGGAAGGTCTCCACACAAAAAACAACAAAAAACAACAAAAAAAACTGCTCCCTGATTAGTATAACGCAGCATCTGTACACTTTCTCCTCTAACATCAGGATACAAATGACGCTCATGTCTTCCGAGATCGACAACAAATTAGAGGGCAGGAAAAATGTGTCATGTTTGACCTTCCGGGCAAAGTTATTTCAGGTGTTTTTTCTTCTGACAGATGTCTTCATATCGATATCCAATCTTCATCCGGCTGGGTCTCAAAATATTAAAGGGCAATTTATCAGTACAAAAACATCGCCTGTACAGAAAGTCAACGGCAGTAATATAAGCAGTAAAAACAAATCACATATTTTGTATTTATGATAATTAATGATGCAAAATATACAGCTGAAATATAACTATCTTTAGTGTGCTAAGACTTGCATCTATCAAAAAAAAAATCATTCAAATCAATCTAAAAAATGAAAATACATTTAAAAAACTGCTTAAACTTTCAGGATATCCACATGTAGAAAGGCATCCAAGAGTTTGGTCCAGTCTGAGGCTTTGTCTCTAGGAGTTTAAATTATTCCGACTAGAGGACAAACGAGGAAAAAATGGTATAGAGAGAGCAGGTTTAGAGAGAGGAAGAGCTCTGGCTGTAGTGTCTCAGCAACAGCTGGTCGTATTCGGCTTCAGAGGCCGGGGACAGCGAGGGGGGTGAGCTGCCATTGGAGCTCAGAGATGAGTCTCTAAAAGGGGATGGAGGAGTCAGAGCCACCAGCTCCTCCATATCCTTGGCTCGTCTGCTACCCACGCAAGTCCCGGCCAGGTGCTCATAAATTTTACCCGCTGGTCGATTCTCGCAGAAATTGGGAACACCCGCCACCTCGGCATACGTGGTGACAGTGGAGAGGGCCTGTCTGCTCCTGGATGTGAGGTACTGAGGAGGGCAGGGCGCGGCATCTGCAGCTGCAGGCAGAGCGGTGATGGAGGTGTGGCTGGCAGTGGCTCCCCCTGGCAGCATCATGGTGTTGAGCTCGCTGATGTTGGCAGTGAAACGGTTAACCACGCAGCTGATCTGGTCCATGATGGTGGTGCCTTGGGTTTGACCGCCAATCATCCCTATGCCGATGTCCTCCACACCTACAGGTATGACGCTAATGTCGCCACCATCCACCATACCACCACCTTGGCCATTGTCCCCACCTCCTCTTCTGACCCCAGCGGCGTGCTCGGTTATGTAAGTGGCAAAAGCTTGTGGCTCCTCTCCATCCTCTCCTCCCTGGAGACCCCTGGCCTTCGCTGCATGCTGGCTGATGGTGGACAGAGGTGACTGAGAAGGCGTGCCGTTGAAGGGCTGAGACACCTGTGGCTCTTCATACTGCTCTTCGACAGCACTTTCCGCAGGTATATCTCCTCCTTTAGAGAAGGGTTTGATGATGGCTGTCTGGTTTGCCTCCACTGTATCTTTTTTCTTGACGTGGAATGACATCCTCTTCCATAGGTTCGGTCTGTGGCTGCGCTCATTCTGCGCCCAAGTCATTGATTTCCCATTGGAACTACAAAACAGATTTTTTTTAAAAAGCAGAGAAACATAGGATAATTAGTTCTCCGCTTACTTGATTACAAGGGTTTAAATTTGATAATAAATGTGAAAGAGTCACAGGCAATAATACTGTTCTGCAAATTCCTTCTATAGATGTATTTATGTTTAATGGCAGATATTAGGATAACATTGATAAAAGAGCCTCATTCATCTACCCCGAGGTCCATGTTCTACTTCTTATTGTAAGTATTTCCACCATCCCCCAATCTATATTTTGCTTTCTGTGTAATTTTACTTCTTTCTCCATTTTCCCTTATCTTCCCTAGAAAGAGATATCCTTAAAGGCAGTGGGTCTCCTCTGGGAGTACATAACCCAAATGAGGTAACCTTTCCGCAGCTCAGAGAGTAGCTTTTTTTTTGGCTTCACATTCAGCCTGTTGCAGTGGATCCAGCACTGATTTACTGCAGACAGTTAAAGAAGGAACAGGGATAGTTGTGTTCTTGGAAATATCTCAGCAGAGCTTTAATTTCTACACATGGACTCGTGGAGAGGAACAACTAAAGTATGTTGTGGTGTATTTTTCCTGATTACATGATTTTGCAAGTATTTCTGTAGCATGACTATTGACCTTATCCTGCAACAATCAGCAAAAAAATGGAGGCTAAAATGAAGTCATGGGAAGAGGCTTATGTGGCTGAATATGCCAAAAGAGAACATACATATTACAAAAGAAACATAGTCTAAATAGATCCAATCTGAATGAGTCCATGCATAAGATAAAGTCTTTATAGCTTTTGACTGTCTCAAAACACTCTTCTGTCACATTTTCATACAGCTGTCCTTGACAAATGAGAACTTGGACATCTTTAAGCTGCTATTGCGGTACCTTAAATATTTTCCCTTATTTTCAATGCTTTCAGAGATCAGGAGAAAACAAAAATATTAGCTGTTCCCAGTTGGATAAAGCTTCTCAAGAAAAGATAGGAAGCTTTATCCAGCTGGGAACAGGTGTTTTAGATAATGAGGAGTTAATTTATTCATAGTTTAATACCCACTTTGGTCTCCTATATACCTGATGTCATCCTGTGCAGAGCCACGACGTCGAAACAAATTGGCCATGCTGCTAGAGGACTTGCCAGACTTGGCAGCTTTTTTGGCATCGCCCACATGCATGCGGACCACTGTGGATGTTGTGAAAGCACTCCGGACGTTTTTCTCAGGCTTGGCGAGCATGATGTAAACCTGAACATGAAAATAACCAAAAAAATAACTATTAGCATAAAGATGTAGGGATACAATGATACCAAAAAGAAGAGGAAGTTTGTTCGTTCTAACTCGGTCTGTGTGAGAATATGTGTTTCCATTTCTTACCTTTGGGACAAACATGCAGCAGAGAGCCACTGTGGCACTGAGGCTGACACTAAAGCACATGGTTATGATCTTGTAGTTGGAGCCAAAGTAAATAGGAACAAAGGCCAGCCAGATGATACAGGTGGTGTACATGGTAAAGGCAATATACTTGGCCTCATTAAAATTGGCTGGTACATTACGAGTCTGTAGGAGGAAAGGAGGAATATGATTTTTTAAGCAATTTAAGATGAGGTAGAAAGAACAGAATACATGGAGTAGAAGAGCAGAAATACATACACTTAACTGAGAATGTATAATGGGACAGCCTGTGTTTTATCAACTACTGCTATGCTGAAGTACCTTGAAGGCGTAGAAGGTGCAGCTGAGGATAAGAAGGCCATTGTAGCCCAGTGGTGCCACCACCCCCAGAGTGGTCAGATTACAGATCAAGTGTACCTCACGGATACTGGGGTAGTCGTAGATGACCTAAGAGGAGACAAAGGGAGAGGTCATTGTAGTTGTATAAATAAACGTAAATGAACATCCCCCACACCGGAAAAGACACACACACACACACACACACACACACACACACACACACACACACACACACACACACACACACACACCTGTGGTGGCTCTATGATAAGAAGTGCCACAATAATCCCCAGCTGTAGCAGTATGAGTAGGAAGGCAATGACCAATTGTGCGCAGGCGGACATAAAGCGAGGTTTCTTGGTGCAGATTTTCTTCTTGCTGCCTGCCAGGATCCGTGCTATACGATTGGTCTGGATCAAAAATAGATCAAATGGTTATGCAGGCTTGGCTTACATCGACTGTGGCTCGCACTGATTCATAACAATAATCCCCTTTTCAGTTCCCAGATCTTAAGCATCAATCTCAGCCCACACACAGATCCTCAACTTCCACCATACCTCCCTTACAATTGGCCATCGTTCTGTCTCTGACAGTAGCTCTTTTATTCCTGCCCTTATCCTTAGATGCCCTTCTGTTTATGCTAAAACCTTCAAAAACATGGGATTATGATAGCATACAAGCTGTCTGATCAAATGTGGTTGTGTAAAGGTGAAATTAGAACGTTACCATGAAGTCTTTTCAATAAATAACCCATTAACCAGAGATGATCCCACATTGCAAAAAAAAAAAAAAATCTGTTTTTAAGTAATTTAGCCTAATATGCAACATGTCTACCAGGTTCATTCGCACTAACAGCATCATATTTGGGTGTCAGTTTGCAACATCAGCTGCAGCTCTCTCCTCTGCCAAAGGCTCCAACGTAAATAGTATACTGTGTTCTGTGCTATATGTTCCTCCTTTTTACCTCCACCTCCTCTGTATGTGTGATGAGAGAAGTGAATGATCTTCAACAGCTAATGGCGGTGTACATTTTGCATTTTTGTTCTGCTGACTTCTGAACCTTCTATTCAAGTGCATCTTGATTCCAACATCCTGTTTCACATGGAAGTGTTATACCCCAGTGGCATTACAGAGTTTAATAGAAAACTCAGAAATCAAATGAAGTTGATGATGGAACTATGGGAATTTAACTCGCAAAGCATCACAGGAAGTGAAACGTGACATTAAGCTATAATACCTGAAATGTATAATTCTTGTTCCTTTACCTCCTGGCAACAAAACGGGGAAAAAAAAATACCTTGGTGACCAAAGCGGAGTAGCTCATTGCAGGGGACAGGCCGATTCCCAGCCGCTGGAGATAGCAGTAGATTATGTGGGGCTTGGCGATAAGGCTGAAGGTGCACAGGTAGCTCAGACATATTCCAGCCAGGATGATGTAGCAGAGCTCACGACTGGATGACTTGACAACAGGAGTGTCCCAAAATCTAAAGATAAATAAAATTATATCTAATGTAAATTCATAAAATTGCTCAAAGATGGTTGGAGCTTTAAGGTATTGTTTAAATTGTCACAAACTTACTGGGTTTCAATGAGTAACGTCTACAATTGTAACAAACCATTTTTGGTTCACTATATAGCAATTTTCATAGTATCTATGGTTGATTGGACACAGAGTTACTGTTATTTACCCAAACTAAACTATGGTTATTTTGAACCAGTGTTGGATACAACAGGCTCAAGTTTTGCCTTACAACTGTCCCAAATTTCCTGTTAGTTGTACAAAACAATATGCAAAAGACATTCAAAACTGAAAAGGATATAGATATTATTAATACAAATGACATGATATATCATGACATCTAAGTTAAAAAAGCTAGAGTAGCAGCTAACAGAGGATCAAAACAGCCCCTTGTCTTGGGTGGTTTTCTACCGATGGGTACTGGGTAAAGTTGTTTATTGCCATACTGACCCAAATTTGGTCTGCTTTGACACAGTGATTTTTAGTTTGTGTACACAGCTGGTAAAACTGTTGGCTATAATTACTTGATAAAGACAGAAGTAACAAAAAGTGTAGCCATGAGGCCCAGACAGGCGAAGACCACTGCAGCAATGGGCTCTGGGTCCCCCCAACGCACATACTGCACCGGGATTGGCTCACAACCTTAGGGATAAGGAGAGACCATAGGGAGTGAAAAAACAAGTCACAAATTTTGATTTGTCTGCAAGAGCGATAGTGCCAGGATGTGTATTCACACTGCACTACTTACTGTGAACTGCAACAACAATTTAGTTATTATGTGTAAAATCTTCAGTCTATGATACAAAGGGGTCATGAGAGAAGAGGCAATTTTGTTGTGAAACATTGAAGGGATGTGTAAAGGAAAAAAAGAGGAATCAGAGAGCGATGGAACAGAGTGATAACGCGATAAACACACTGCTGGAGGATACAAATCCAAAACTGGCTTCATGAGTTTTTTCAAACTACAGAGGAACTGAAATATTGTATTAAGTGTTTACAAAAAGGCTGGGAAATTGTTTCAAACAGTTTTGATAGACTTTGGAGTTGAGAAATCTAAGCTTCAGCCAAATCCTGTATTCTGGCACGGATCTCAAGTCTCTTGGTGTGTGTACAGTACATGAGTATATAGCGTTAATTTTCTGTGCAGTAGAGAGTGTCTTAGTTCAGAGTGTTTGTGGTCTGTGTGCGTGTGACTCTTCCGGCCTGTGGAAATCTTGTATTTGTTAGTAACAGAGACACAGACAAAGTATGTTTACCAGTGAGGTCATCTGTAGGCCAGAAGCCCAGGACACAGGCTCGACAGGTGTACTCATCAAACACAAACTCATTCTCCTTGCAGGGAGTACAGGTCCAACAGCAGCTCACCTCTCCTTTACGGATCACCTGCAAACATACACACAAATGCCAGTATGAAAGGGCTAAAAAAGGTCTCAAAGCTCCAATGGCACTTTACTGTGGCTAATCTTCGACTGCCCCGTGGAGCAGGGAAATGAGGATTTATTCGTCAAGGGATCTAAAGAAGAAAAGCATGTATAGAATTTCATTGAGCCTCATTACTTAAGAAAGTATATTTGCCTGAGCAGCCCCGTACAGTAGAAAATACACCAAGGAAAATGGAGGCATGGTGGATCGGTGGTTAGTTACCTCACACAGAGAAGGTTTAACGTTCAAATCTCAACCGTCACTTCTGTATAGCGTTTACATGTTTTCCTGGGGCCCCCCTGGGTGCTGCTTTCACAGTCTGAAGACATGCACGTCGGTACATTTGGAAGGTGTATGTTGCCCTTGAGTGTGGAGGCACTGACAAGGTCAGCACATGGAGAGAGCCAGCAGCTGGTAGAGCCAAAGCTAGGGACCCGGGCTGGGTTATGGGCATGCAGATCTCCTCAATACCTTATGCATGAGCATGGAGTTTTGTATTCCCTTCGAGTTGCCACTTAACAGGGAGTCGATGTAGAGCGTGCAGGGAGGGTTTAATGTTAGAGACTTTTGGGATGATAAAGAGGAGGCAGACTGCATTATTCTCCATGATTTGGAGAGGCTGAGGGGAGTTGTGGGAGATGATTAAACCCTGGAGAAAGAGGTTTGTTGAGTCCCCAGTGTGGTACTCAAGGATCTCATCGGACCGGTTTTGTAGATTACAATCCTGTGGGAACAATTCAGGGATGCTGTGTGGGTCTTGCTTGGCAGTTTTCTTCAGTAAAACTATGATAATTTTGTGATGTATGAAACCACGTGTTTTGGTTGGAGTTCATCATAACAGAAAGAGCTGCCAACATTAGCAGAACTGGTTATTTGTAATACACAACTTGGTATGATGTAAGCTATCAATTTAAATCATTTATAGCCTAGAGACGTTGATATATGCTTTACGGCACGCATGCAAATAAAAGGGTGGGTACAGTTGTCACATTTATTGTTACTTGAATGATAAAAATGTGTTAAAATCTTACGAAATTCGATATAGCTTGTGGATTTTAAAACAGATCTATCTCAACAATGTTAAATTTTGTGTATCTGAGCTGTGCATACCTTGATCTGTGCTTTCTGGCAGGGCTCAGAGCAGACTGACTGGATGAAGTCGCTGTTGTGACTCCAGATCTCCTCATCGTTCATCTTTAAGCCACCCTGATCCCAGCTTCCCACGTGGATGTAAGCATACTCATCCTCGCCTATGTACTTGAAGTTCATGATTTCATACCTGCGGCACATACATAGTGTATGCATGAAACAGCATATGCACACATGTAATGTGTCTTTCTGCTTCCTCATTTCCCCCCTTTTCCTTGCACTCTTCCTCCCCCATCATAATTCTTACCTGCCAGGCGAGTCTCCATTCTGGTCAAAGTGGATGGTCTCCCCAGATACGCCAGTAAAGTTGGTTTGCATCAGGAAATCCAGCAGCTTGCGGCCATCAATGGGCCGCATGGTCTCACATAAACCCTTGGGAAAAGCAGACACAGTCAATTCTGTCACGCCCAATGTGAAAGCACACAACTGTGCACCGTGTTCAATATCATACCTTATATCCTGGACAGAGGGCTTGCTGCATTGCATGGAGGCCGTAAGCCATGGAATAGATGGCGTTTATGACAAAGCCCATCTTGGTGTCTTGGGCATACTGATGGCGCAGAGACTCTCTCCCTGTGGAGAACAGAGAGATGCTCGGAAGGAGAAACTCAATCAGCATAATCCCCTTAATCTAAATTGATAGTGAAAACTTTTGAATTTATCACATGACCTGTGAAAAGTGTATAAGGAGGCGTGCCGAACTGTCACTGTGCTGTACTAACAGGTGCAGGTGCGGTTGTACATGGTGCTCTCCTGCGGATGTCCCCTCAACCTGCACTGGAAGCGGTGCTGCCAGAACTCGGGGAACCAGGGGTTCCTCACGTTGGCATCGGGCTTCAGGTTCAGGTAATAATCGTCGAACCAGGTCACATATGCCGACTTTAACTTTATAGTGATTCCACCAGCTGCCTCCTTCTGGTAGCCATCGGTCACATCGTACCTGTCTGCCCAGCCATCGCTGGATGGGAGGAGGAGAGAGATAGAGTCAG
This sequence comes from Xiphias gladius, assembly GCF_016859285.1. NCBI lineage: Eukaryota > Metazoa > Chordata > Actinopteri > Istiophoriformes > Xiphiidae > Xiphias > Xiphias gladius. The sequence continues at coordinate 7,105,348 of NC_053416.1, read as the reverse complement.
ACAACGGTACAGCAGGTCGTTAGTTAGGGTAAGGATTGGTCCCAGAAAGAAACTTATATATTTTTTGACGTGTGGGAGATTTGTTGTTGTTGGTTATGTGTAACCAACTTGTACAGCTTGTATACCTGACACAGTGCCGGACAAAAAAACTACCATAGGCAAATGAACCTAGAAATTTAGTATGGATGTCACAGGTGATGGGTGGATACATCATTAGGATTATGAAGTCGGCACAGAAGACAGCTCCCACCTCCTAAGCCAACACTTTGTTTATACACCGGGATTCTCCGCTTAGCCTTGAGCCTGGTTCACAATTAAGCCCAATGAAACACGTTCCACTGACAAAAAGATAACAGGGTGGCTGACATCTTGACCCCACATAAACTCAAATAAAAAAACACAACAATTTGAGGCAAAGTATTTCAGAAATGAAGGTTTTAACTAAATGATGGACTAGGGTACAACAGATTACTCTACAAAGTGGTTTTGTAAAGAAAAATAGGAGTAGTGAATCTTCAATGTGGCATGCTGTAAAACGCTGTAGTTGGTGTTTATGACTATCTTGTAGACCTCTATTGTACGGATTGAAGGTGGCAGGTGGTGCCCTACAAAATGAACCTGATGTCTGCTCTACAGAGGGTTACAGTAGAATAAAAATATATCATGATGTCTCAGATGCACCAACACAAGACTCACTGGGTGATAAAAATAAAAAAGTATTTGCTTACATATCTAAGTTGAATAATTATGAAGCAATTTAAAAAAAAAACAATTATGATCACGTATGAGGATAACTTGTAATAAACCAAGGTTGATGGTGCTGGGAGAACTTGGCTAGTTGGGATAGAGAGGCCTATTATGTGTTTTCTTTTCAACTTTTCTTTTGCTGACATGATTTAGTTTTTAAAATTTGTGTGTGACTGCTGATTTATTAGATCTCTGTAGGCTCATTATCTGTGGAGTTCATTGAGACACTCTTGTAATGAAGACCGTATTGATTTTCTTGACTTTAGCGACCGGAGCAGATATCTGACAAAGTTGGAGCATCTATTGATTTGCAACTGATAAATGTTAAATAAGTGATTAATCATTAGTTTCATTCTATAGAAAGGCAGGTTGGTAGAACACCTTCTGATTATGATTACAAAAAGACACCTGATGCTTAATAAACTGTAAACACCAGATCCACACCACCAGACTGCAGCGTCTGCAGACACATCTGATCTGCTCTTTTTATTCAAAAACATTGTGGGCTCGGACTCAATAAGCTATCTCATCAGACAACTGTTTCAGAAGGTTTCTGCTCCGTCTATTATTATCTCTCCCTCTGGACACTTATCTACAATCAACAAAAACAGAAAGTTGATTACACCTCCACACATGTAAACACGCACACCTCACTGACACAAAGAAATGCACTCTTGTCTCTCTAATTGACAAAAAAAGCAAAGGAGTCCTTTTTGAAAACTTCGCTAACCAAGTTGGAGTTACACAACAGTAGTGTGGGTGGTTTTTTTTATGATTCCCAGTTCTCTAGGCGAGTCAGGAGATCATTTCATAACACATCCTTAGAGAAGCGAGCACAGAAATGGTACACTGGCATAAAAAAAGCTGGAATGGATATGAAAAGCATGGAGGGCTTTGACTCTGGATAGTCTGAATCACTCTTGAACGAGAGCTCTGAAACCCACACATCGACCTGGGAGGGCAATATGCTCTATGCAGCGTGGTGCTCCACCACCTACAAGCCTGAAGACACACACAAGTATGTGCTCGTGTGCTCAAACACACACACACATACACACACACACACTATACCTTGCCCTTATTTCACCTTATACAGCACAATACTGGTCAAACTTCCAGCCAGATGTTTTCTGAGTGGACACTGAACCCTGTAGTGGTACAAACTTGAGGCTGGAAAGGTGTCCACTTCTAAAAGGAAACTAAATAACACAAGACAAAAAGAAAAAAAAGGAAAAGTGACATAGCTGTCTGAACAGAACAGAGGAAGAAACCCCCCACAACCTAAGCAACCTTGGTTGCTGTGTTTCTGGCTTAGTCAGGTGCTCCAACAAGCACGGATGGCAGTATTTGCAGGTGAGCAGCCAGAGGGGGATCATGTTGCTTTACCAGCACTTGCAGCTCCAAGTGGTTGGTTGGAGCGCTTGTGTGAAGGGGTTTCCATACCAGATGTCAGTGGCAGCGTTAATTAGAGACCAATAAGGAGAGATAACAGTGACAACGGTTGTAGTGGAGCAGGCCAATGTCACTAGTGAGGAAAAACGACACAAAGTCTACCCAAAGTGACGGAAACACAGTGTTAACTGTGACCTCAGGATCAGTGGAAATTATTTGGAATAAAAATCAGATTGAAAATCAGACTAATGGACAGGATGGATAAGAGTAAAGTATAACGCAATGCCACTCCAGTCCTTGTGTCTGACTTCTCCTCCGCTATATAGACCTACTGCTTCAAATTAATAGAAAACTTCTCACTGATAAATTTGAACTGTTTCAAAACATTATAGCAAAAACAAACCTAAGAAGTGATAAACGCATTAAACCTTGATTAAAAGCTTTTCTATAATTAAAATCTTTTCTCTTTTGAGATGGATTTAGACTTGACTCTTAATGTGTGAAGAGAGATGTTGAATTTGTGCTGATGTTTTATTCCACTGCAGGAGGGTTTTGTAGCAATAAACAAGGACTAATGACTGGTGCTAAATGAAAGAGTCTACAGCACCACTAGCAGCTCTTTGAGGCTGTTCATAGGCACGGCGGTGGTTTGCGCTAAACGCCAACTTGCTCATAATGACAGCGCTAACATACTGATGTTTAGAAGGTATATATTTTTTTACCACGTTCACCATTTTAGTCCAGCGTGTCAGAAAGCTAAGTTTTGCCAATTTGCACCAAACACAAAGTACAGCTTAGGGTGATGGTCATTAGTTTTTTGCAGGTATTTGGACATAAATTAGAGGTGATCAGTGCACGTACAAACAAATCTTAAACAACAAATCTGGAGAAAGGTCAGCAAAGTCAGTAGCATTCATCTTCTGGGAACAATGACTGTCTGTACATTATTTCATGGCAATCCATCCAATAGTTGTTGCGACTTCAGTCTGGACCAAAGTGCTCGACCATCCGACAGAGAGACTCACACCGCCCTCCCGAGAACCACGCTAGCTAATGTGGCTAAAAAACAGAGAGAGGGATTTTGTGACCTTTTGCCCCACATGTCAAAAAGTAAGCCTCGTGGAGCATCTGAATTCTACATTATAATGTCAAAATCAAAATAGGCTTAAGAGGCACTGGCAAAAAACTCAGTCTCTCTTTTTCCGTCAATGGAACCTAAGAATGCACTGCACACATATGCAAACATGGTGACAAATCCTCCAGGCTGACCTCAAGAGGATGGTTTGCGCAGGTAACTAACTAGAGTAACAAGACAGGTGGTGAAGCCAACAAAGTGAGATCAAAAACATGCTGTTGAAGAAGGACGGAACTCTTAACAGGACACACACACACGATAGCGCATGCTCATGTATGATCGCATGAATGCATGTCCATAAAATGAGACATTAGCGTGCCTCCTCAACAGTACATCTTAAACCTAATTACCGAACAGCAAGAAGAAACATCTTAACAAATTAATTGTAATTTTTAATAATGAGGAGATAACCCCACAATTCCCTGGAAAGTCTTTGTAATATGGTAATATGGATTATAGAGCATTTTTTTGGAGCTTTTTTTTTTTTTTTTTGCAATATGTAGTTCAAGGTTATTTTATGTTTCCTGCTATCAGATTTGAGCGACAGCCTACATATGTTGCTCCTAATGAGGAAAGGCATTTATAGAACACCAGGGATGAGAGTGAGCCAGAGAGCTAAACCTTAAAATAAAACGTTATTCTCGGAGAGACTGAAACCTCCTGCTAAATCAACCCCCTCTTTCCCACATATTTTTTTTCCCTCGTGTTTTTAATTGCATACTTTCTCTCCAGCATCGCATGCCCAGTCTTTAACATTTTCCATGCTGAAATTAACCTGCGAGCCGATACACGTTATGCAAAATTTGAAGTGGTAATATTTCCTTGAACGAAAATTCAGCAAGTGTCATTGTTTTGAGGTGTGAACTTCCACAATGTTATATTCTGGAGGATGGATTAGGATGCTGCATAGTTCATCACTGCTTTATCTATTATCTATCTATAATTATGTTCCTGCAGGCAACATTGTGCTGCTCCGATAAATGATTGAACCTTGTTTGGAATGATAAATAAAGACAGACTAGGCTGGATTAGCCTTTCTCAATAACAGTAAGAAGTGCATTGATACAGATCATATGCAAAAATAGTATCAAGTAAGATTGATTTGAAGATAAACAAAAAAAATCTGGCTCTTGATATTCCCAGAAAAGTTTATGGCATAGTGTCACTGTCATGTACTATATATCCAAAAAAAGTGGATTGAAAAATACCTTGGGTTTCTTAGACCACCATGAAGTTGATTGATGCGGTGAAGGTGATAATAAGGATGATGATGAGAGGACAAAGACTGCCCCAATGACATCAAACACATCACATCTTGCCTGATGATGCTGGACGCCTGAAGGAAGTCTGGATTGACAAATGAATGAACAACGCTAAGAAACACGAAGCACAAATATTTCAGTCAATTCTTTTAGCCTCTAATAGAAGCAAAACATCCCATGGGTGAGAAAATGCACTCATAACTCTACATACCACGATCCACCGCTCACCTCCCCACCAGCAGAAACTCTCCCACCAGGCGCTGTCGTCTCATGGCCATCAGTATGCCTCGGACCGTCATGCCCTCGCAGAAGCAGGCCACCACCCTGGCTTTAGGCAGATGGCCTCGCAGTTTCTGCAGCAGCTTATCGAAGCTCTGTTCCCCGGCGTTGCTGTATATCTTGTCGGAGTGGGCGATGCAGATTCCCTCCTTTGCTGCCATGTCTTTAAATGCCTCCATACCGCTCTCCCCATAATTACCTATGGAAGGGACCACACGAATGGAATGGTGTTTATATACCGACCATGCTGCAAACACAAACCCTGCCGGTTGTCACCTAATTAAAGCTAACAAACGGAACAGATTAGACTGTGACAAAATTTCTTCGACTCACCAGAATCTGAAAAACCTGCCATTCCAGCACATTTTGCTCACATTGTTATGTCGTGCAAACATTTGTGTTTGTTGTTTTGCTCCTCAAACTTTCAAGGTGGTTCAAATGCTTTTGTGTCATCTTGTGATACACGCGCACACACACACACACACACACACACACACACACACACACACACACACACACACACACACACACACACACACACACACACACACACACACACACACACACACACACACACACACACACAGAAGTCGCACGCAGGGTGTAGACAATCAAATGCACTGGCGTAATGCAGCTCAACACTTGAGTGTCTGATCATTTTTTTCCCTGTTATGAGAACTGTCAGGGGTTAGACTCCCCTGTTCTTGCTGGAAACGAGGGCACCTAGTTTCTATTGCTTTGCAAGTGTACTCCCACTCTGGGCGTGACGCTGTTTGAGGCATCCTCTTCATCACTACGTGTGAGTTTTACTCCCATATGTAGCATGCCTCCTTGAACGACAATATAATCTTTCATTTTTCAAAACTCTACTTTCACCTCAATTCAGCTCCCCGTTAATGTTACTGATGATGGCACCAATTCTGTTCTGCTTCATAATTATTTCATTTTATTCTCGAATATTTCTTTCCTCCCTTTCTAACTCTGCAGAGGGTTGTGTTGCCTTCTACGTGGCCAACTGTAAATAAGATTTAGTTTGTTGCCCGCAGGAATAGGCAAAATGTAATGGAAAGTAGGTTGAGCAGGACACTGTTTCATAACCACGGCCATAACCTCTGGATATACAGTAAATCTCTGTACTTGAGATGTTTTTAAATACTTACTCTACTCTCATTTACTGGGTCATAAACCCTTGTCTTTAGTTTATGCGAATGATATTCAAGGTGCACCTAACTTTGACAGCTAGGGTATTAAAATTGCGTTGTGGAACTACCAAGGATGTGTGATATATTTATAAACATTCACATAGATTAGAAACCGGAAAACCGAGTCTGACATAAAATCTTGGGCACATTAAACGCTGGGTAATTTTGCACAGAATGTCTGCCTTGTTCAGTTGTCTCGTAACTAGTTAGCAAACTCGTACATGACTGTCCAGGTAGTGTCAGATTCAATAAATCAAACGAGTGTATAATAACATACATAGAATAGCATATGATTTTGACAACAGTCCAATGACTACTGGACTTCAAAAACACAAGCAAGATAGTCTGCAACTTAACCGTTAAAACATAGCTCTTTTTTTAATAATAAGAGATACAGAATACATGAGGTTTTATCCTGCAAAAGGACATTTGGCATGCAAAGGACCCTTTCTAAAAACCCTCCTCTACAACAGTTTGGTATTTTTATGGAATAAACTGGAACGATCCAGTCAGGACTGAGCACTTAGTCTTATCAAGACGGATTTCTTTAAAATACAGTAAGAGGTTCAAATAGAAGCAGTAAAATGATGGGAACAGTACGAAGTATTTAGGCTGATATTTAGAATGATGCCAATACCATGTGTTTTGTTTATTAATAGGTGGGATTAGTGATTCAGGGGCTGGATCTTTTGAAAATGTGACAACCCTGTGTATTGATATAGCTAGATGCTCACAGAAGGGTAGAGGGGTTGCCTTGGGGTAAGCGTTGGAGATCAGCCATATATAAGCGCTATAAAATATGGAAAAATTTACTTGCGGTAACAAAAAAAGGAAACGGAAAACAGAGCAATTGTACTTTTGTATTGCAGCCATCCATCACGCTGTCCGCAGAGTACAATAATAAAGGTGCTAATTTATCTGCCTCTTTTTATAACTATATAAATTAAGGATGATTTGATATAAGTCTCTTAAAGAACTTGGAATAGTTTTCACCGAATCGATTTGAACTTTAGTTCCTTTGGTAACGTATAGATAAGATAATAAAAAATAAAGCAATGAAATGCGAAACTGCTGCGAGAATGTGATCAGCGGCTAAAGCATCACTGATATCAGTGGACAACAGTTCAAAGCCATGGCAGATCTTCCCGGGGAAGCTTTGCCAATGATGAACCAGAGTACAGACAATATATAACTAGAGCTAATTTCATATAAATTGTATATTCACGCCATAGATGTAGAGGCCTCCACTGGAAAATCACTCTAAAACCAGAACTATTACAGGGAGGTTACTTTATGCATGTAGCATTTACTGTTTCTTTTAGTGGGAAAGTCTGAGAGAAGAGGGAAAAAGAACAAGTTCATCGGTGTTTTGTGTGTGTGTGTGTGTGTGTGTGTGTGTGTGTGTGTGTACGTCTATGTGCATCTGTGTAAAAACAGGCTTATCTTGACTCCAGTTGGCTGCAGAAGGCTATCGATATACAAGATTCGACTGAGCCTCCTCTATGTTGATGGCAGGTGAGAATGTCAGTACCCGTGTCAGTCTTACCCTCTGTGTGTATTGCAGACACGTAGCTCCAGTTGTATCTCTTGACAATGTCCACCATGGCTCTGGCCTGTTGCATATCTGATGGCACTACCCTCATGAAATATTTATACAGGCTCTGTTGAAAGGAATTTACATGTTCAGAAGTCTGGCAGTGTACTTGGCATGTTTTCATTTGACAGCCTGTCCACCAGTTAAACATGCATCCACAACAACCCCTTTCTGTGTAAACTCACTGTACATTGACTTCCAGCTGATTTTTAGAACAAGGGACATAGTAATGTTTTAGCAGGTTCTGGGCAATTCAAAACAAATCAGGTTTAATGCTTACCACGCTGTATATTTTAGTATCTTATGAAAATTGTCCTTGAGATTGGTAATCCATCACAACGAAAATCGTGGCAGCTTTTATTTTTGTCATAGTTGCATTATCGTCAGAGGAAAATACTGTTACAAGTCTCTTAAAGTTGATTTTCATCAAACCACAAAACAGTAACTGCATAGAAAGAATGAAAACACAAATCCTTTTTCTGGTCTGTGTTTTTTTTTTTTTTTTTGCAATGTTTGTGATTGGTGAAGATGCTTCTGCTACCATGCAATTAAATGTAAAAGTTTAAATTTTGAAAATTTCTCAAAGTTTGATGTTCATGTTTTTTCTAACTTGTCTTACCTTGTCACTGAGATCCATGCTAGTGGCTGAGTAGGCTATCTGTGGGATGTTGAAGAGCTGAAGGAGATTTTGCACCTGGATGGCCACAGAGCTGGATCCTGGTCCAATCAGACCCACAATGGGCCTCTTCCCCGGAAGCAGCAAGCTCCCCGCTTCCGCGGCGCACCTGCCCTGGCTCTCCTCCTCTTCGCTGGACACCAGAGTGTCCCGAATGAACTCAATACTCTGCTCCAGTGCCACTGCAGAGTGCCAGCATGAGTCCCTGGTGTAGAAGGATTGAGTGCACATTGTTGTTTTGGCAAGCAGGACGGGGATAAGAGGGGAGGATAGCTTAGAGTAGCCAACTGGATCCCTTTTTAAGCTCACAGTCTGTGCCTCATGCTTTTGAAAGAACCACTTGACTAAGACAGTTTTTAGAATGGTGAGAGGTCTACCATCCAAAGTTCAACCAAAGCTAATATGACGTTTCATCGGGCTCAGTCAGTCAAACCCAGCTGGAATCTTCCAAAGACCTTTTAGTACAAAAATCCCCCTTTGCATTTCCCTGGATGGTGCTTCCTCGCTGAGCTGCAGCGGAGAGGTAAATCATGGTAGTGGCAGGTAGGTTCGTTGAGCCTCATATTAGCTTCAGCTGAACTTTAGAATGACTTTTGTACATAACAGAGCAGTGCATTTTGTCTCTCATTTCTCGGAGTGTAGTTGCGCTCAGAAGGGGTCACTTCACAGCCCTTACAGAAGGGAGGATTGATTACAGCGATCAATTCTTTCAACATGGATAATGGAATAATGGAATAATCACTACGGTTCACATATAATATTGTGTCTAACTTGGGTCCAAATCGTGAAAATCCTTGTCCTTATAGAATGTTTGACCCAATTTAACAAATATGAAATTAAAGCAATTTTGCTTAGCTGACTTTATTGTAGTTTGATTTTATAAAATCCAGATGTGCTGGCAACCATAGCTGTTTTTTTCTACTTTTCCGAGACCGGTAAGACCTTTTGTCTTCCTTGAATGATTAGAAAATCGAATACAAGTAAACTGCAATTCATATAATGGACCTTGCCACAGGGCATTTGTTTTCAAAAACTACTTAAAAGGATTAAAAAGCAAAACTCAAAAACAATGTTGCTTCATTTGTGATGATTGTCCAGTAATCAGCTTGTTCAGCTGATACCTAACATCTCTAATTTCAGGCAGTTGTTATTGGTTGTTCGGGAGACTGCTGGTTGATTTGTTTCCTGCCCATCTGAAGTCCTTACATATGGTATATTAGAAGAACAACAGTTTAATGCCAAACCTCCAGGTGTTGTCCCACTCTGAGTGTGCTATACTGCATGTTTAAATCAGCAACTGTGACAAGATTGCTATCTTAAACATGCCAGTCTGTGTAAGATGTACTTTGTTGTCTCTCTCTCTCTCTCAGACAAACGGATGAGCAACAATTGGTTGCAAGTTAGCCCTACTTTTGTATCAAAATTCTTCTTTGCGCCAAGACACGGTCCACTCATAATCCAACCGTAAAGATCACAAACAACTTTACTGCCAAACAGGAACAAAATAAGCAGTTTTCTGATTGGTTTCTGACCTGATCTCGCAGCCCAGGGTGATATTGGGGAGGATAGTGGGGTCCGCATTAATTCGATCCAGCGTGTGCATCATGGCCTCCACTCTCTGGATCCCATACTGCTCCCGCACTGCACCGCACTTTCGCTCGTGGACCTGAGCGAAGTGTAACGCAACTGGATTACCGACATCTATCACATTTACACACATGGTGACAATGATCACACACACACATAAAACCCACACGGCATGTACCTTGTCTGCAGGTGGTTGGTGGTGGACAGAGAACAAAGCTCCTATAATGATGTCCCCAGGGATGTGTGCCAACACCCTCCTCTCATTGTTCTGGGCGTTGACCCCAACCCGGTCTTTCAGGCCCAGCCAACTCAGATCAGCTCCCAGAAGCACACTCGCTGCCAGCAGCCTCATATAAAACCCCAGTCTATTTCCCATCCCTGCGTTTCTCCTCGTACCTCCTGTCATCCTCTGTCCTCTCAGAGCTGAGGTTCTGATGAACGTGCTGTCTGTGGCATGGTGCTCGTAGTGCCAGGGGTAGGCTTTAGACTCCTGGTGAAAAGGACAGGGATAGGATGTAAATGAGCTCAGTGCATGTTTGTTTAACGCATTAAGAAGTCCCTTCTCAGTCAAGTGAGCAAATGTATTGAAGGTACAGTGAAAAAAAATATTTCGAATATTGGGAAAAAAAGAAAGGTAGGTTTGCTTATTTATTGATAAATCACCATCTCTAAAAAAAAAAAAAATTACATCAAGTTGCTCTCCATCGTGCTGAAAGTATGTCGGAAGTGCATCATGCGTCTTAGGTGAAAGTGACATCTAGGCTGATGGTCCAGTTAGGTATTAACAAACTGCATAAAACTCACTCCTCTCCTCTGTATTCAAGGGTTAAATCATCATTGTGCGCTCCGAATGCCCAGACTAACAGACAGGCTCAGCCTACCTCTTTTCCGCCAGCTGCCGTGCACATGCCATCCCTTCTGAGACCGTTCCCATCGCAGACGAGCAACAAGAAAAGCGCTGCAGGTTCCTGCTCAGGCTCAGTCTGGCGCCTGGCTACAGCAAACCCCAAATAGCAGCAGATGATATAGCCCGTTATTGGAACATGTTTGACTTACTGACGCACACGCCCCCCCCCCACCACACACACACACACACACTCCTCCTCCTCCTCCTCCAAAACAGTGGAAGGCATGGAGCAGCAACAGTGACTAAATGGTTACAAATGTGGAAAGCTCCGAGAGGAAAAACCACACAGAGGCATGTTTAAGATGAGAAAAGAAAGAAGTGAGCAAATATGTGTGTAAGCAAATAAGGAATAGAAGGTTAGAACAAATATCATCAAAGAATAATGGCTAGTTTAAGCAACAGTTGGGTTCATTTGGCTGCGGAGAGTCATGTCTTATCTATGGGCGATTGGCCAGCAGTCAGTTGCGAATGTGAGACCCTCTTTCTCTTGCACTTAAAGTCCCTACTGACCCCAGTTCTTCGACTCTTTCACCCCTTTAATGTGACGGTGGTACACGACAGGAAAGGATCCATTAACTATTTAATCAGATAACTCTCAAATAGGAATGATAAAGACAAAACAGTGATTTATAATCCCACGGTTCTGGTTTTCTTTGTGGCTGACCTTCGCGTGTTCTAGGTCGATGCGACCGCATTCACGGTTTAAAAATCTAAAAATATATCTCATATCAACTCAGCTTTGATGCTTCGTGGCTTTCTCATTAATTTCGTCATTACCATCTGTATGTTCGAAGAGGCATGGTTGGGGCCACTCCTGAGCTGGATGGAAAATAACAGTGTCCGCAAAAAAGGATGGAGACAAAATGATCCCTTGCAGCTTCCACTGCAACTCTCTCCCTCTCCTACCTTGGGTCAGAGCGACTCCAACCATGATTAAAGGGCTGTTTTGTTGTGTGTCTTCCACTACCTCGATGTTTATCTTTGCAGATTGTCCAGTTTTTAAACCTAGTCGAGTTGACGGACAAAAACATCCACTGATACTCTGAGAACCAGTAGCTCTTTCTTTGTGAGTTGCAGAGCAGAGATTAGTGATCTGAAGAACGGTTAAATGATTAATTGGCGAGACGTAAATTAGGTTCCCATTTTCACTTGTGTAAATGTGAACTGTTCTTCCCAATTGGACCCCAAACATGAGTATGTATTTAAATGAAGATGCGTTGCTTTGTGGCTGTGGATCTGCAGTGGGCGACTAGGAAAGAGCAGCAGAATCTGAACATCACAAAGCACACAATCACCATGTAGTTTCAGCATGATGACAACAGTGAGGGAAACACGCAGTATCTCGATTTGATACCACTGACCGTTGAGTTTCATGTGCTTATGGCCAAGTTAGGAAATGCGGTATAGGCACATCAGTGGCTGGGTTCAGTGGATTAAGATTAAAACTCCTGTTTAAACTTAGCGAGGCCACACCTCTAAAGGAACAAGAGCAAACACCATTGGGTACAGTGAACCCGTCTTAGACAGAGGAGGCAATGCGTTACACGGAAGTCACAGTGATTCATTTACATTTCAGGAGATTCATTCGAGATTTGTTCACATTCCACACACGGGGACCGAGTGGTTTCTGGGGTAAGGGGGTTTCAGCAGGCTCAAAGAACAAAACAACATTTCAAGTCACATTTCAAGTTGTTAGTTGCCTGGAGGGACAGAGAGAAAGAAGGGAGCCCCCCCCCGCTGAACTGTCATCTATAGAGACGGAATGGCATTTGAAACAGTCACATGGCGCCCTCTGGTGGGGACTCGTTCGCTGTCATGACCTTAATGTTCTTTTCCCTATCAGTATTACATGCAAACAGCTCTATGATTATCATACTAAAGGTTAAAGGTCAGTGTGCAGAGTGGCTGTGGCCGCACGTTTAGACGGCCAATACGGAGAAAGCACTGTTAAAAAATGCCAATAGTGCATATTCTTCCATTAGTCAAGGGCCTGTTTTATAAGGCTTTACTCATCAGCTCGTCCTCAGTAAATCCTTTGTTTTAAGTCCCTGCCTAGAGGTTACACTGCAGGTGATGACACGAAGTATCTGCGGTCATATGACCAAACAGTGTGTGCAGAGAGAGAGGGAGTTGTGCTCCTGTATGCTCATGAATGGCACTATGCAAGCAGAAAATCTCTGTTGCTACAAAATAGGGACTTCTAGTGTTGTCCTCAATGTGATATGGGATATACAGTGGCATATATTTTTAGTGGTATCATTAGACTACATGAGAGTTAGTAATAATGATATTACATTTCATTAGGGGCCCCAATGAGCAGCATAAATACTGAAAACCCCGCTGTATGAATGAATTTTCGTTGGATGGATTTCTTGTTTCTTGGAAGAAATTTGGCTGCAGTCTTCGGGTGTGTGTTCTTGGGCTAATTGCCCCCCTCATGTGGGGATGCATAAGCTTCACCCTGAGGTTGTGCTGCATGTGACTGGATCAAAGGAGGGGGGTGGGGGAGCGGAAGAAAACCCTGGAGAATTTAAGCTTGAGAAATCATCACATGGGCTTTCCCACCTTGGCTCGTTTTTCTCGGGGACTGCTTGCCGTCTCCAAGGTAAAACCTTACTGTGATGTGGCCACTGACCGTCGTTAGTTTCATGTTGTATTTCGTACCCTGCTACCAACAATTCCCCCGCCTGTGTGCCACCCGGGAATCCTTGCGCACCAAGGAGTGCTGCCCGCCCTGGCCGGGGGACGGCTCGGCCTGCGGAGCCAGCTCGGGCCGGGGCTTCTGTCGGGATGTGGAGGTGCCGGACCGGCCCGACGGCCCGCAGTACCCGTTCTCTGGGCTGGACGACAGAGAGAAGTGGCCCCTGGTTTTCTACAACCGGACTTGCCAGTGCGCAGGGAACTTCATGGGTTTCAACTGCGCGGACTGCAAGTTTGGCTACTTTGGGGTGAACTGCAATGAGAGGAGAGAGTCTCTCAGGAGGAACATATTCCACCTGTCCCGGGCCGAGAGGATCAGACTTGTGTCTTACCTGAACCTGGCCAAACAGACTGTCAGCAGGGACTATGTTGTGGCCACGGGGACCTACCTGGAGATGGGGAACGGATCTAGCCCGATGTTCGCCGACGTGTCCTTGTACGACGTGTTTGTGTGGATGCATTACTACGTGTCCCGCAACGCCCTGTTAGGGGGGCCGGGGAATGTGTGGACCGATGTGGACTTTGCCCACTGGGCGCCCGCCTTTCTCCCGTGGCACCGCTTATACCTGCTGCACTGGGAGCATGAGATCAGGAAGTTGACCGGAGACATGAGCTTCACCATCCCGTACTGGGACTGGAGGGATGCCCAGGGATGTGACGTGTGCACGGACGACTTGATGGGGGACCGGAGCCCCCAGGATCCCAGTCTTCTCAGCCCCGGCTCGGTCTTCTCTTCTTGGATGGTAAACACGCTCAAGTATCTCCCTCAGCTCGTTTCACTTTTCTTTTCTTTTTCCTTTTTTGAGATGTGGCGTTACACATTTAGAAATTTTACACAAAAGATCATAAACATGCAAGGCAATGGATATACTATATGTAAGTGTCATTAATACCGATGCTCACTCATTCACTGTGTAGGTATGGACTGATTTTAAAAGAATGAGTGGATAAAAATTACAAGGTCCTTTGCATCTTTACTCACCTTTGATTAATATTGTAAAAATGCTTTTACGGCTAGTTTGGTCTGCTTGGGTGAGATTTATTGTCCTGCTGTTGTAACCAACAGCAGGGGTAGTTTCTGACTTGCTGGAACCAATGATTTGCATCAACTGACTGGCTGGTATTCGCTTTAGTTCTGGCACTTGCCTGCTCTGTATTGCTCATAATGTATGTGTGTGTGTGCGTGCGTGCGTGCGTGCGTGCGTGTGTGTGCATCCACAGGTCCTGTGCTCCCTGGCAGGGGACTACAATGACAGAGGGGTGTTATGCGACGCCAGGGAGGAAGGCCCATTGCGTCGTAACCCGGGAAACCAGGACCGCAATGTGGTCGGACGACTGCCGACCTCCGCGGAGGTTGACTTCACCCTCGGCCTGACCGACTACGACACCGGAGCCATGGACCGCGGCGCCAACATGAGCTTCAGGAACACCCTGGAGGGTCAGATGAGCGTGACCGAACGCACGCACACGCACGCACACACACACACACACACACACACACAGACACACGCACACGCACACACACACACACACACACACACACACACACACACTGACTGTTGTGCTGTACAGGTGGCTGCTTAGACTCAAATGACACACAGCGCTGCACTGCCGCTCTTCCATATCATCCTGCTAGTCTGGCACCCCGTCCAACCAGCTCCCTGTTCTCTGCGTGTCGTTAGTGATTATTCACGCTTTGATTCGCGGCCGTAACGTGACATGCAGCACGTTGGTCTGTTTGCACCGTGTGGATACAGATGAAGTGATACCCCTTTGGGGAAGGCTCATAATCTGACAACCCAGGTTGTAACGCTGTCATAACGAATTAGCGACACGCCGTCGTGCTCCTGTCGTTTAGAATATGTCCTCTGTCAGGACAACCTTTGTGTTATTAGTGATTTCTGAGGCATTTATCAATGATTTGCAGATGAATATCGAAGTTATAAGTAGCAATTTACCCTGTAGCCCTTTTTTATGTATGCAGTGAAATTAAGTGAAACCGAGGGTTAGATTTTAAATTAAAATGATCTATGTATCCATTTTGGGTGAAGAAAATCACTTTATTTATTTTTTCATTTAGTCTGTTAGGGGTATGAAGGGTACCTGGGGTGTTTCTTTAAAAAAAAAAAATCCATCAATCATTTTGGTTTTGCGTGACAGTATCTTCTTCTGAGACCAAAGGGTTTGGGGGGTCTCCAACCCACTGCATGCTGCCGCCTTTGGCCGCTGCTGACGAGGCACTTCTCACCTTGCAGGATTCGGGGATCCCCAGACCGGGTTGGGAAACAGTCCTCGCATGGGCATGCACGCTGCCCTCCATGTGTTCATGAACGGATCCATGTCCTCCGTGCAGGGCTCGGCTAATGACCCCATATTCCTCCTCCACCACGCCTTCGTCGACAGGTAAGCGAGGGCTCGCACAGAGATAGAAACACTGGACGCAGGTGCGTTTAGACGCTCGCACTTCATTGCTGTCTGCGTTTTTTTTCCCTTTTCCATGAAAGCATTTATGAGCAGTGGCTCAGGAGGCATAGGCCGTCTCCGTCCCAGTATCCGGAGTCTAATGCCCCTATCGGGCACAACAGCGAGTACCACATGGTGCCCTTCCTGCCCCTCCACAGAAACAGAGAATACTTCATTTCCAGCAAGGACCTTGGATACGAATACTCCTATCTGCTCGATGCCAGTAAGTTAACTTATGAGGGGAGTTTTTTCTGTTTTCATTTTTCATTTGCATCGCAGGAAGTCTATTCCTGTTTTCCATTATCAGTGTTAATCTCTTTTCCAATCTCCCCCCCCTGCATTTTAAGATATCCACCCACTGAATCTATCTCGTAAAAAAAAAAAGCTCTAAACCTTGGTTCCTTATCTCAAAAGATGTCCTGGCGGTAAAAGGATAATAATTTAAACCAAGGGGATTTATGTTACTTAGCGTCGTTGTCTGACTTCTAACGCAAAAGTAAACTGAAACATGTGGCCTGCCGCGACCGCCTCTCCGTTCCTTCCAGATCAGAGGCTTGCAGAATCCCTGCGTCCCTACCTGGAGGAGCTGCAGGATGTGTGGCCCTGGCTGCTGCTTGCGGGGCTCACCGGAGGAATTGTGGCGGGGGCCCTGGCTGCTGCGGTTGGCACTGCGAGACGGCGATGCCTAGGGTCGTCTTGGCTGCATGCGAGGAGGTGGAAAAACTTGTTTGCTCTCCCGGAGAGACAGCCGCTCATCTGGAGCAAGGACTCTGTGGAAACTAGCCACCGTAACTACCACACAACTATGTGAGGATATCAAAGCTCTGTGAATTATACTTGACATTGACAAACTGTAATGAATCTATAATCTTTCTTAATGTCAGTGTATTTCAATTGTTGTAAAAGAGTTCTGACATAGGTTTTGAGTCATGTTAAACTTTTGAGCGTGTTCAACCCACAACTTGTAACTTGTCAAATTCGACCTAATAGGTTATTTTAGACATGGTCCGTGCAACATTTATGGTCCTGTCATGGAAAATGTTCCATAATTACTCTTCATTTCTCTTCTCTGCGTCTAACACGGATTTGAGCTGATTACCTTCGAAATCAGTTTCTGAAATGTGTTGCATCAGTCATTTACACAGGCATTTATTATGCATTAATGATATCCTACATGCATCCAACTGCCATTCAGAGTAACACAAACTCTTAAGATGAATTTACAGGAGCCTCGGGGCAGTTTCTTTTATTACCTTTATGTGGGAGTTGAACGAACCACGTTTTGATTATCATTAAATAATTCTTGCGGCGTGAGACGTGCTTCTGGAAAGGGAAAAGTGATAACGTCTGCTTGGATGTCGAGGTCTCGGACGCATCCACAATATCAGGATGTAGCTCCTTATTCAAACCTTAGAGTTATGTATTAGTCAAACAAAAACTTTGACATCTGTAAAAGTCACCGCAATCCCAAAAGTTGCATGTCATCCAAAAGCGTCACTTGAAAGGTCACAACTACTTCAATTCACGAGAAGTGTTTCTTTTCGCGAGGTCCCAGTGGTTGGAAGAGTCGGCTGTTAATACCGCTCTAACAAAACCTGTAGTTCTCCAGTATTTCTGGGCATATGCTCTATGTCTCTATTACAAATATTCACAGTAGGATATAAGCCATCACACACACAGATTCCCTCAGTTTTAAAAGTTCAACACAAAAGTTTATTTTTGGTAAGACAACTAGGTTCCCTAATAATTTTACCCTTATGTCATGGTCTCATTCAGCCCAATTTATTTCATACATTCCAAGCCTTGACACATGCTGTCTAGCATAGGATTTCTTTCAATAACACAGTACTTTGCTCAAAATGCTTTGTATTCAGTTGGCATACTCCGATATTACAGTACATTCTCATTATTAAAATGGTGCTATGTTTTTTTTTGACAAAAAATGAGGATAAATACAGCAGTGATCCATTTGGAAGCAAAACGTGTACAAAATAGACAGTAGGTGTAATCATGTTAAAAAAAAAAAAAAAAGGAGAAAAACGTTGGGATAGTTGGAGTACATCTGCTAAACATTTAATTTCTAAGTTTAAGAGTCCCAAGGAATCTACTGTATTTCTTATTACACAGTTTATTCAGAATAAACTCCATACGATACAAGTGTGGACATTTTAGAGATCCAAATGTCAGCTTCAGCTTCCCAAAAATACAGGTACATACGTATCTATGAATAGAGCATTTAGTCTGGTGTGATACTGGTGGACAAAACAATACAATAATTTATACAATTTATGAAACCTAAGGATGGAATGGAAAATATATATATATATAAACAATTGCAAGTATACCACTTAAAATTTGCTGAGTATGAAAGAAACATATGGAAATGTACAGATGGAATTATCTTTTACCAAACGTTCTTGAGATAGAAGATGGTCACAACTGTGGTCCATTAGGATGACTTGATGCAAGCAGTCCACATGAAAGGACACATTAAGGGTTTAAGGGTGTGAAATTAAACATGTTCACACCTGACTCCTATCTTATTGTGTGATGTTCCTCAGTGCAGTTAACAAGTGTGTCATCGTCTGACTTGATTGAAAGTCTATTAAAAATCAGGGTTCCTTGAGTGAAAAACTGTTGTAAAAAATACTTTAAGATTTTTTAGCATAACAACCCATATAATCACCAGAAAAAAAGAACAAAAATTGAGAAAAAAAAGAGGCAAAAATCAAGTAAGTTGACTATTGAGCATTCTTAGTTGTGGGCGTAAATGTTGAGGAGTAGAGGCCAAAGGTCCATGACAGCAAAAGAGGCAACTCTTTAAAGAGGTAAAAAAAATGGACTGTGTAGCCTTGGATTCAGCTAAAGATACACACTATGTTTTTAGAGTAAGTCCTTATCATTCGTCTTCATCTTCATCTTCACTATCAGTTTCTTCTTTTTTCTTCTCGTTCTCCTTGGGTGGGATGACAGGGGGAGGAAGGTCCAGACGAGCCCATGACATGGCCTCGGACTTCTTCATTGCTACCTCGATCTTGGCTGCCATCATGTTCACTATACTTTTACTCACATCTATCACCTACAAGGAAAGGAGGGAGTGTGATGAAAGAATTGCATAAGAGACTGGTGGTAAAAAACAGCCTATGAAAAGACACAAAGCAAAAAAGGCCTGCTATAATAAAAAAAAGAACCAATCAGAGCTGTAGTTACGTGTATTTTCAGAAAATGATCTCTTCTTGCCAGCTGAAATCTTACAGCAGGGCTGGAAATATGAACCAAACTAAAAATCGATCTTCTCTTAGATTAACCAAGTTTACTCAAACCGTGGTGTCACTTATTTTCAGGCCCAAAGGAAATTATGAATCAAAATGTGTAAACAAGGTAGAAAAATCTGTCTGAAACAACAGCCAGATGGTTCCTTTGGTATAAGGTGATCACAGATGAGCTGGTCTGGCAAACACGAGTTAGTTATGAGCAGTTTAAAGTCATGTGTTAACTAGAGTTGTGTATTCAGCTCAAATTAATTTAAGTACACTTTGTTGACATTTTGCATCCCCACTCCAAACATCCCTAGTGTAGATCAGTAGCATATCAAATAATAAGACATATATAATGGTTCGTCATCGTATAATGAGTATATAAGTGTGAGTATATAATGACTTGAATGCTGTACATAAAAGTGTGTGTATATGTATTAAAAAAAAAAAAAAATCCAGTATATGGAAAAGGTAACAAGACATTTTGTCAGGTTGAAAGTGATGCTGTACTTACTCCCCACAAGCTGATTTTCTGCTCAAATTCCTTCTCTCCCTCAAATATAACATGTATGTTGAGCTGAAGGAGAAAAGAGAAATAAGCATTAGGTTGAAAAGTACACAATCAAAACCAAGCAGTTTTGATATGCAGTGAAATCACCCGACACACTATAATATCCCTCACCGTGGTGCTGTTTGCATCCACGTAGCTCAGCTCCGGGACGGCGTTCTTGGCGTAGATAGAGATGATGACCTGTGTCCCCGTCTGGTGCCAGTCAAACCGACACGGAACCACTTTCTTACCCTGCGAGGATATTTCAGACAAACATTTTGAAGCAGCGTTAGATTATTTGATACACAAATTCAAAATTCAGCCGTTTGGTCTCTACCGCAAAGCATCTCCTGTGCAAGTGTTTACCAGACTCTAGTAGATCGAGTTGAGCTGAGGCTCTCTCACGCAGAGGTGATCACCTGCTGTGAAGTGGGCACACCTACCTCATCTTTCTTCCTCCATAGATGTGTTCCCTTGGTGCAGCCCTCTTGAGAGAGGAAGGTGTTAAAGTCGGAGGTTTTCCTTTTACAGCAGCTCCAGTATTTCATCCTGGAGACGCAGGAAAGACATACACCCGCTGGCTTTTTAGCAGTCAGTTAATTGTCACTCAAGAGAAACAGTAAACAAGAAGAACAGGAAGACTAACAGGAAAATACTACTGTTGCTCTTCACACTTCTTCTACAGATTCCTGAGAATATCTACTATTTTATGTCAACACAGTGAAACACAGAGATGGAAGGTTGAGAGGTTTGAGGCTTGAATTAAAGAAAAATCTTTATAATTAGGTAAAAAAATGATCACTAATACGAACCCTTCATGGAAGATAGGAAATCCAGAGTGGTATAAGCACACATCAGAATCACTTGCAGGTCCTTCAAAACTCTGAAGACAACAACACAAGTGTGTTTCAAGAGACTGAAGCAGATTGTTTTTGTTTTCAAATAATGCAAATAGAGCTAAATTGCACATGTATGGCAATTAGGTCCTCCTCAACTAATGGAACCCTTATTTAAAAATTCATAAGATTCCCAATTAGTTATTTGAACTGACAAGTCTTAAATAATTTCTCCAGTACTGTCATGTCTTTGCAGATGAATGGCAGCATGCAGAGGGATCTCTTAAAATCTACTGCTTGTTAAAGCCTAAAGCACATTTTGGAATAGTGTTGTAATGATAGAGGGGAAAGTACAAGTAATGACTAATACCTTGTTCTCTAATGAAGACACTGGAAAAAAAATATATAAAAACTACAAAATTTAGACTCTAAGACCCCAACTGATTAATCAACTAAAAGCAGGCAGCCTTTGAGAGAATATCTCATGGCTTGCAATCAAATCAGTTAAAGTACAATTATGTAAATCATTAAAGTCTGACTCCAAGCTTGTACAAAACCTGTCAATGTACATTTTCCACACAATTTATGTTATATTCTTGGCGTTTCTGCTCTGACAGGCCAGATTATCTTGAGAAAAATATTTGGTTTGCAAACGGGGATTGGAGAAAAAGAAGCTGTATCTATTTCCCCTTATCCAGAGCATCGAGTTCTTTCGGGGCAATCTATTTTTTTAAGCATTAGCTTGGATCAAAAAGATTTGTTTTTGTTTACATTTAATGATATCTATTCATATTTTTAGGGGTTCTTCAAATATGTGAATTGAATTTGGCTTGGAAATTAAAACATTTGAGCCACTGTGGACAAAGCCCTACAAAAGTATGGGTAAAGACAGAGATTTTTACACATTTCAACACCATGGGAACGTATTCCAGACAGTTTGCCATTATACAGTGACACATTCACCTACTTTAGTACATCCTCCATTTTTACAGGATGTTCCAATCTTGATCTCGTCACTATCCTCCTCTAGAAAGACAGAGAGACAGAAGAACTGACACCCATACTTTGAAGAGCATCGGAAAAAAATGCACTCAGGTATAATGTGATGTCCTATCCCTGTCAGCTTTTACTCAAATGCCATAATGTGATTGAGACAGGTAAGGGGCCATTCCATTAACTTCTGCTGTCAACATGACCTCCCTGTCTACTATAACAAGAAGTCGATGGTAGTCCTAGGTGAACAGGACTAAAAAAAAAGCATGGAAGAGGAGAAAGAAGAGAGGAAGATAAAGGTCTGTTCTCACCTTTCGTCTCCTCTGCATTTTCAGACAGCTTCAATTTCTCCAGAGCCTGCTTCAGAGAAGCAGAAACTTTATGCTGCAATCTGACCATTGGCTCATCAGCACTGTAACAGTAACAAACATATTAGTCATATCAGGACAAAAGACATCTTTTTTCTATTTGTTAATTGAAAACTATTAGGTAGGGTATTTTTTTTTCTTTGGAATGTGAGGAATACATTATTGGCAAAAATCATTTCAAAGTTAGGTCTCCGCTACTTGAAAAGTGTTTCACTATTCAGTAGTAATCACTTCATGAGTCACCGGTCCAATTTCTTTTGAACTTTGGTGTGAAGTACCATGGGTAAAATACTAGCGAATGCCTCTGACTATTCTGTGGATCTTCATATTATGTTTGATGATTTCAGGCTGATTTAATACCTCTGATACTGTACTTATCCTTATATGCATTTGACACTAAACCAGAATAATTCAGAGAAGAATGTAGTCTTTAGAGCTAATATGGATATACAGTATCAAACTGAAAGAACTGTTGATGTATTTAACAGAGAAAAGCTGTTCTTCTTGGCCTGTTTATTTTTTTTTATTAAAATATAAATCTAAAAAAAATTTCAATTCAAAGTTTTGACATAAATAAATACATTTTTAGTACAGGCTAAATCTTTGTATCTACAATACAATTTCTGCTTTAATGCAGGGAATAAGAACCAATAATAAGAGCGTAGGGTATTCCTATGGTATTGATTAAAATATAAGAAACTATTTTTGAATCCAACTGCACAACCTCGGTCTGCGTATTGCCTCCTGAGGCTTAGGTGCGGAGATGATGTACTCGTTAAACTTTGGTTTTTGGTCATCTGCCTCTTTCTTTTCTCCCGATGAGGTCACATCTGGCTTAACCGGCTCAGGGGGCTTCTCTTTGTTGTGGGGACCTTTTGTACAGCCCTGTGAGAAGAAAGTGACTGTGTTGGACTCACAAAGATGGGAGTGCTCAGCCCAATGTGGCCACCGCAACGGTGGCAGTCAATGCTTATGAAAACAGTAGACAATGGAAGCATGACCATGGAGGATTATAAGTATGGATTAAAACAGACACAAAAACTTACAACAATGCTGAGGAAGTCTGAGAAGTCAGTTGTTCTTCTCTTGCAGCAGGACCATCCCTGGAGGAAGTTAAAGAGACAATAACTTTAAACAGGTAACAGAACTACAGGACACAAGCTGACTGTGCATTTTCAGGCATTTTTACCTTCAGTGCATCATGGAATACTGGGACTCCCGGATGATAGGTGCAGCCATCTGTGAAAAGAGAAAACAACTTTGATTCATTTAGAGGAAAAATGTGTGGGGATATTGGAAACAGTGTTACCAAACCAGCACTGAATTTCATGCAAAGTTGACTGTTTACAGGCTCATAGCTTTTCTGGCTTACTTTTAATGAAATCTAGTTTCACAGAGAATTAAAACTTGCAGCTTTCGGGAGAAAGGGTTCACCGTAAATTTCTCTGTGTGGCAAAACGCCCATTTCCTTTACAGAATGCTGAGTAAAGTTGTAGAATAGTCGTTTCTGAATGTGGCAAGGCATTTTGTGAGTCAGCAACTACAAGTAATCTATAGTCACTTTCAACTGTTTCGATGGGCACCATGCCTTTCTTGGTAAAGCACCAGAATATCACTGGTGTCTTTCCACCACTTGCGCCTCCTTTCATGCGTGGTACATCTCTCAAAGGAGGTGGGTCAGCAGGTCTGATGCTGCTTTCACATGTTCCCTGTCAAAATGACTTGTTGCAGATTTAAGTGTTGTAATGGTTGGACAGAACTCCAAAGTGAAGCCTTCCAAAGTGAAGCCTTGAACAAAGTAACATGAAGTAATTTTAGAAGCTGGTTACCGCATTATTTCCAACTGCAGACTTCAAGTTAGGAATAAAATGATCTGACATGCTGAAATGAATGAATGTAAACCATGTGCAGATTGTAGTAGAAAAAAAAAACAAGTAGAAATATCTATATTCTCTCTCTCTGACGGCATTTTAATAGTTCATTAGAGAGAAGCTGTAGTAAGTTGTAAAGAGTGGGAGAATCCTCTGTGCTCAGAACAGCTTCAGCAGCAGCAACAACTGTAAGCACTGTAAGCATATCACGACCACATACATTTTTCAAAAGTCCACATTTCTAAACGAAACCACTGGTTACGGGGGAGGCTGCTCTCACTTCCACAGATCACCGTTTTAACTGCTGGCGGCAAACGGTTTGGGTTCAAAATATACTTGGGCTTTCCTCAGGCATAAGCCCTTCTGGTAGGAAGGAAAAGGATTAGCTCGTGAATACATCTTCCTTCTTTCCATCCCTTTCTGGTTTCTCATATTTTGTGCCCCTAGTCTTGTGTCTAGTCTCCATGCTGAGGGGCAGACTTGTCATAAATATGAGGTTTGCGGTTACAAACCTACGATACCTAAATGCCACTGGTCCCACTGTTATCTTCATTACACTTTTACAGTTTTGCAGTATTTAGGACTCGTGTAACTCTTGTTTTCTCGTCTGTGTCTTGTGGGACTTCCTTGACAACTCGTATGAAAGTGGGGATTTTCAGGCAGCTCCAAAAGCTGTTGAAAAATACGCCATTTGAATGGATATTTCAACCCCCTGACTACCGGTCGGTGGAACGACCAAGCTACCGGGGTGGTTTAACGGTTGCTTGAGGGAATGAATTAACGTGGACATAACGTTATCTCTATTTAAAAGCTGAAGCTCACCGCCGGATGCTTACTCGGTTTAACTGGTCTTCGCTGTTTTAAACAGTTGTCGAACCAAGTGATTTCGCTGTTTTTTTCGCACTAACATTTGTGGCAACATAGTTGTTTTTCTTGGATAACATTAAGAAAAGTGCTTTAGAGGGTCTACGTGTAATAAAAACGCGGAATGACTTGTTTCTCAAAGTTTAAACCGCTTACAGTGTGCCCCGTCCGGGACAATGTTTCAGTAAAGTACAACGTTACCCAGCTAATCACAAGAGCTTAGCTTGCTAACAACATCATGGTAAGCAGCAGGCCCACGTGTTATCAGCCACCTGAGTTATCAGCTACAGCAGTTTTAAATGATTGGGGGGTTCCGCTGCGTGGGGTCCAGACCAGCTAACATCTGGTTAGCTACATGGGCCCCAGCAGGCCCGCTCGCCACAGAAATTTCCAGATGATCAGAGGTTAGCTTGCTAACAGACGGGTACAGGGTACAGCGGTTGTTAACCATAGCACTACTCACCTTCTGGGTTATTTTCTGGATCAAACCTCTGTCCACATCCCTTATTATAGCACAAAACTGACATGGTGGCGGATGAAACAACTCAAACTGGTGGCCAGATTTGTAACTAACCGTTAAAGAGCTCGTGTGTGGGATATGCCGAGCCGCTGCCTTAACTGCTGTACAGTACATTGGTCACACTTCCGGATGTTGTCGGATACACTCGGCAAAGATCGGCGCTAGCCCAACCCGCCACCTCCATCCTGAGCGCACTGTGGTCCCACACAAACGACAACTGAGGCTGACCGGCTCCAAACTTGCGTTAAGCGGCATTTTCTTTCTACCACATTTATCTCCGACTCAAGAAAAAGGAACATCTAACGGTTTAACGACAGTTTTGTGTCAACTATTGCAGATGAAGCCGAAATACCCCACTGCACTCGGGGTTACTGTGGTCAGGTGCACGAAACTGGGGCAATAGCTATTCGGTTTTACGAGGACGGCTGCAGCCTAGTAGACAATTGCCCGTCGGGATCTGTGCACATGAATTTTCCATTTCGCGCATCACCACCGACTTCTGCGCCACTGCGTTTTTCTTTTTAAAATAAATACCGAGGAAACGATGGGAAAGGATTTACTTTCACTGATCACAGCTGTTTCGTCTAAAGGTAGGACACGCTGCGATGTGTGGGAGAAGTCTGTATACAATATAGTTAATTAAGCTGCAGACTTTAGCTGCAGACTGTGCCTTAATGAACTCGTGGATTTTGCACAGAGACGAGACGAGCTCTACTGGTTCTGAATCAACATGGGAGACAATAAATGCACCCCAGCATCTCCCGGGACAGTGTCTCTCTAACAGCCTGGTGCTGATATTAATCTGTTCCATAATTCATGTATACAGCATAAATGGTCTTACATTTTTATCAAGAGTTATTTTATTTTTTTATTATTTCACCGTCTGTTTAAGTTGCGTCATGGTCAAGAAAAGGCTACTGTAGGCTATAAAAAGATGCACACAACATTCAGTGTAGCCTCCACTAGCCCATACAACATGTAAAAGCATTTGCAATCAGAAGAAAAAGAGAGAAAAAAAAAATGTTTTTTTTCTCTTTTTCAATTTCCTTCTCCAGCAGTTGTTAAATGGGTTCAAACTTTGTCTGTGCATTTGAGTTAACCTGATGATAACTTTTTTCATCTGGGCTATTTCAAAAACTGTATTTCTAAAAACGTGCAATATTCCTGAATGCACAGTAATTTCTCTCAGAGCACGGTATCTTTTGTCCTAGTTCCATTTTGTCCTCTGAACATCACAACCCTGGTAGTCACTGGCTAAAGAATAACAAGCCCTTGTGTCTTTTAGGCAGTCTGTGTTACCGTAACAGTGATTGTGCCTGCTCGCTGTTTTGTTATTTGGTGACATGATATGTTTCACTGAGGCTGTGTAAGTGCACTGTGCTTTTGATGTGGTTTGTTTACAGACATGTCAGTCTTTGCTTCTGAGCCTTTCGGGTGCAGTATTCTGTGTTTGAATGCAGAGAGTCTGAGCTCAACTTTGAATATGCTATCATATCCCCATAGTGATCAGCAGTGCCCCTGAAATGTCTTTGTAACTTTTGTATCAAAGTCTCAAAGTTCTCTGTCAGATTTTTAGCATGCAGAGAAAATGTCTCTAACAACTCACCAACTGAATCTAGATATGTTTTTCTTTCTTATTCTTTCCAAATATAGGGTGACTGGGTGATGGAATGGTGATGAAGGCTAATCAGTGGGGAAAAATGCTTCATCTACCCAGCTTCTCTCATCTTTTACATTTTATTTGCTTCTTCCTCCTCCTCTTCTGTTTCCCCTCAACCCAGCTGCAGTTCCTGCCAGAACCTAGGGCAGGACAAGGTCTGCTGCTCTTTACTCAGCCTGCCTATAATGCTTCCATCTTCGAGAACTCTGCTGCAAGAACATATACCAGAAGTGAGGTCAAAATGGGCATTATTCTTGCTCCACCTCGGTCTTTAGAAATAAAATATTCCATTGCGTCTGGAGACAATGAGGGAATCTTCCAGGCTGAGGAGTTTGTAATGGGAGATTTTTGTTTCCTCCGTATACGCACAAACGGCGGCAGTGGTGCCACATTGAATCGGGAAGTACAGGACAATTACACACTGACAGTTAAGGCATCTGCCCAAGGAGGCCTAGAGGCCTTAGCCACTGTTTATATCAAGGTCCTGGATACCAATGATCTTCGACCTCTGTTCTCTCCAACCTCTTATTCATTCATTGTCTCTGAGAGTGCCCCTATGGGGGCCAACGTTGGATGTGTAACGGCCACAGATGCTGATGTGGGCTCCAATGGGGAATTCTACTATTTCTTCAGGAACAAAGTTGAACTCTTTGCTGTTCATCCAACCAGTGGCGTCATCACCCTGACAGGTCAGCCCAGGATGGACAAACAAGACCGATTTGAGCTGGAAGTGCAGGTGGTCGACAGGGGGATGAAACTCTATGGGAACAGTGGTATCAGCAGCACTGCTAGGCTGGTCCTTACTGTGGAGCGGGTTAATGAATTCGCTCCTGTTCTCAGTGCAGTTGCTGTCGTTCCATCATGGACAGACAAGGACCCATACTATGCCATACTGACTGTGGAGGACAAAGATGAGGGGGTATCTGGGGATATTGAGTGGGTGTCCATCATTGAGGGTGACCCCTTTGAACAGTTTGTGGTTGATCGATTGCCTGTTGGGAATGAGTACAGGGTTAAAACATCAGAATTTGTCGACTGGGATGCATTCCCCTATGGCTGCAACATAACCTTCCAGGCTAAAGACAGGGGTATACCTCCTAAATTCTCTAATACCCAGGTTGTTCAGCTGTTGGTTGCAAAGCCAGACCCAGTGTTAGTGAGTTTTGAGAAAGATGTTTATGAAGTCAAGCTGAGTGAACTTGCTCCCCCAGGCACTATTGTAGAGGTGGTGAAAATCTCCTCAGCTTCTCTGAGTGTCAATTACAGCTTCAGCAGCCTCTCAGATCCAATGTACTTTGATATAAACCCTTTGACTGGCGTTATAGTGACCACAAGGCAACTGACAAGAATATCACAGGTTTTCATGGAGATGGAAGTGGTTGATATAATCAGTCAGCTGCGAGCAAGGGTCCAAATCACCATAGAGGATGCTAATGACAACTCTCCGGTGTTCAACAGGCCATTCTATGATATTGCGGTCAATGAGAGCCTACCTGTTGGCACCGTTGTTCTTGTAGTGTCTGCTGTGGATTATGATAAAGGAGAGAATGGGTACGTAACCCACACAATCAGTGGTGAGATGTCTCTTCCATTTAATATAGACCAAGATTCAGGTGAGCTGAGGATCACAAGAGACCTGGACTTTGAGTCATCAGATGATATCTATACTTTTTCAGTGCGGGCATCTGACTGGGGTTCACCCTACAGAAGGGAGAGTGAGGTTAATGTCACCATTCGTCTGATAAATATCAATGACAACCAGCCTCTCTTTGAGAGAATTTCCTGCAGGGGGATGATAAGCCGGGATTTCCCTGTCAGCCAGACTATTGTCACCTTGTCAGCTGTAGACATGGATGAGCTAGGAATGGTGAAATATAAGATACTGTCTGGGAACAACTTAGACTATTTTAACTTAAATCCAGACTCTGGGGCTTTGTCTTTGAAAAGATCATTAGCAGTGGATAACTTAAAAAATGGGATATTCAGCCTTAAATTGGTTGCAACAGATGGAGAAATGTTCTCTGACTCTACATTTGTCAACATATCTGTGGTGAGGGGTCGGATGCCACCCAGGGGGTTCAACTGCAAAGAGACCAGGGTAGCCGAGCTGTTGGCAGAAAAAATGCTCTCCAAAGCATCTGCCATGGCTAGACCAAGACCAAATGACAGATCTGCAGACATCTTCTCTATGAACGAGCAGGCTCCACAGTTTGAGGCCTTGCCTACTAGTATTCTAGTGAGAGAAGACCTCGCTGCTGGTGCCAGTGTATTTCAGGTGCGAGCACGAGATGGTGACACAGGCTTCAATGGTCGTGTTCTCTTTTCCATATCTGATGGTAACAAAGAAAACTGCTTCAATATCAACATGGAGACTGGGTTGATAACTGTATTGCAGCCACTTGACCGTGAGCGATTGGATCGTTACTTCCTTAATATCACTATCTATGATCAGGGTGTTCCTCAGATGTCCAGTTGGAGACTACTCACTGTGATCATTGAGGATGCAAATGACAATGACCCCCAGTTTTATCAGGACAGCTTCTTGGCTCTTGTTTCAGAAAACTCGGCCGTTGGTAAGGAAGTTATAACTATCACTGCATTTGACAGAGACATGGGTCAAAATGGACAGCTCTCCTACATAATGCTGACCAGTGTTCCTCAGTTTGGTATTGACAGTGAAACTGGAAGTGTATTTGTTGCTAGCTACTTGGACAGAGAAACATCCCCGCTCTTCACATTGAAGGTTGAAGTGAGAGACAAGGCTGAACGAGGCAATCGACGGTCATCAGTAACTACTCTTAGTATAATAGTGGAGGATGTCAATGACTGCGCCCCAGCTTTCATCCCTAGTAGCTATAGTGCTCGAGTACTTGAGGACCTCCCACCAGGGGCTGTGATTACCTGGGTGAAGGCTCAGGACCCAGACATTGGCCCTGGTGGACAGGTCCGGTACTCCTTGATTAATGACTTCAATGGCACTTTTGAGGTAGGTGACATTACAATTTGTATTGTCTATACTGTTGCATATGCTGATCCTCTTTTATTTGACAGTTTATGATGTGTGGGATTGTAATGCTTTGTGCAGATCAGTGCTGTGAGTGGGGTGTTGAGGATTAGGAAGGAGCTGGACTTTGAGAAGCAACAGTTTTTCAACCTCACATTACTTGCCGAGGACAGGGGCACACCTAGCCTGAGAAGTCAGACATTTGTGGAGGTGGAGGTGGGTAACACGCACACACACACACACACACACACACACACAGACACACACACACACACACACACACACACACAAACCACACATACAACTCAAATTCATATGATCCTTTTCATCAATTACACATTAACATCGATAGTTTTGTGGGTTCATTTCAAGCTTCCAGTTGTTGATACAATGTGCCGTTATATACATTTTGTCTAAAATGCTCCCCACAATTTTATCCTCAAGCTAGAAATGCCTGTGTAACAGCATTTAGATCATGGTA